>NW_024070204.1:34474579-34778559 GCF_014754425.2 Oryx dammah
GGAGGGGTGGAGGGGCCGGAGGGGTGGAGGGGCCGGAGGGGTGGAGGGGCCGGAGGGGTGGAGGGGCCGAGTGGGTGGGAGCCAGTTACTGCGGGTACTGGGCAGACTTGCTCGGGTTCTGGTGGGTTCAGCGCGCGCTTGGATCCGGGTGCCTCGAGCTTCGGGTAGCGGGAATCCACAACAGCACCTATTTGAGTCTCGTGTCAATTTGGTTGGTGGTCCAAGTAACTTTGGACTTCCCTGGTGGCTCGGACGGTAAAAGCGTCTGCCTATAATGAGGGTTCGATCCCTGGGTTGGGAAGATCCCCTGGAGAAGGAAATGGCAACCCACTCCAGTACACTTGCCTGGAAAATCCCGTGAACCGAGGAGCCTGTTAGGCTACAGTCCATGGGGTCGCAAAGAGTCGGACACGACTGAGCAACTTCACTACCAAATAACTTCTGAGAGTGGATAGGAATTGGTTACCGTTAGAAAAAGTTTACACATAAACCAAAATTTCTCTACATTTCTAATGGGGTTCAGTGTAAATCAAGCTTTCTAGTTCCGTGTCGCTACCAGTTGATTTTGTGGTACGTTACTGTGAAAAATTATGTTTACGAAATCTTCACTGGGTGCAGAGATCTGATGCCTTGCTTTATTTCTCATTGCAGAGGGGAAGCTGCTGCTGCTAAGTCGCTTCAGTCGTGTCCGACTCTGTACGACTCCATAGATGGCAGCCCAGCAGGCGCCCCCGTCCCTGGGATTCTCCAGGCAAGAATGCTGGAGTGGGTTGCCATTGCCTTCTCCAATGCATGAAAGTGAAAAGTGAAAGGGAAGTTGCTCAGTCGTGTCCGACCCTAGCGACCCCATGGGCTGCAGCCTAACAGGCTCCTCCATCCATGGGATTTGCCAGGCAAGAGTACTGGAGTGGGGTGCCATTGCCTTCTCCAAGAGGGGAAGCAGATGATTCTAATTCACTGTTTCATCCCCAGTGCATAGTAGGACTGTTATAGAATAGGCCACCCAACACGCTTTCCTAGTAGCTCAGATGCTAAAGCATCCGCCTGCGATGCAGGAGACCTGGGTTTGATCCTGGGGTTGGGAAAATCCCCTGGGGAAGGAAATGGCAACCCACTCCAGTATTCTTGCCTGGAGAAGGCAAGGCACAGAGGAGCCTGACTGGTTACAGTCCATGGGGTCTCAAAGAGTCTGACACGATGGGGGCGAGTAACACACACACCCAACATGTCATCTATAGCAGTGGGATTCTTAATTTACATCAAGTATACCTGTGCTGGGAATATCAAACTGAAACAACTTTCATATTCTTATGGAAACTCTCCTGTCCTCATGCAAGGACACAGAGGCAAAAAACCTGAGTATATCACTCTGTTTTCTATAGAATATGTAGTAACTGAAGTAGAAGGGTAGAAAAGGAAAAATATACCCATCTGAATGCAGAGTGCCAAAGAACAGTAAGGAGAGGTAAAAAAGCCCTCGTAACTGAACTATGCCAAGAAATAGAGGAAAACAATAGAATGGGAAAGACTAGAGATGTCTTCAAGAAAATTACAGATAGCAAGGGAACATTTCATACAAAGATGGGCACAATGAAGGACAGAACCTGTATGGACCTAACAGAAGCAGAAGATATTAAGAAGAGGTGGCAAGAATGCACAGAACTATATTAAAAAGGTCTTAATGATCCAGATAACCACAATGGTGTAATCACTCACCTAGAGTCAGACATCCTGGAATGTGAAGTCAAGTGGGCCTTAGGAAGCATCACTACGAACAAAGCTTGTGGAGGTGATGGAATTCCAGTTGAGCTATTTCAAATCTTAAAAGATGATGCTGTGAAAGTGCTGCACTCAGTATGCCAGCAAATTTGGAAAACTCAGTAGTGGCCACAAGACTAGAAAAATGTCAGTTTTCATTCCAATCCCAAAGAATGTTCAAAGTACTGCATAGTTGCACTCATTTCACATGCTAGCAAAGTAATGCTCAAAATCCTTCAAGATAGGCTTCAACAGTATGTGAACTGAGAACTTCTAGATGTAAAAGCTAGATTTAGAAAAGGCAGAGGGACCAGAGATCAAGCTGCCAACATCCAGTTGGATCATAGAAAAAACAAAGGAATTCCAGAAAAACACTTACTTCTGCTGCATTGACTACACTAAAGCCTTTGACTGTATGGTTCACAAAGTGATGGGATAACCAGCCCACCTTACCTGCCTCCTGAGAAACCTGTTTGCAGGTCAAGAAGCAACAGTTAGAACTGAACATGGAACAATGGACTGGTTCCAAATTGGGAAAGGAGTATGTCAAAGCTATATATTGTCACCCTGCTTATTATAACTTCTATGCAGAGTACATCATGCCAAATGTTGTGGGCTGAATTAAGCACAAGCTGGAATCAAGATTGCTGGGAGAAGTATCAATAACCTCAGATATGCAGATGACACTATTCTTATGGCAGAAAGCGAAGAGGAACTAAAGAGCCTCTTGATAAAGGTGCAAGAGGAGAGAGAAAAAGCTGACTTAAAACTCAACATTCAAAAAAACTAAGATCATGGCATCTGGGCCCATCAGTTCAGTTCAGTTCAGTTCAGTCGCTCAGTCATGTCCGACTCTTTGCGACCCCATGAATCGCAGCACCCCAGGCTTCCCTGTCCATCACCATCTCCCAGAGTTCACTCAGATTCACGTCCATCAAGTCAGTGATGCCATCCAGCCATCTCATCCTCTCTCGTCCCCTTTTCCTCCTGCCCCCAATCCCTCCCAGCATCAAAGTCTTTTCCAATGAGTCAACTCTTCACATGAGGTGGCCAAAGTATTGGAGTTTCAGCTTTAGCATCATTCCTTCCAAAGAAATCCCAGGGTTGATCTCCTTCAGAATGGACTGGTTGGATCTCCTTGAAGTCCAAGGGACTCTCAAGAGTCTTCTCCAACACTATAGTTCAAAAGCATCAATTCTTCGGCGCTCAGTCTTCTTTACAGTCCAACTCTCACATCCATACATGACTACTGGAAAAACCATAGCTTTGATTAGACGGACCTTAGTCGGCAAAGTAATGTCTCTGCTTTTGAATATGCTATCTAGGTTGGTCATAACTTTTCTTCCAAGGAGTAAGCGTCTTTTAATTTCATGGGTGCAATCACCATCTGCAGTGATTTTGGAGCCCCCCAAAATAAAGTCTGACACTGTTTCCACTGTTTCCCCATCACTTCATGGCAAATAGATGGGGAAACAATGGAAACATTGTTTCTTTATTTTCTTTATTCTTTATTTTCTTGGGCTCCAAAGTAATTTTGGAAGGTGACTGCAGCCATGAAATTAAATGCTTGCTCCTTGGAAGAAAAGCTATGAAAAACCTAGACAGCATATTAAAAACAACTTTACCAGCAAAGGTCCATCTAGTCAAAGCTATAGTTTTCCCAGTAGTCATGTATGCCTGTGAGAGTTGGACCATAAAGAAAGCTGAGTGCTGAAGAACTGATGGTTTCGAACAGTGTTGCTGGGTCTTTCCCAATAAGTCAGCTTTTTGCATCAGGTGGCCAAATTATTGGAGCTTTGACTTCAGCATCAGTCCTTCCAATGAATATTCAGGGTTGGTTTCCTTTAGGATTGACTGGTGTGATCTCCTTGCAGTCCAAATGACTTTCTAGAGTCTTCTCCAACACCGCAGTTTGAAAGTATCAGTTCTTTGGCGCTCACGCTTCTTCATGGTCCAACTCGCACATCCATACATGACTACTGGAAAAACTATAACTTTGACTAGACGGACCTTTGTCAGCAAAGCGATGTCTCTGCTTTTTAATATGATGTCTAAGTTCGTCATAGCTTTTCTTCCAAGGAGCAAGTGTCTTTTAATTTCCTGGTTGCAGTTATGGGAAAGATTGAGAGCAGGAGGAAAAGGGGGCAACAGAGGATGAGATCGTTGGATAGCTCAATGGACACGAGTTTGAGCAAACTCCAGGTGATGGTAAAGGACAGGGAAGCCTGGCCTCCTGCAGTTCATAGGCTTGCAAAGAGTTGGACAAGACTTAGCAACTGAACAACAAAGGAACTTATTTCTCATTGGCAAAAATGTGTAGATTGTAATTGTTCTTATTTTCATTGTAAAGATGTGTTTGAGCCTAGTTATAATAATTTCAAATTCATGGTACCAAATCACAGTTATATTTGCACCAACTCAATAAATGTTCATCCTGCATGCCACACTAAAGATTCTGCATGCCACAACTTGAAGACTCAGGGCAGCCAAATAAATAAAAATTAGAAATTTTAAAAGTAACTGATTTAAAAGAATAACGTCTAATCCTTGTTACTATAAAGAATATATTTTATGAAAAATTGTCAGTTTGTAAAACTAAGCCATTAATGAAAAGAATGGCGTTATTTTACATTTTTGCAGATCCCTTAAATGTTTGGCTAAATAAGAGATAGCTAGATTTTCATATGTACCATTGTTATATGTTGTTTAGTGGAAGTATATGGAGAAATGGGGGGCCTCACACGGTTACACTGTTGAAGAAGGGAGTATTTTAACATTTATAGACACTTGTGAATGTTCTTCTCTGACAGCATACCAAAACTTTCTTAAAGGTTAGTTGTGATGTGAAATTTGAAGCCATCCTTAGAATTCTGAGGATTAAGTGTCACCTGGTCGGTAAATGCATTTAGGAAGTAAAAAGAGTTAATAGAAACCCCAGATAATGCCCTTCCAATGGGTTTAATTGGACACCCGGCTGTGTGGTGCCTATACCGTGCCAGCCCGCTAGGGCGGCGCAGCCCAGGGAGGCCTCTGTCTCTCCGCGCAAGGCGCCTCTCTTGGCCTTGGCGGAGACGCTGACGCTTGAAGGCGATACTTCCTGCCCGGTTCGCCGGGAGTCTTCCGCAGCTGTTTGTGCTGCGGTTGTTGCTGGTTTCTTGGAGGGTGGCCGAGCATGGAGCGCCCGGGGCCCAGCGATGGTGGGTTCAGTGAGACGAGCACCTGTAGGATGGGCCGGGCAGGGCGGGCGGCGCTGGAGTCGCCCTCTGACAAGGCCTTTTCCCTTTTCTCTTTCTCAAATGACAGGCTCAGACGCATCGGGACCAGACCCACAGCTGGCGGTCACCATGGGCTTCACGGGGTTCGGTGAGTGACTGCCCTAAACATGGTCTCCTTTTGCAGAGGTTTTAAGAGTCGCAGGTTGGGAGGGGCGGCCGAGCTGTCCTTTGTGTTAGACATTCCGCTGTGGCTAGTCCTACTTATTAATACTTTTAGCTCTAGTGTGTGTATCTTGCAATTTCAAGTTACACTCTTCCCCCATCTGTTTTCTAACTCCTTTCTGTCTCTTGGGACCAGGCCAGGTGACACTTTTTACGGGACGGTTTGTGAAAAAGAAAGATTGATGCCTGACCCACCCGGTGGAAGGTGTTGGTTAATGGAGAGAGTTGTTTCTCTGCGTCCTGAAGATAAGAGCCAACCACTGATTGTGGTCTGTAATAAGATGGCCCTTTTGGCATCAAGTGGGCTATAAAGTGATGAAATAATAGTTAAATTTCTTATTTTGTTGAAGTATTGGTGGTTTAGTCGGAAAGTCCTGTCTGGCTCTTGTGACACCATGGGCTGTAGGCCAGGAGGCTCCTCTGTTCATGGGATTCTCCAGACATGAATACTGGAGTGGGTTGCCGTTTCCTTCTCCAGGGGATCTTCCCAACCCAGGAATGGAACCCAGGTCTCCTGCGTTGCAGGCAGATTCTTTACCAATTGAGCTAAGGGGTAATATAGTTGATTTATAATGTCATGTTAATTTCAGGTGTACAGCGGAGTGATTCATTTAAACAAACACATACATATTAATATATTCTTTTCCCTTATAGGTTATTGCAAACTGTTGAATATAGTTCCCTGTGCTATACAGTGGGTCCTTGTAGGTTAGTCTTTTTTCCTACTCCAGAGTCTTCACTTTAGTCTCTTGTTGGTTCATTCATACATTCATTTATTTGGGTAATGTCTTGAACCACATATTTATTATCTCCTATGAGGTCATGTCTACGAAAGTGCTGTATGCTTCTGTAGTATTCAGTTCAGTCCGGTCACTCAGTCGTGTCCGACTCTTTGCTACCCCATGGACTGCAGCATGCCAGCCTCCCTGTCCATCACCAACTCCTGGAGTTTACTCAAACTCATGTCTGTTGAGTCAGTGATGCCATCCAGCCATCTTATTCTGTCATCACCTTTTCCTCCTGCCTTCAGTCTTTCCCAGCATCAGGGTCTTTTCAAATGAGTAAGTTTTCACATCAGGTGGACAAAGTATTAGAGTTTCAGCTTCAGCATCAGTCCTTCCAGTGAATATTCAGGACTGGTTTCCTTTAGAATGGACTGGTTGGATCTCCTTGCAGTCCAAGGGACTCTCAAGAGTCTTTTCCAACCCCACAGTTCAAAAGCATCAACTCTTCGGCGCTCAGCTTGCATGAGTATTGGAAAAACCATAGCTTTGACTAGATGGACCTTTGTTGGCAAAGTAATGTCTCTGCTTTTTAATACGATGTCTAGGTTTGTCATAGTTTTTCTTCCAAGCTATGTCTTTTAATTTCATGGCTGCAGTCACCATCTGCAATGATTTTGGAGCCCCCCGAAAGTAAAGTCTGTCACTGTTTCCACTGTTTCCCCATCTATTTGTCATGAAGTGATGGGACCAGATGCCCTGATCTTAGTTTTCTGAATGTTGAGCTTTAAGCCAACTTTTTCACTTTCTTCAGGATGCTCTTTAGTTCTTCACTTTCTGCTATCAGGGTGGTGTCATCTGCATATCTGAGGTTACTGATATCTCTCCCAGCAATCTTGATTCCAGCTTATGCTTCATCCAGCCCAGCGTTTCTCATGATGTACTCTGTGTAGAAGTTAAATAAGCAGGGTAACAACATACAGCCTTGACGTACTCCTTTTCCTATTTGGAACCAGTCTGTTGTTCCATGTCCAGTTCTAACTGTTGCTTCCTGACCTGCATACAGATTTCTCAAGAGGCAGGTCAGGTGGTCTGGTATTCCCATCTCTTTCAGAATTTTCCACAGTTTGTTGTGGTCCACATAGTCAAAGGCTTTGGCATAGTCAATAAAGCAGAAATAGATGTTTTTCTGGAACTCTCTTGCTTTTTCGATGATCCAGCGGATGTTGGCAATTTGGTCTCTGGTTCCTCTGCCTTTTCTAAAACCAGCTTGAACATCTGGAAGTTCATGGTTCATGTATTGCTGAAGCCTGGCTTGGAGAATTTTAAGCATTATTTTACTAGCATGTGAGATGAGTGTAATTGTGTGGTAGTTTGAGCATTCTTTAGCATTGCCTTTCTTTGGGATTAGAATGAAAACTGACCTTTTCCAGTCCTGTGGCCAGTGTTGAGTTTTCGAAATTTGCTGGTATATTGAGTGCAACACTTTCACAGCATCATCTTTTAGGATTTGAAATAGCTCAGCTGGAATTCCATCACCTTCCATTAGCTTTGTTCATAGTGATGCTTCCTAAGGCCCACTTGACTTTACATTCCAGGATGTCTGGCTTTAGGTGAGTGATCTTACCATTGTGATTATCTGGGTTGTGAAGATCTTTCTTGTACAGTTCTGTGTATTCTTGCCACCTCTTAATAGCTTCTGCTTCTGTTAGATCCATACCATTTCTGTTCTTTATTGTGCCCATCTTTGCATGAAGCGTAGTATTATGTACTTATTTTTGTACACACTATTGTGTACTCTAGTATTATGTTACTTATTTTTGTTGTGGTTCTTTTTAATTGCTTTCTCCCTAATATAAAGAACACAATAAATGAGAAGGAAGAAAGTAAAATCATTCATAATCTCATGAGCTAAAAATCAAAGCAGAAAAATTTGTTTGTGCTCCAGTTTTTTTCTGTTGTGTATTAATAACATTAAGATCATGTGTATTTATGTACATTTTATTCTTAATAATATGGAATTTGTTTAATTCTTAATATTTTGAGGATTTTCCCATTTTATAAAAATGCTGTTCCAAAGCATTTCTTCTGATGGGTTGAATAGTAGATAGAAGTGCTATAATTTGTAACATTTTAAGGTTTCTCTCACATAATTCCTTTCTTTTTATCAGTAATACTGAAATAAACATTTTTATAAATAACTCTTTTATCTCCTTTTATAAAAGGAGTTTTATGTATACTTCCATGGGGTAGATTTCTACAGGAGGGACTACTTTGATAAAATATATAGTAGTAAAAAGTAACAAAAAATTGAGTATATAGCTTTTAAAATTTCTTGGTATATTTTGTCATAATGCTTTTCAGAAAGGTGGTTTCAGTTTATATTAATCAGTAGTGTGTAAGAAAAGCATTTTTACCACATTCTAACTAACAAAGAATAGGTATTGGTACTGGAAAAAAAAAAAAAACTAGTAAAATCAAATATAACATTGCTTCCAAGCAGATCCAGGTCATCAGAATGTCAGTTCCTGGTGGTTTTAGGATTGAGACCCCTGTTTGCTTCCTGGCTTTCAAGTGGGAGTCTCTTACCTCTTTCTGATACCTGCATTGCTTGTCTTCTTGCCCCCTTCACCTTCAAATGCACTGCGATCCTTCTCAAGTCTCAAGTCTCTCTGACTTCTGCCATATCTATTCTGCATCTATTCTACATTTTCTTGTAAGACCTTCTATGATAGACTGGGCTTGCCAGGGTAATCTCTCAGTCTTTGAGTCTATAACCTTAATTAATGTGCAGAGTCCCTGTGAATGTAGTATATTCACAGGTTTCAGGAATTACGATATGAACATTCTCTATTCGGCCTATTACCCCATGTTGAAGTTTCAAAGAGAAGAGTCTAGATAAATTACAGGAGGATGGGAAAGTTGGCTAGTTAATCTTATTTAGTGATGAGATTGTAATTAAGTTTCCCTGGGGAGTTGGGACTTCCCTGGTGATCCAGTGGCTAAGACTATGAGCTCCCAAAACAGGGGGCCTGGGTTGGATCCCTGTTCAGGGAACTAGATCCTGCATGTTGCAACTAAAGATCCTGAGTGCCACAGCTACGATCCAGTGCAGCCAAATAAATAATAAATATTTTTTAAAAAATTCCCTTGGGAGTAAACGTTTTCTTCATTGATATTTTATGGTTATTTGGTAGCTGTGCTATAAATTAAATAGACTTTAAGTGGTTATTGATACATTAGTAAGTAAGTATTGAGTACCCGAATGTTGGCCAACTTTGTTCAAGAAAATCACAGTCTGCTACTTATTCCTGTTTTAGGAAAGAAAGCTCGCACATTTGATTTGGAAGCAATGTTTGAACAAACTCGAAGAACAGCAGTGGAAAGAAGTCGGAAAACACTGGGTAAGAAGTTCAGTTATTTGTTTTCTTATTTATGTAGATACTGTATCCAATTTATGCAAGTGTGTTACCTGTTATAAAATTATAAGAATGAAAAAATTCAAAATTGTTAAAAGTTCACATGTGCTGGTTCCTTTGGAAGGAGCCAGCATTATCTCATTTTTTAAATATGATAAAAGTTGTATCTAGGGTAAGAAGGTCTGAGTTCTAAAATCTGTCAGAAGTGTGAGCTATGAACAAACAAGGATTCAAAATTAATTTATAAGAATCAGAATAGGGACTTCCTTGGTGGCCCAGTGGTGGGGAATCCACCTTGCAATGCAAGGGATGCAGGTTCAGTCCCTGGTCTGAGAAGATTGCACATGTTTCAGGGCAGTTAAACCCTTGAGCCACAACTAAGACCTAATGCAGCCAAATAAATAAATATTAAAAAAAAAAGAAGAATCAGAATAGTGGTTTCTTTTCTTCTTCATCCTCTATCTGATTCTCATTTCGTTTTTTTCTCTCCTGCTTACAGTGGAACCAGTATTTGGAAGGCTGAGCGAGAGGTGGCTCTCAGAGTTGTGTACAACCACTGATCGTTGACCCAGACAGTATAGAAAATTGAGCCATCCAGTGAATGGGGCTGGCGCTGTTGAATCCCTGCATTCATGAGTTGTATCAGACATTTAATGAAGGCCTTAACTTCCAGACTGTCTAGTTTGATACCAGGTGGTTCGCAGTTGTAGCTACCACCTCAGGATCGTTGGAGCTGACTGTCTCCTCTACTGCTTTATTTAGATCTGATTCGGTTCATTCTTATACTAGAGAAGGGATAGATGTAAACTGATAGAGCAGAAGGCACTCAGAACCAGAGACAGGACTCCTGGAAGAATTTAAGTGAATGTTGCTCCAGTACTTATCATTGTTCTAAAATGATAAATTATATAGCAGTAATATCTCACATTTGAGAAGTGAGCATGATTTTTGGTCTTTGGAAGAATAATAGTTTTTGATTTGTGTGTGTGTGTGTGTAGTAAAAAGACTGCTATCTACATATAATGTATATTGTTTAAAAAAGCTTCACCTCTTACCTGAAATTTCAGTTACATACAGAAGTACAAGAATGAACTCCCATATTCCTGTCACACAATTTAACTATTATAACAGTTCATGGGCAGTGTTATTTCCATTTTCTTCTCCTCTCAGACTGCTTTGACAAAAATCCTGGATACATTACTTCACCCGTAAATATTTTTGTGTGTCTTTAAGTGATAAGGATTTTGAAAAATCTTAAGTGAAATACTATCACTACACCTAAAAATATTAAATAATTTAGTATCATCAAACAACATGTAGAGACATGCTCTCTGTAGTATATGTACAAATGTATTACGCACTTCCTCTTTGAATGTTTCAGTGAACGTTTATACTGTTGAGTTTAGCTTTCCAGCGTGTGATACCAAATGCTTTGAATAGTGATTGTCTTATTCCCCTACCTAAGTTTTATAGTCCCCATTACCATGCCTCGTAAGATAGGTTCTCAGTATTTATTTATGCAGATTGAATTGAATTTAAAACTGCAATATTGTCTTTAAAAAAAATAAATCCTGCATCTTTGGAGGATGTGTGTCTGTTTCTTTGGGCCACGCTGAGTGCCGTGCAGGATGTTCGTTTCCTGACCAGGAATTGAATCCTTCATCACTGCATTGGGAGCTCGGAGTCTTAACCACTGGATCACCGGGGAAGCCCCTGGAGAATTTTTTTAAATGGCATGATGAATTGTAAAGAGTTTGGAATTTGGAGTTGGAGGACCCAGCTTTAAGGGTTAGACCCACATTCTACTAGATGAATAACATCAGATGGATCTTCAAATTTCAGGTCCTTAATTTCCCCATCTGTTCGTTGACAATGATAAGGTCTCCCTTATTTATTTTAAGCTCCCTTCAGGTTTATTGAAGGGATTAAGATGTTGGGCATAGTACTTTTTAAACAGTAATATTATAAATATCACTTTTAATTTCTATCATTTTTCTTAGTAAAATATGAATTCATGTAGCACTTAGGTAGAATTCTAATAAAGAGTTATTAGAGTTCTAAAATTTTGAAAAGTTATCTCAGGGCCTTGTTTTCCTATTGTTATTTGTGTATGAATTAAATGGGTTGAACTTTGTTGACTTCATGTTACATTCTTGGACTTAGACTCCTGTTTCTACCCTTGCATCTAAATATAAGAAGCCAAAGTTTGCCTTTTCTGAAAAGTTAAAAAATACTGATATGGCCCTTAATGATAGGTATTGGAGTCTTCTTGAACTTTGACATCAGACTTGAGGAAAATAAGAACTTTTGGTCCCTTTTAATGGCAGATTTAACTGTGTATGCAGATGTGAAGTTTTGGTTCTTAAGTGTTCTTAACAGAAAGGATGAATTATACTATAAAGCCTGAGTAAAATATGTGTTACCAAAAATGTTAGAAAATAGTGTTACAAATTGTTTTTGAAGTATTTTTTTATGTTTATGAAACCTGTTAGTAGGTTTTGGACATGTGAAAGACATATTAGAACTAATATACTATGAGAAGATAGATGAGAAAGAAAATGTCTTTTATTCAAATGCTTATTTTGAGTGTGGCCATGGTTTCAATGGATTAGGAACCTTCTGTTTCCTGACTGGAAAAAAATTCCTTGAGAACATATTGAGGTAGGATTATAAGATGATTTCAATGGATGATTTAGTTATCTCGGAAAGAATAATTGTCCCAGAGGTTTTAGAAATTAGAAAAGCTTAAAAAAAAAATTTTTTTTTAACTTGAAATTGTCTTCCTACCTAGCTAAGTCCTACCTTATCCTTTAAGGCCTCACCTCATATTTTACCTTTTCTAGGTATTCAAAACTCTTCTGGATGTAATTGTTCCCTACATTTTAAAAATAATACTTTATTATAAATTTAGTATTATTCATGTCTTGATAATCTTGTTTTTCATATTTATACTTATAGTAGCTTAATGCAGAACTTGATATATAATAGTTACATCTCTAAATAGTTAATAATGAATTGTAACTAATGTTGTCAGATAATCCTGATCTTATTTTTCTATTTGTAGTCATTTTTGCACTAAACATTTAAATATAATTTTTCATGAAATTGGTAGCCTACTGAATTGTTTCAGAATGGCAGAAACATTTAGCAAGTGGCTTCCCTAGTGGCCCAGACGGTGAGGAATCTGCTTGCAATGGGGGAGACCCAGGTTCCATCCCTGGGTCGGGAAGTGGCAACCCATTCCAGTATTCTTGCCTGGAGAATCCCCTTGGACAGAGGAGCCTGGTGGGCTGCAGTTCATGGGGTCACAAAGAGTTGGACACAACTGAGCAACTAGAAAAAAAGAATATGATTAAAACATCACTCTAGCTTGTTTCTATTAGTTTTATTTCCTTTGCATGTTATTTTAATACTCATTTCTTCGTATAATGCTTAAGATATAATGAAAGTGATGTTTTTCAGCTGCTAAATTACATTCATGTGAATCTGCAATTTGTGCCAATCAACCCAGATGGGACATGGTAGTTTTGGATAGTTTGCTGTTATCCTGGATGAATTGCATACAGCTGGGGTGCTTTTGCAGAATGGCTGTCCAAAACTATTAGCTACCTGAGAGTAGAGAGATACCAATAAATTGAGATGTTTAAAAGAATAAAATGAGGTGTTGGGGAGTAAGTTAATTCAGTCTTGCTAACAGAATATTCAGAGCATCTTACAGTATTTAGAGAATACTTGAATTCCTCTATGTCTTACAGTGTACACTGTGCTTGGTCCTACTCTTGGTAAAATACACAAAAATGATCCCCTTGGTCGGGGAGCTGCAGTTTATTGAATTAGTCTCATTTTGGTTTGTCCTTTGTAGACAGGGAGGTAAAAAAATATTTTTTTCCTCACAAATGTCTTTCCTTTTTTTTTTTTTCTTCTCATTTTAATGAAGCAGCAGGTGATGACAGGAACCTCGCAGGGTAGAAAATCCTTACTATTGTAAAAAAAAAAAAAGTTAAATTTTAAATTAAAAAATTAGAGACTTCCTTTGTGGTCCAGTGGTTAAGACTCAGTGCTCCCAATGCAGGGGGTACAGGTTCGATCCCTAGCGAGGGAACTAAGATCATGCATGCTGCCCAATATGGCTAAAAAATAAAATTAGAACATCTAAATTAAAAAGATAATTCACCTGGATGGGGCAAGTAGTTTGGAGCATTCATCCACTGGAGAGGAACTCTAGTTAGATAGGTGGGTGGGTCATAGTTTCCAAATAGTCTGGCGACAGGTAAGCAAATAAAAGGCTGTACTTTATGGCCCTTTGGGGAGAGAGGCAGGGTCACTGCTTTATAAAGTTGGTGGTACTCATTGGATAATTTTACAGGCTTCAGAAGGTCTGATCACATCAAGGAAAGATACATTGTGGAGCCTCAGTTGACTACTTTGCTCTAACTGGAGCTGTTACTTCTTTGCTTTGGATTCCTAAACTATTAAGTGAAGATAGTAGTATTTACTTCAGCTGTATTGGATATAGTTGAAATTTTCTAAGATAGTAGAACTTAATTGTTCTTACCAAAAAAAAAAAAAAAGAAACACGGGATAAATATGTGGGGTGATGGTTGTGTTCATTGACTCCATGGGAAATATTCTTTCTCAGTATCTGTACCAAATCATCACATTGTACACTTTACCTATCTTACAGTTTCGTCAGTTATACCCCATATGGTTTTTCCAGTGGTTATGTATGCATGTGAGAATTGGACTGTGAAGAAAGCTGAGTGCCGAAGAATTGATGCTTTTGAACTGTGGTGCTGGAGAAGACTCTTGAGAGTCCCTTGGACTGCAAGGAGATCCAACTAGTCCGTCCTAAAGGAGATCAGTCCTGGGTGTTCTTTGGAAGGAATGATGCTAAAGCTGAAACTCCAATACTTTGGCCACTTCATGTGAAGATTTGGCTTATTGGAAAATACTCTGATGCTGGGAGGGATTGGGGGCAGAAGGAGAAGGGGGCGACAGAGGATGAGATGGCTGGATGGCATGACTGACTCGATGGATGTGAGTTTGGGTGAACTCTGGGAGTTGGTGATGGACAGGGAGGCCTGAGGTGCTGTGATTCATGGGGTCTCAGAGAGTCAGACACGTCTGAGCGACTGAACTGAACTGAAAGCTGAAGTAAAGTTTCTGCTTCAAGGGTTGTTATAGAGATTGTTGTTGTCGTTCAGTCACTTAGTCATGTCCCAACTCTTTGCGACCCCATGGACTGCAGCACACCAGGCTTCCCAGTCCATCACCAGCTCCCCGAGCTTGCTCAAACTCATGTCCATCGAGTCGGTGATGGAGTCGTGAGGCCATCTAACCATCTTGTCCTCTCTTGTCCCCTTCTCCTCCTGCCTTAATCTTTGCCAGCCTCAGGGTCTTTACCAGTGAGTCAGCTCTTCGCATCAGGTGGCCAAAGTATTGGAGCTTCAACTTCAGCATCAGTCCTTCCAATGAATATTCAGGGTTGATTTCGTTTAGGATTAACTGATTTGATCTCCTTGCAGTACAAGGGATTCTCAAGAGTCTTCTCCAACACCACAGTTCAAAAGTATGAATTCTTTGACACTCAGCCTCCTTGATAGTCCAACTCTCATATCCATGCATGGCTTCTGGAAAAACCATAGCTTTAACTATTCAGACCTTTGTTGGCAAAGTGATATCTCTGCTTTTTAATATGATGTGTAGGTTTGTCATAGCTTTCCTTCAAGGAGCAAGCGTCTTTAATTTCATAACTGCAGTCACCACCTGCAGTGATTTTGGAGCCAAGAAAATAAAGTCTGTCACTGTTTTCATTCCAAAGAAGTCATAGGAGACCTAATAAAAAATGGCTTAAATAAGAAAAGTTTAGTATCACACCATGACAGGAGCTCTGGAATGGGACTCTTCCATCTTCTGAATCCTGATACACAGGACTTAAAGATTTTTCCTGTTTTTTCTGCTTTGCCAGCTTTAGAGTGTTGTCTTATCCTAAGCTCACCGTCCTCATGACTCAAAATTTTGTTAACATACAGATGACTGCATCCACAGGCTGAAAGACTTTTGTGTAACTGTTTAGGAGTAAAAAAACCTTTCTCAAATGTACCTCCAGCTGACTTCCTCTCATGTGTTATTAGCCAGCATTAGTGTGGTACATCAGTTGCAAAAACAGCCCTTGCAGGTTCACTATGGTTCACTTGAAATCAACCTTTACTCCTTCTAGACAGGAAGGGGCCCAGCATCAGGAGAATTGTGGTTTCCTTTGCAAGGAAAAAGGGAGAAGTGGCTGCTAATAGGTGACTAATGATGTGTGCCTTAGGGTCTGATTCCTGATTAGTGTCAGAACTGCCCCTAAGACCTGAGCCTGCAGTCCAGGTGTGGCCTCCCCTGCCTCACTCCCCAGCCTCTCAGCTTCCCTGCCCTCCCTCACCCTGAGGGTACAGAGGGAATTACTGGGGAGGCAGGATGAAGGTAGGAGCCCAGCAGGCTCACTCTTAAATTTGGGCATTATCTTTCTCACTGTTTTCAACCTCCCCAGCATCAGAGTGCAGAACTGTTAACTCCTGACCCACCTCAGCCCAGTGGAGAGCACAAAAAAATTAATGTGACTGTGCCTTACAATTTCCTGGAGAGTTTTTTAATCTTCCATGTTTGGAATGAATGACTAGTTGTTAACGCTTGCTGCCTATTTCCTAGTTACTCACCCTCTATATCCTAGCAACAAAAGACCCTGAATAGTGCAGCATTCCAGTAAGTGCCCTTTGATATTGCTTAACTTTGGGTGTATTATTCTTCACTATTAAATTTCAAAAAAAGTGTTAAAGATTATCTCAGGTTATATAATTAATTTCCTTCCTATGTTCCCTCCAGTTGCTGAATGAAATTATCAGAGGAGGAAGATTAGATTTACTTGGATAAATTTGTTTTGTCTTTCCAAGGTAAAAACTCTGGAAACTTGATGTAATTCAGTTTTTCTCATAATTTTGGTATCAAGTCTCTGGCCAAAAATCCAGTTTGGGAAAATCAGAAAGGAAGGGAGTGCTGAATTTATAGTTTAAAATATTAAAATGCGAGGTTACCTAAAATCTTATGTTTGAACACTTTCTTGTCACTTGCCACATCTTTTTGCATACTGCAGTCATGGTTCATATACTCTTCATATTCTAATTTTGCTTACCTGTCTGTTAATGTTTTCCCAGATTTGTATATTTTCTATATGTATTTTTTGGCCGCTCCATGTGGCTTGCAGGATCTTAGTTCCCCAACAAGGGATTAAACTTGGGCCAACACAGTGAAAACACCAAGTCCTAACCACTGGACAACAGGGAATTCCCTTCTATCATTATTCTTATTGGCTGTATTTTTTACTGTGTTGATATACAGTAAAATTCAGTTGTTTTCTCATTGTTGGGCATTTAGAGTGATAGTTTTTTGCTATTACGGTAACACTTCTGTGTTATATCTTTGTAATTTTGTTAGTTTTCAACATTTTAAATAATAAATTTTGAAGTCTAACTGTTGAAAAAAATTTTTATGACCTTTTTAGAAGCAAGAGAAAGAGAGGAAGAAATGAACAGAGAGAAAGAATTAAGAAGGCAAAATGAAGATCTTGAACCGACATCTTCAGGCTCGAATGTGGCCAGAGCTTGCTCTAAATCATCTTCCAGGTGCTTGTCTTTACTGTCATTTTCTAGGTAATAGTAACACAATTTAGGCAAAGTTCCTCATACTAAAAAGCTTGCATGATTTCTCCCGTTTCAGGCAGTTGTAGATCTCTACGACCACAACAAAGTCCTTTGTCACATTGTGAATCAGTCAAATTTTCCTAAAGTATTCCAGATGTAGCAATAAAATCTGTGCCTTTTGACTGCAGAGTATAACTGTGTAAAGTTGGAAAGATATTGACAAATTGGTTATTTTTTTCATGTTTGTCATTTGTGTCTTTTGTCCCTTTCCCCAAACTTTGTATTCATGATAACTTTTTTTGGTAGGATCCTTTATAACTGAGAAAGAATTTAAACAGTGGCACATGGTAAAGTTTATTGAGTGATAGGAGAAAGCAGCCATTAAAATTAAAATTACTTTAAAGTGAAATTTAATACTATATAACATAATTACTAAGAACTTCAAGCAGTATAAATAGGTATATGGACTCCAAATCTGGGTGGAATCATACAAGAATTCTGTTGTTGAGGTACGTTTTAAATTGTCAAATTGGCTATATGAACTGGTTTTTGCAGATTCGCTTTTTGGTTGCTCCGGGTCTTCGTTGCTGTGTGCTGGCTTTCTCTAGCTGCAGTGAGCAGGGGCTGCTCTCTGGCTGCGCTGTGTGCACTTCTCATTACAGTGGCTTCCCTTGTTGCAGAGCGCAGGCTCTACGTGTGGGGGCTCAGTAGCTGTGGCCCACAGGCTTAGTTGCCCCGGAGCATGTAGGATCTCCCCGGACCAGGGATCAAATTTGTCCCTTGCGTTGGCGGGCAGATTCTTAACCTCTGAACTCTCAGGGAAGCCCAGTGTCTTAACGTTTCTCTTTATCCTGTAGTTTTTTCCAGCTCTCTCTGTGTCCAGCACAATATCTTGCTTATGGTAGATGTTCCATATATTTCTTTAGTTCACTAATTAAGGGGAGAAAAGAAAGGAAGATGCTGCTGTACTAGTTTGTCATGGCTTTCATCACAAACTAGCGCAGACTAGATGGCTGAAACAACAGAAATTTATTTTCCCACAGCTAGAGAGTCTAGAAGTCCAGGATCAACATGAAGGCAGGGTTCACTGGCCTCTCTTCTTGGCTTGTAGATGGCCATCTTCTCCCTATTTCTTCCTGTTGTCTTCCGCCTAAGTTTTGTTCGAGTTTTCTCTTTTTATAAGGACACTGGTTATAATAGGGCCCATCCCTACAGACATCATTTAGCTTAATCACTTCTCTGAAGCCCTGTCTTTAAATACAGTCATGCTCTGAGGTACTGCAAGTTAGGGCTTCAATATATGAATATTTTGGGGACACAATTCAGCCTGTAATAAAAGTTGTCTGTAGTACTGGTGCCAGAAAATGCCCCACAACCCAGCCAAAAGCTGAGCATATTCAGCCTGTGTTTCCAAGAGGAGCATGGGGGTACAGAGCTCAATGGAGAAAAACAGTGAGGCAGAGAGAGAGGAGTAGAGAGAGAGAGAGAATGAAAGCCAGTGAAGAACAACCTGTCTTCTCATAAGAAAACTGCCTAGAAATCTCTTTTGCCGTACTTTCTGATTAGTGAGTAAGTTTGGTGAGACAACTGGGGACTTGGGAAACAAAATAGTAAGGTAAATCTTTTTACAGCTGTAACCAAGGAGTCAGTACTGTGTTATATGGAAATCCTTGGTGACTCAGTGGTAAAAAAACCCTCATGCAATGCAAGAGACTGGGGTTTGGTCCCTGGGTCGGGAAGATCCCCTGGAGAAGGGAAATGGCAACACACCCCAGTATTATTGCCTGGGTAATCCCATGGACAGAGGAGTCTGGTGGGCTACAGTCCATGGGGTCACAAGAGTCAGATACGACTTAGTGAATAAACCACCGCTACATCGCACGTGGGATCTTAGTTCCCTGACCATCGATTGAACCTGTGCCCTTTCTGCAGTGGAAGCTTAGAGTCTTAACCACCAGACTGGCAGGGAAGTCCCTTTTCAGTTGTTATTGATATCAAGCATCATTTAGCTGATAGAGCCACAGCAGGGAACACAACAGACTTTAAATTTCTGCCTTCGTGGAACTTAAATAGTGAAGATACTTCATTAGATGGCAAGGACACTTTGACTCCTATAAAATTATTTGGTAATTAATTGTTAAAATTGCAATTCTCAATCTTCTGGGAAAGGGTAGTCAGTAGAGGGATGGTGGATGGTGGTTGCTACAGAATGTATAGAGGTGTTTGATAAAGACTTTAATGAGAGTATATGATAGTCCCCTGTTGGGTTTCCTGTGGCTCAGACTGTGAAGAATCTGACTGCAGTGCAGAAGACTCAGGTTCGATCCCTGGGTCAGGAATATCCCCTGGGGAAGGAATGGCAACCCACTCTAGTATTCTTGCCTGGAGAATCCCATGGACAGAGAAGCCTGGTGGGCTACAGTCCATGGGGTTGCAAAGAATCTGACATGACTGAGTGACTGACACTTTCCCCTCACTTATAATAGTCTTCTGATGTGTTGTTGGAAAAGGAAATGGCAACCCACTCCAGTATTCTTGCCTGGAGAATCCCAGGGACGGAGGAGCCTGGTGGGTTGCCATCTATGGGGTCGCACAGAGTCGGACAGGACTGACGTGACTTAGAAACAGCAGCAGCAGCAGCTCATGTGTTGGGTAGAAAAGTAGTTGAGATTCAGAAGGATACTGCCTAGAATAAGGTATCTTTTACAGTCCAAGGAAGCTACATTTAACAATTTTAGCAACTCAGCATACTTGGATTAGCACTGAGAAATAATTTGTATTTCAGACAATGTATTGAAACCTTTTGCGGTAATATTCATTTCTTACTTTATTTGTTCCTGTGACAAACAGTGATTGTATTCACACACAGTGCATAGAGGTGTTGGTTCTCTCCATGGTTTTCCTTCTTACGGTGTAGTATGCTGTAGTTTTTCTTCCACAGTTGTTCTGCTGGTTCATGAGGGTTATCTGATGGGCCTCTAACATATAATTGCTCTGAGTTTTTGTCTTTGACTTTTAACTGTATTTAGATAGGATAGATAAGAGAAGTTTTTTACTTTCTTAAGATTAAATGGTATTTGAAGGCAGTTCTTCAGGAACACATGGTAATCCTGAACGTGCATCTCCTAGCATCAGAGCTTTGAAACACGTGAAGCAGAAAGAGAAGGAGCTGAAAGGAGAAATAGGCAGGTCTGCATTTAGTGTGAGATGTCAGTGTTCATGTCTGTGACTGATGGACAGTGAGCTATGAGTCAGCAAGGAGAGAAAGGACCTTAAGGATGCCCTCAGCCAACACCTTTGATTGACGTCTACACGACACTCAGCCCAACAATGGGAATTCTTATTTTTTTCAAGTTTACATAAAATATGCAAGACTGACCATATCGTGGACCATAGTACACAACTCACAAAATTTCAAAGAAAAAACTCATACAAAATGTGTCCTCAAACAATAATAGATGAAAGAATATTACTCTACCTGAAAAACATGAATATGTTTAAAAAATATAATCAAAAATTTTTGCTTATTTTTTAATCATACAATTAACAATTAAAATATGTGTTTCTTGACATTACTTAAGAAAGATATATATAATTTAAAAGATAAATATTTGAGCCACACAATTAATGTTTGGATTACAAATTTTAAAACATTATAAAAAACTCAGTTGTTAAAAGGAGAAATAGGGCTTCCTGAGAAATCAATACTGTCTCCAGAGTATGTTCTTTTTTGCAGCAAAGTCGATGAGTTTCTGTTTCTGTATTTTCAGGGATACAAGTAGCAGTGAGAGTGACGAGAGTTCTGACTCTTCTGATGATGAGTTAATTGGCCCCCCTTTACCCCTTAAAATGGTGGAAGAACCAGTTAATCCTATGGAGGAAGGTGTTCTTGGTCCTTTACCTCCACCTCTTGCAGAAGATATGGAAGAAGAAGATGATGATGATGGTGATTCAGAAGAGGAGGAAGTAAGTATTTCAGTGGTAATTTAGGAAATCGCTTATATGTGGAATCTTAAAAAGTGGTACAAATGAACTTATTTGAAAAACAGAAATAGAGTTGTAGAAAACAAACTTAGGGTTACCAAGGGGGAAAGGTTGGGGAGGGATAAATTGGGAGATTGGGATTGACATATGCAAACTACTATATATAAAGTTGATAACTAATAAGAACCTACTGTATAGCACAGGGAACTCTGCTTAGTACTCTGGAATGATTTATATACTCATCTTCCCTCATATCTCAGTCGGTAAAGAATCTTCCTGCCCTGCAATGCAGGAGACCTGGGTTTGATTTCTGAGTTGGTAAGATTCTCCTGGAGACAGGAAAAAAATCTTCAACAGAAACCAAGTTTTCTGGCATGTTGGTTGTGGACTTCTAGCCTTCGGAACTGTGAAAAAATAACTTTCTGATCTTTAAGCCACCCAGTCTGTGGTGTTCTGTTATGGTGGCCTCAGCTGACTAATGCAGGTTTGTGTGGCTGAGAATGGGCTGAGGAAGAGAGAACGGAGAAGTCAGAAGGGTGTTTTGAGGGGAAATGATGTTGCCATAGTGAGGACCTAATTGTGTGCAAGTACATGATATCCTGGCTTCCCTGGTGGCGCAGTTGGTAAAGAATTTGCCTGCCGTTTCAGGAGACGTAAGAGACACGGGTTCAACCCCTGGGTCAGGAAGATTCCCTGGAGTAGGCACTGGCAACCTACTCCAGTGTTCTTGCCTAGAAAATTCCATGGACAGTGGAGCCTGGCAGGCTACAGTCCACGGGGTCGCAAAGAGTTGGACATGATTGAGCATACATATACAGTTGATATTGTGGTGAAATTGTCATGTGATTTATGTGTAGCTGAGTTTTCTTACTAGAGGGAAATGAAAAGATGAGGCTAATGAGATCAGATCCAGAGAAGAAATACAGCAGTCCCCCCTTATTCAGGGCGGATATGTTTCAAGACCCCAGTAGATGCCTGAAACTGCAGATGGTGCCAAACCTTATATATACTGTGTTTTTCCTATACGTGCATACCTATGATAAGGTTTAATTTATAAATTAGGTACGTTGAGAGACTAACAACAGTAACTTAGAACATTTATATCAATATATTATAATAAAAGTTACTGGCATACTTTGGAGATAAATGCTGGTTGGGTTCCAGACCACCATAATGAAGCAAATGTTGAAATACAGCAGGCTACAAGAACTTTTTGGTTTCCCAGTGCATATAAAAGTTATGTTTACACTATAGTCTGTTAAGTGTGCAGTGCAGCATTATATTTAAGACAAGGTACATATGTTAATTTAAAAATACATTATTGCTAAAAATCCTTAACTACTGTCTGAGCCTTCAGTGAATTGTAATCTCTTTACTGGTGGAGGGTTTGAAATATTGTGAAATTTACCAAAACATGACACAGAGACATGAATTGAGAAAAAGTATTGGAAAAATTGTGCCAGTAGACTTGTTCCAAGCAGAGCTGACACAAAATCTTCAATTTTTAAAGACTCAATAAAGGATATTAATACAAGGTATGCCTGTATGTGAATGTGGTCTTTCCTTCTCTCTCAAAATATGTTGTTGTGCAGATACAATGTTTTTTCCATGTTAACTAAGCATTTATCATGCACTGTGGCTATAACTTGCAATTTGAGGTGTGGCAGCAAAACTGGCCTGAGTTTCTTTTGGTTTCTTCACAGTTTCACAGATAGATTGGTACTTTCTGTAGATCCTAGCAACCTCCGCATACCATTTTTTTTCTTTCCTTATCAAGTTGAGTACTTTTTAACTTTTCACCCGTTGTAGGAAGCTGGACCCCCTCTAGGGCCTCAGGAATGGGTTCTTGTCTAACACTCAGGAAAGAATTGTCTGAGGAAGACATGTGCTGACAAAGCAAGAGAATTTATTGGAAAGGGCGCCCAGGCGGAGAGCAGCAGGGTAAGGGAACCCAGGAGAACTACTCTGCCTGGTGTCTCCCAGTCTTGGGTTTTATGGGGATGGGATTAGTTTCCAGGTTGTCTTTGGCTAATCAGTCTGACTCGTCCTTCCTGGTGGCATACTCATTGCTCAGCCAAGACAGATGCCAGCAAGAAGGATTCTGGGACATGGTCAGAAACATGGCATCTCCCTTTGACCTTTCCCAAACTCTTCTGGTTGGTGGTGGCTTGCTCATTCTGTGTTCCTTACTAGGACCTCCTGTCATAAAATAACTCACACAAATGGTTACTGTGGTGCCTGGCCAGGGTGGGCAGTTTCAGTCAGTGTGCTTCTTCTAAGACTCCCCTGAGAGACTTCATGCTGAAGATAACTTCTTGGGAGTTGGGGCAGAGGTCTCTTTCTTCTGTAACTTCTTTCTGCTGTGCAGGGGCGTAGTCCTGCCTAGCAGAGCTGAAGTCTCGCTCTACTTGATCTAAGCTGAAGTATTACATATCTGAAACCAGCTTCCACCCTTGTAGTAACATCAGTTTGGTTTGGAACTCTTGGAGCCTGCTGGAGATAAACTTTGTAAGGAGTTGGAGTATGCAAGGGCCAAATAGAAGACCTTTAATAAGATAGTGATCACTGGACCCAGAAATGGCAGGAGCTAAGAAGGGAAAGAACTCCATACACCTGTTGAACTCAAATCCCGGATCTTTGTTGCCTGTTCCAAGCAAGCGCTTTATAGCTTCTGTTTGGCATATGCAAATTGGCAGCATCCGTCTTACGCTTTGGGGCCATTCTTAAGTAAAATGAGAATTATTTGAACACAAACCGTGATATCTTTACAGACGACTAAAGTGACTGATGGTGGCATATGTCCCACAAAGGAATGGTGTAGTTGCTGGGCAGGAAGGAACAGGATAACTTGAGATTCTGTCTTGTTGCTCAATTTAAAACTCACAAATTATTTGTTTCTGGAACTTTCCATTTACTAGTATTTTCATACCAAGGGGAACTGAAATTGAGGAAAACAAAAACCAAGGATAAAAGGGAATGCCTGTACTTTCTGAAGGATGTGGAATTTGAACGAGCCTTGTAGAGCGTAAGGTTTTGATGGGTGAGGTGGGAGGAGCCCACCTCCAATTTAGGAAGAGTGAATGGTTGAAACAAGGGCACAGTGCACAAGATTAGATTCTGGAAGATGGGAAAGTCAACTTGTCTAGAACATAGCGTTAGTGAAGACAAAACCCTTGACTTGGAACTGATAAGTGAGTAAACCCAAAGTGCAGCTAGGCAGAGAAGGGAAAACATGCTTGGGTCTGGATCTCAGAAGCCTATTTGAACGCTTTAGCTTCTCATGGCGGTAACTGAAGTGTATCAGGAGACTGAATAACAGCTTTCTATTTTTTTTATAAGATTATGTATTGATTCTTTTTGGTAGTAAAACTTTTTATGGTGTGCCTTTCCTCTTGTAAACGTAGTAAACAGAAAATGCTGATTGAATAACATGTGGGTCACAGCAAGGCTGCTGGTGATTTGTGCCAGTAACAGCTCCAGTTTTAGAGTATACACTATCTGATAATGGTGGCTCAGACAGTAAAGTGTCTGCCTGTAATGTGGGAGACCCGGGTTCGATTCCTGGGTTGGGAAGATCCCCTGGAGAAGGAAATGGCAGTCCACTCCAGCACTCTTGCCTGGAAAATCCCATGGACGGAGGAGCCTGATAGGCTACAGTCTATGGGGTTGCAAAGAGTCAGACATGACTGAGTGACTTCACTTTCCCTCATAGCTAAGTCAGTAAAGAATCTGCCTGCAATGCAGGATACCCAGGTTCGATCCTTGGGTCAGAAAAATCCTCTAGAGAATGGAATGGCAACCCATTGCAGTATTCTTGCCTGGAAAATTCCATGGACAGAGGAGCCTGGTGGGCTGCAGTCCCATGGGGTTGCAAGAGTCAGACTCAACTTAGTGACTAAACCACCACCAGTTGATAATGGAGTACTTGTTAGCATTGTGAATGGATTAAGTCTGAAGCTTTAGATTGGAGATAAAATAAAAGTGAGAAGTTCCTTGTTTCCATTTCTCCTATTTTTCTTCCCAATACATATCACAACCAACATTTTAAAGACTAAGGCAGAGATGGTAGGTGAAGCAGATAGCTTGGATATTTGGAAACATTGTGAATGTGGCTTTGCAGTGGCCTTCCTAGACTCAGGTAAATTATATTGGTCTTGAATGGAGGCCTTCGGTTTTCAGACTTAATGAGTGGCAACCTCAGTCTCTTTTTTAAGTTCTGAGTGACAAAGTTTATACTGTATTATATTTGATAAGTGGGTTATTGGCAGCCTTCTAGATCAAGCAATAGTAGAATTAGGAGTCATAGGCAAAGGAAATCTACTGAATACTGTGTGGACTATGAATATTATTGTGGGATCTAGACAGACAAATTAGCATGGTTCATGGTAGGTAGTGTACATAGCAGTGTTGGGCTGACGTTTTAATGTTGAGTTCAAATGTTTCTGGCCTTTTAAAGAATTTTGTTTTTGTGGTTGGTTGGACTTAGAGAGTCTGGTTATTCTTTGCTTGTTGATTCAGAAACTGAATTTAGTTCCTTCAGGAAATCAGTTTGAGGTAATACTAAACAAAATTATAGGAGAATGTTTTATACAGCAGAACGCTAGCTATATTTTTTACAATTTGAAATATATCAGAGTTGTCCTGTCTGCTTACTGAGGCTGTTAACCATTCTGTAGGTGCCCTTGACTTCCTCTCCTTGTTTTTCCTCACCATCACCCTTTTGTATCTTTCGTTTTACCCTTTTTCTCTCTACTTGCTCTTGGCTCTTAACTTGCAAACATGCAGTTTCCCCTCCACATCTTTTCCAGTTTGCTCCTTTGCCACATTTACTGTGTCACTCCACATTTCTCCTTGTCTTTGTTCACAGTTTCTGCCCTTACCGTTTCACAGAGATGACAAAATCCAAATATCCAAAGACCCTTTCTCAGGTCTCATTCTGTATCTACCTCTGCATTATTGGACAATGTTGACTTCTTCCTTGAAACTCTTCCCTTGCTATTTCTCTATTGGTTTGCTGCCTATCTCTGACTGTTTTTTCAACAGATATTTGTTGGGCACACATTTGTGAGTCACATACTTTCTAAATGTTGGGGATACAGCAGAAAATAATGCAGACAGATCCCTGCTTTGATGGTGCTTACGTTTCTGCTAGGGTCTGTTTTACTACTTAATATTTCCTTATGTTTCTCCAATCATAAGCATTCCCTGAGAGTATACATGCTTATTTCCCTTAACATTTCATACACAGCCTGGGGGGAGTTTCTTACATCTTATACTCATGACTCCTATTCACTCAGAGCAACTGGAAGCATTACTTCATTTCATTGAACTTTGGATCCAGTTTTCTAATCACTCATGACACATGTCCATATTTAATCTCTAAGAGTATCCTAAATTCAACATCTAAGCTCACACTCAGGCTTTTGTTTTCTGCCACTTAAAGTTTTGCTGTAGTCACTTGTCTTTTGCCTCTGATTTTCAGTCCCTTCACTGCTGCAGGATTAAACTCCTTGTAATACAAGTCATATTGCAAGTTATAGTACTCGTTCCCTAGATGAGGAAAAATAAACTACCACAGCAAGCAGGTGTGACTCCTGGGAATTCCTGAATGCAACTTGATTTTTTGATGTTCAGAAACTTGCAAAGCACTGTGGCTTTTTAGAGAGATATCCTATTATATTTGTTAGGAAAGTAACCAGATTTATACACTTGAATGGCTAAATATTTCAGCAAGTGTTATTGAAATTAAGGATAAATATTTTTAATAATTCAATGATTCTTAATCTGAATGTAAGAATCATATTTGGTACAATTAAAAAAATGTATATTCATAGGTTCTGTATATCAGAGGTTAGGTCAGTAGGACTAGGGTGAACCGGCCCCAGCTCCTGCAGTCTGTGTTATAACAAAGTCTTCATAGTACCCCAATGTTCATCACAGCACTGTTTACAATAGCTAGGACATGGAAGTAACCTAGATGTCCATTGGCAGATGAATGGTTGAGAAAGCTGTGGTACCAATACACAAAATGGAATATTACTCAGCCATTAAAAAGAATGCATTTGAATCAGTTCTAATGAGGTAGATGAAACTAGAGCCTATTATACAGAGTGAAATAAGAGTCAAATAAGTCAGAAAGAAAAACACCAATACAGTATATTAATGCATATATATGGAATTTAGAAAGATGGTAATGATGACCCTACATTCAAGACAGCAAAAGAGACACAGATATAAAAACAGACTTTTAGACTCTGAGGGAGAAGGCGAGGGTGGGATGATTTGAGAGAATAGCAATGAAACATGTATAGCACCATATATGAAACAGATCGCCAGTCCAGGTTCAATGCACGAGACAGGGTGCTCAGGGCCGGTGCACTGGGACGATCCTGAGGGATGGGATGGGGAGGGAAAGGGGAGGGCGATTCAGGGTGGGGAATACATGTACACCCATGGCTGATTCATGTCAATGTATGGCAAAAACCACTACAATATTGTAAAGTGATTAGCTTCCAATTAAATAATTTACCAAAAAAAAAAGTCTTTATAGGTTATTCTAATGTATCTCTTCCCAAACTATTTGTGACTTCTCACTTAAATAGTCACAGTTGGGGTCATAGGTTGACTAAATTAGGTTACCTTCCTAGGTTATGATCAGTATCATGCTTCATGGATACTTATGGACATGGGTTATTGCTTACAAAATGATATTTTCTTAAAAGAAGGATATGGAATTGCTGCCCTGCTTCTCTGTGCTAATGAAGCCACTTTGAAGTTTCCATATAAAACTTACTTAAGAACATTCTTTCTCCCAAATAGCTTAGAAGTAACATTTATTTTGATTTTTATTTTGTGAAAAGTGTTTCTTTAATGACACGTGAAGGTTGATGTCTCTAAGTGTTTGTGTTTAATTGCTTCCCAAGATGACTTGGGAGAGATGGTAAACTCCTGTCCTTTTGAATCTTACTCATTTTTACATCCTTTTGTGCCTATCATGAATTAAACTTATTATAACTGTCAAATTTTGTGAAGTGCTGTGACCAGGTAGATACTCTAGAAATTGAGGCAGTAGCTCTGATAGTTACTGAGACTATTATTACTAAATATCGGGAGGCTTAAAGATGTTTACTTTTTTTAAACTTAGTACTATGACTTCTGGGATTCTAGCCTCAGGAAATTTGGAAAAAGCTTTATGCACAAAGATGTTTATCACAGCACTGCATATTGTAGTGGTTTTCAGAATGTGTTCCGTGGAACACTATTGAAGGGTGGTTTTGGTGGGGTTGGGCCCTTCCCCTATATTCAACAAGACTAGCTCTTTTTAATGTTAGGCTTGCTCAGAGCTTTCTCTTGGCAGAAAGTTTCCGTATCTAAAAAACCTGAAAATAACTGAAATATTGGAATAATTAAAAATAATGTAAATAAATATCTGATAATGGGGGAAGGACCAGCAAATGGTTATGCAGTCATATGAAAGTATTATGTAGTCATTAGGCATATTAGGAGTTTTCATTAGCACTAAGGAGAGGACATAAAACTATATGGACATTATGATTTTACAATTTTAAATATTACATGTGTATGGTAAAAAGTCCTCCCATTGCTTCCTTCTAAATTATAGGAGTGAAAATAATGTTTATTTCTGCCCTATATTTTTCTGTTCTTTTCCAGTTTCCACATTGATCATAAACTGTGCCTGTCATTAGAAACAAATGATGGGATTACAAAAAGCAGTGCCTTATTATAAGGCAGTTGTGATCTTAATTAAAAAATTTAGGTCAGGGACTTCCCTGATGGTCAAGTGGCCAAGACTCCAACCTCCCAAAGCAGGTGGCCTGGGTTTGATCCCTGGTATGGGAACTGGATCCCACAACTGAGAGTTCATATGTTGCAACTAAGACCTAGTGCAGCTCCGCCCCCCCGCCCGCCCCACCCCCGTCCCACCACCCCCGTAAGAAGGAAAATCTAGGACGGGTATAGAACAAACCCAAAGAGAACAGTATTGGATATAAAATGTCTTAAGTATTTGTGAATAAACTTGTTTTTGTATGTTTTACCTTGTTCCAAAAAAGATTTAGAGATGATATGCTATAAGAAAGCATACATTAGGAAGAATGAATGATAAAAGGGAAACCAAGATACATAAATAAGATTAATACAAAAAACAGGAAAACAAGGTTCTCAATACTTGCTAAGGATAAGCCACAACCTAGTCACCATTGTTGATTCCTTTCTTTCCTTCTTACTCTACATCCAATCTCTTAATTCTTTACCTAGTCTTACTAGCTCTGTCTCCAAAGTATATACCAGATCTCTCCATTTCTGTCTCCATTACTACCACCTTAGTCTAATTTTATATCACTTCAGTGTGAGTAGCTATGTTAAGTCATCTCTCAATTTCCGCTGTTGACTGGACTTACATGATTGTAGTCCAGTCAATAAAATACAGATACAGGGAGGCAATATAAAGTAGTGATTAGAGAAATGGACTTTGAAGCCAGATGGAGCTCTTTCACTTTCAAGCTGTGTGACTTTGGGAATTACTTGGCTTCTCTAACCTCTCCGTGTCTTTCTTTCCTCCCTTGTAAAACAGGGCTAATAAAACACCTAACTCGGTGGTCTGGATGGTTGAATAAGTGAACAAATATATATATAAAACCCTTAGAATGGTGCCTGGTATTTATCATTATGATCCTCTCTTTTAATATATAACAAAAATGGAATTTAAAATAGTTAACATGATTCCTAAGAAAATATTTTAAAAGGAAACTTTAGTATTGTATTAAATGATTCATTCATGCTGCACACCACCAGTCAGTGTTATACATAATTAAGGAGCACTAGAGATATTCCCTTTAAAATTAAGAATAAAAGGTGGTAGCTGTCACATTATTATATTATTCCAGACATTTTTGCTAAACAGACTGAAATAATCAAGACTATATATTAGAAAAAAGTGAGAATGTTACTGTATTTGATATGAAGCTACCTAAAACAAAAGGGGACTAATCAAAGCAGAATTGATAGTATCTAAGTTTAAAGGGTTAAAATTGAAAAACCCATTTTGCAACAGGAATAGCAGCAATAAAATATAACAACATTCAGATGAGAGAATATAAATAACACTATAAAGCTTTTCGGTACAAAAAAGAATTGAATAAGAACCACTGAACAATCAGTAAATACTAATTTTTTTCCCCACAAAGGTTAATTTGTCCTATTTATTTAATTTTTGTAATTTACTTATGGCTGTGCTGGATCTTTGATGCTGCCCACGGTTTTCTCTAGTTACGGCAAGTGGAGGCTATTCTGTAGTTGCAGTGCTTGGGCTTGTCATTGCAGTGGCTTCTCTTGTTGCGGAGCACAGGCTTAGGGCCTTAGAGCTCAGTAGTTGTGGTGCGTGGACCTAGTTGCTGTGTGGCATGTGGGATCTTCCTAGACCAGGGATCACACTTGTGTCCCCTGCATTGACAGGCAGATTCTTAACCACTAGACCACCAGGGAAGCCCTAGATTTCTTTTTAACTTTACAAAAGAATTCCGAGTAAGAGATCTTAACAAAAAAAGTATATTTTAAGTGCTTTTGTTACTGAGTTTGCAAGCCCGTGTGCCTGACACACAGTGAGGCCCATCAGTCCTGAACAATAGAGTTTGGAACAGAGAAAATTTTGTTACAGACTTGTACAAGGAGATTGGTGGCTCATGCCCTAAGAACCCCAAAGTAACTGAAAGCTTCCGGCAAGTCCCTTTAAAAGCAAAAGGTGATGGATGGGCTTGGTTCGTTGTTGCAGACCTCTTGGCATCAGATCCTTTGTTCTTGAGGCCCAGTTGTGGTCAGGTCACGATGTTCCTGTAAATCTCTATCAAATGAATTTTATTCTCTGTCCTGACAAGACAGGGCAAAGTCCCAAGGCACAACATTCACCTTCCAGGGTCCCACTTCTGGGTAAGAGGAGGCAGATCTAAGTTGGCAGCTCCTTCAGGGCCAGTTCCTATAAGCTGCTCAGCTGTCATCCCTGAGGGAGATTGGCACCTAGCCCGTCTGGCGCTCAGTCCCCTCAGGCCACCCAGATGGGGAGACCAGGTCTACAGACTGTGACCAGGCAGACAGCCACTGCTGTTACGTTGCAGAGGCAGGGAGAGGTTCACCTGCTGCCTCAAGGCCTGGGCCGTGGCTAGTGGAGAGCCTTAGTGAGGGCTCTGGAGTCCTCAGGATGTAGTCCCCAGTCTGTTGCCTGGGCCATCCACCTCATCTGCTGGCCCAAGGTGGGGTGAGCTGGAGGGCCTCCAGGAGGAGGCCTGAATCTGCCTCTTACCTCACTCTCCACCTGATGACCACCACACTACTAACCCTTGACTGCTTCAGTTCCCCAATGATCACTCATTGACAGTTACCAGTGGGCAGGGCCCACTGTGGTGCTGCCTAGTAACTGAGCAGGACAGCTAAGGGTCGCTCATTGACCGTTGGTTGTTTATAGGCGGGGCCTACTGAGACACCGACCAATAGCTGAGCAAGACCTGTTGCCTAGTAGCAGGATGCAGAATACTGAGGCCCAGCAATGGCTGCCTGCCAAGGGCTTTGCTCATCCTGCTCTGTTACACTTTGACTAGAAGAATGTGCCTTTAAAAAAAAAAAGATTTTTTTAATATTATTTATGGCTGCATTGGGTCTTCGTTGCTGTACGCGGGCCTTCTCCAGTTGCAGTGAGCAGAGGCTGTTCTCTAGTTGCAGTTCACAGGCTTGCAGTGGTTTTCTCTTATTGCTGAATACGGGGTCTAGGCACCGAGGCTCAGTAGTTGCGGCTCACTGGCTCTAGAGCACAAGCTCAGTAGTTGTGGCACGCTGGCCTAATTGTACTGCAGTGTGTACTGCAGTGATTTCCCCGGCCCAGGGATCGAACCTTTGTCTCCTGCATTGGCAGGTGGATTCTTTACCACTGAGCCACCAGTGAAGCCCAGAATGCTCTTTTTTAGTGAAACAAGTTATAACTGTAAGCAAAGTAAGCAATTTTCCCTTAATTGAATTGATGATTATCATTTTTTTAAAAAGGAGTTTTACTTCCTCTCTGATCTCTTTTATTTTCACAAGTGATATATATTTCATTACTCATTTAGCACTGGCTCTATCAGTAATTCAGTAATTCAAGGTTTTTTTTTTTTAAAGGAAGGACTTGTCTAATGTCTCATTAGAACAGGCTGATGTAGAGAAGGCCTGATTTGTAAATGTGTTAGACTTCACCAATTCCTATTTGCCCATTAATTCTCTCTTACAAAGGAGTCAGCTAATTTTGAGGGGACACTGATCAAAACTTTAATGCTTCCTTCCCATTCCTCCCGTTTCTGCTTGTTAAAATTCTCTCTAGCCTTTGCAGACCATTTCAAATGTGATTTCCTTCAAGCAGCCTCTCTAGACGCCAGCTCATGTGCTACTATTTCCCAGTGCTGTTTTCAGCCTTCTGTAGCAAACTATTTTTCTTGTGAAATCAGTACTTTATTCCTATGTTAACTACTGTGCCTTGCCTTTGCAGTCCTACGTGATGACCTCAGGTGCAGGGATTTGTATATAAATAGTACAGTAGTTTTTAAAAACCTTTGAAACCTCTAGTATAATGCCTTTAATATAATACAGAGAGTAAATGTTTGTCAGTTGGAATTGAATGTATTTGGTTTTTATAATTGAAAATGTCATTTTATGACATTTGAGAGTATTTTCTATTTTTGACATATCAATCTCTAGTTTTTACGTGGAAAATGGAAGTAGGGATAGAGGACTGAACAGAAGAAATGTGAGCATGAAAATGCAAATAGACACCTGTTCTTGTAAGAGCCATTATATATGCCTTGTCCTAAGCTTAAACTTTAGTTACATAATAGTCTATTAATTGTAAGAACTACGCCACAATTGAATGAGATTAATTAGTTAATTGTATAGACTAATAGACTAATTTAAACCTACGTTTTAAATGAGGCGAAAAAAAGTTCTAATTTTCTCTTAAAGCAGTCCCACAAAACTTAAAATGTGATTATTTTGATTGAGGTGTAATTATATGTAGTAATTTTCACAGATCTTAAGGTTTCAGTTTGAACAGTTTTGAGAATTCTATATATATCAGTCGTAGTCGCTATCCTAAACAAGTATATAGGACATTCCTGTCACCCTAATAGTTCTTTGTGCTCTTTTCTAGGCACAGACTTTTAAAAATTGAGTTATTGATAGCACTAGAATTGAAAGGAGAATTACCAGAGAACATGTTGATGGTTTTACATTAAGCATACTGATTGTGATTAATGTTTTTAATATGCATCTTACTTCAGTTGCTGGTTAGTAAGTACTTTAGTGTTACTGTTGAAATCACTGGATTGGAAGTGTTAATGTTGTACATCATAATTTCTTTTGATGACAAGCTTGCTTTTCACTTATTTTTCCTTTGATCCATTTTACTTATCTACAGTGGTAATAAAATTGTCCTTTCAAATAGAATGCGAGTGAAAATGGTATCACACCGTTATAGAACTTTGTCAAACTACACCAACTTTTAAATAATTAGAAGTACATAGTGAGTATTTGAAGGCATGATATCTTGCTTTGAACTGAATAGTGAATAAAAATTCAAGGGAGTCAGGAAAGAGGTGAAAAATGATTTTTAAACCATATCTATTACATGTGCACAATTCTGATTTTTATTTTAAAGGTAAAGAAGGTTGTAACATAATCAAATGGAAACTTTGGGATTATTGAGGATTTTCATTATCCCTGCTATCCTGTTTCCCATTACTACAGAAAATTGAAAGTTACATTTTTATGACTGTAACTAAAGGCTAGATGTAACAGTGACTTTTTAGTTGTGAGCACCTGTTTTCCATGAACTTTCTCTGACTCCCTGGTTGGCACGTTCTGTGGTGAAGAGTCCAAGTTGGGGCCACCACTATGCTTCCCTGACTTCTGGTCTGAGGCTTCTCATCCTTTGGCCTTAGTCATTGCCAACCACCTGTATCAGTCAGTCTCTTTCCCTCATGCATAAGGAAAGGTTGAAGAATTGAAAGTGGAAAAAAAAACTCTCTTTTAGTTCTCAGGAATTGATTACTATGAGAAATGAGATGATTGATATAAACATTTGACATACAGATTGACACATACTAAGTAGTCAAAATTGCTGGATTTTATCATTATTTTCCTCATCATTACCAGTGTTTGATTAATGACCAGTTTTAATGTAATTGCAGCTGACTGGAAAGAAAGTTTTTAAAAAACAATATGAGAAAACTTAATAATTTTAACTTCAGAGGAAAATTAGTGTTCTTTAAAACAGAAAGCAGTTTAATTCCACCTGCAAGATTCTGTCAGCAGAGGATGCTAGAAGCTCTATTCCACAACTTGCCTGTGTTCATTACTATTTCCAGACTAACGTGGGAACGTCTTCATTCTTTAAGATGGGCGCTAGAGGGCAATCAAAGCGTTTTGGCTTTTGGCATGAGTCCTCCTTTTTTACAACTCTCCTATCTAGAGTGGCAGGCCAAAAAAGAATCTTATGAACAGTGCCTTCTAAAACTTGGAACAGGTGAGGTTCAGATTGAGGTCAGTTACTTTTTTTTTGAAGAATAATGCAGAAGAATTCTTTATTCTTTTGTGTTTTGTGGCAGTAATATATTTAAAGCTTGTTTGTTTTTTATCTTTAAGCCTTTAAAATCAGCAACAGATTCCTATAAGGCTTAATGGCAGGGGTAAGGTTAGCTTGTTTATAATTTAAGCCTCTAAGGTCAAATGAGAAGGATTATTTCTTTGTTCACCAGAGTAATCCAGACTTTAAAAAGCACATTTCAGATCTTGTCACTTTCCTGCTTTCTTAGTTACTTTCCTGTCAGTAAGCTCTGCAGTTTCTTCCTATCACGTGGTTAGGAAATCCTAGTTCTTGCCTTGCCTTCTAAGGCCCTGCATGACTTGGCCTCTGCAAGTCTCTCTGGCTTGATCTTCCACTTCTGTCTTACTCACTTTTCTCTACCCACATTGACTTTTCTGCTTTTCTTTGAATAGCTATACTTATCCATAACCTTATGTTGTTGTTTAGTCGCTGAATTGTGTCTAGCTCTTTTGCAACTCCATGGACTGTAGCCTGCCAAGTTCCTCTGTTCATGGTATTTCCCAGGCAAGAATACTGGAGTGGGTTGCCATTTCCTTCTCCAGGGGATCTTCCCGACCCGGTATAGAACCAGAGTTTCCTGCTTGGTAGACAGATTCTTTACCACTGAGCCACCAGGGAAGCCATATTCCCTCGTAGATAGTTTCTATTTTGTCTTTCCCTGAAATACCATTCAGAACTTCAAGTGACTCCTTCATTTCATTTGGATTTTTTTGTTCAACTGTTACCTCTCTGACTACCTTATATAAGTTCTCTACCTCCATTCCACTACTTTATGGTGCTCCATTATCTGACATTTTTGTTTATTGGTTCATAGTCTTTCTCCTTACAATAATTTAAGTTCCCTGAGGGCAGTAACATTGTCTCTTTTACTGTCGTATCCCCAGGGGTTTGAGCTGTGTGTGGCACTGCATAGATACGCCTGGAATATTTGTTGAATGAATGGCCATCTTTGACTTTGGTTATAGGTACTCTCTTACTCCGAGACGTTTCATGGAATCAAAGCCAACTTATGATCTAGTCACAGTTAACCTTTAGAAACTCAGGAGCAATGTTCTGCTCACACATTTCCAGGCTAGTCCTACCACAGTTCTCTTGTCAAAGTTCTGCAGACCTTTTTAAGCTCCCCTTTCTAGACTGGCTTTTGTATCCTCTCAGGTGGCTACCAGGAATGGTCCCTAGTATGGGTCCTTTCTGCCTCTAATCAGGGGGTTTTATTTTGTGCATCTGCAATGTGAATGACTCTGCTAGTGTGGACTGTTTATTTTCAGTAATTAGTGTATGATGGGGAAGATGCAGACAGTACAAAGCATAATTAAGAGCACTGAGGAAGGCAGAGTACTTTTTAACTGACTGTAGGCTCCTCAATTACAGGTTGTTTTAACATATAAGCATTCAGCATTAAATTCTGGTAAACTTCGATCAGTATGAGTATATAGTGAATGTAATGAGTAATGAGTATATAGTGAATTACAAATTTTGCAGATGTAAAATTTCTTTAAGTCCATGGAAGCGGTGTTAAGGATGTCCCTCATTGAAACTCATTGTCAAATGAAGATCTAGTTAAGTTAGACCAGGTCTTAATTGAAAAAGAGAAAAATGACAAGGATAATCAATCATTTGAATATCATAAGATTAGGAGCCTTGGAGAAAATTCACGAAAGTTTTGAATTTTTCTTCTGCAATGCAGCCCTCTTAATAATGTTGCCAGAGTTGATCCTATATAGTCTAATGTGCCATTTTATGCTAACTAAATTTTAGTTGGAAAAATTACTCCCTACTTCTCATAAGATAATGCCTGATTCATCTTTGGTTTTTGTAAGATTCAGTGTATTGTAAGATTTGATGAAGTTATGACAACTTTTGTTAAAGATTAAATAATCTAAAAATTTAAATTTCATTTTAAGATATTTTAATCAAACCTTTAATGCCCCTCTTTTATGAACATTTAGATATCCTTTTCAATTGACTACTTTTCTTGTAATCATGAAAAAAAGTTATGTTCTTCCTTGTATCCTTTGTTATTTATTATAGCTATGTACTTATCTTCTGAATTCACAGAACCCCTGTTCATTTCTCCAAATACTCTGTTGGACATCTTCTCCTTCCTCAAAATGATTTTTTCCCCTCTACTCAAGGATTTTTTCTATTATCAGTACTTTATGTGAAATAATGAAATCTTTTTTTATTCCTTCCTTGTCTCTTATAATGCTGTGACTTTTCACACTTTATATTTTTGATTAATATAAAATATAGGTTCAGTGGGTTGCATGTTTATACTTTATAGTTCTATTAATACTACTGTAATTGATCCTTCCAAAGTCCTTCACTTGTATTTATCTATGTGTAATTTTCCTCTTTTTTATCTTTCACCTTCATTTTTCTTTTTTTCCAATTCCTCATGTGTTCCTGCATATGACTTACCTTTTGGCTTTGTTTCACATATGTTTCGTTTTACCTTAAAATTAAGAAAAAAATTGTTTTCAATGTAAAAAAAATTGTTTTCAATTAAAAAAATTGTTTTCAATGTAATTCCCCCCTTCCCATTTTAAACTCTCAATGTGTTACTTTAAAGTATTTGAGTTATAGTCCTTTTTTTTAAAATCGATCTCACTTTGTTTTCTTCTCTTTCCTACTAGTAAGTATTCTTAAGAACAAGGGTTATGTAATTATATTTTGCACTTCTATGGGTGTTAAAGAAGCTATAAAAACAGACATCAGTTTTTCAGATTAGTAGGTATAAACACAGTATTTAAAAATAAAATACCTCTGTTGATCTTTCACTTCTTCTTTTTACATGGGTGAAAGTGGAAGATTTGCATGTGTCAATTTTGAAAAAGATTTCTTAGTACTTTTAAAGAATTTTTACAAAATCATTAATAGTTACTGAAATTGATTTGTCTTTTAGTAGAATCAGGTACTTGCCTGTTACCAAGATTATAAAGTTTGCACTTGAATACATTTTATATTTTTAAGTGCCAAATTGATAGAATAGCATGAAGGTACACAAGAAAGAAGCACCAACAGAACTTACTTGAAAGAAGTTCTCCTATAGACTTTAATCCTTATTTGGAGGGATGTTTTGTGCATACTCTTGGTGCTGAGTGCTGGAAGTGCAGCTAATTGTGAATTTGAAATAAGACCAAGGCCACCAAGTTGATTTACTTAGTCCAACCAGGCAGCTGTTGGGTGGTAATTTTGCCATTTTACCACTGTTCTCCGTTGGAATCAGGGAGTCTTTATTCACTTTTGCATTCCACAAAGTTTTGAAGACTACAGATGGGTTAAATTTTTTTTTTTTTAATTAAATGAAGGGACTTAATGGCATAGTCTTAATACTTTTTACTGTCATAAAATGTGTTGCTCAGAACTTCCCTGGTAGCCTGGTGGTTAAGACTCTGCACTTCCACTGCAGGAAGCATGAGTTTAATCCCCGGTCAGACACATTCTACGTGCCAGGCAGTGCAGCACAAAAAGTGATGCCCCAACAAACCAGGAATTCACTGTTACGCCACACTTCAGTGTCTGCAGTTCCTTTTATTTGGTTTATGATAACGAGATAAACATATGCTTAAATCTAGAACCCCAAACAGTAGTGCAGTAAGTGGTGGTACTTCCTTTGTGCTACAAAGTTCTAAGTGTTAAAGGTGAAATAACTTGTTTAATCCTCCTACTTCTATTATCCTCTTTTGACAGATGAGGAAACTGAAACTCAGAGGCACTAACTTATCCAAAGCCATAGTAAACGGTGGAGCCAGTTTTCATATCTAGGGGAATCTACCCCTAAATACCTGTACTTAACCATTATGCTTTCTTTTGCCACTAGTCGTGACCTATTCTGCTTCTCAAGGTCATGCCTTGTCTCTCCTACACTTGTCTCATGTCCTCTTCGTACCAACTGGAACTGTCTTTAAAAATGACTACTGTTTCATGCATCCCCGCATGCTTTTTCTTCTGTGTGGACCCTGGTCAGGACTTCGCAGCTCCATTCTCTTGGTAGTCTGTAAGTAGTGACCCTGTGGGTGACATTGTGACAGACCTGTGTCTATCGGTGAAGAACTGTTTCATTTTTGAGGATCCAACTTTTCTCCTTGTGAAAGGAGAGTGTTTTGTCCTTCTAAAAACATTCACTGACGTTTGAATACCTCCTCTTTTGTGCTACTTGTGTGGCTCCAGTATATTCCTTTATTTAAAAATTTTTGTAATAGCTTTATTGAGAAGTAATTGATACCTTAAAATTCATAATTTTCAGATACACAATTTAGTGATTTTAGTATAACCATAGAGTTGTGCAACTATCACCACTATCCAATTTTGAAACATTTTTATCCTTCTAAAAAGTCACCTGGTAGCCTTTTACTTTCACTCCTATTCTCCCTCCACTAGTCTGCTTCCAGCTCTTGGCAACCACTAATCTGCTTTCTGTCTCAATGGACCTGCCTATTCTGGACATTTCACATCAATGGAATAATACAATAAGCGGTCTTTTGGAACTGATTTCTTTCACTTAACATAAGTTTTCAGGGTTCATCCATGTTATATAGCATGTGCTTCATTCCTTTTTATTGCCAAATACTGAACTGAATGCTCTTTTATATGGACTTACCACATTTAAAAAAAATGCATTCATTAGTTGATGGACATCAGATATTTATACTTTTTGGCTATTATGAATAATATTACTATGAATATTTGTCTAAAAGTATATGGATGCATGTTTTGGGGTTTTTGGGGATGTGTATCTAGGAGTAGAATTGCTAGGTCATATGATAATTCTGTGTTTAACAGGAACTGCCAAACTGTTTTCCAAAGTAGTTATGCCATTTTACAATCCCATCAGTAGTCCATGAGGGTTCAGTTTCTCCGTATCCTCACTAACATGTAACTGTCTTTTTGGTTATAACCATCCTAGTGTATGTGATGTGGTATCTCATTGTGGTTTTGATTTATATTTCCCTATAGAGTAATGACGGAGAAGGCAGTGGCACCCCACTCCAGAACTCTTGCCTGGAAAATCCCATGGACAGAGGAGCCTGGTAGGCTGCAGTCCATGGGGTCGCTAAGAGTCGGACACAACTGAGCGACTTCACTTTCACTTTTCACTTTTCACTTTCCTGCATTGGAGAAGGAAATGTCAACCCACTCCAGTGTTCTTGCCTGGAGAATCCCAGGGACAGGGGAGCCTGGTGGGCTGCCGTCTGTGGGTTCGCACAGAGTCAGACATGACTGAAGTGACTTAGCAGCATAGAGTAATGATGTTGAACACTGTTTCATGTGCTTATCAGCCATTGGTATGTCCTGTTTGGGAAAAGATCTCTTCAGGTCTTCTGCCTGTGTTATTTGGGTTATTTGTCTATTTTTTATTAAGTTATAGGGTTCTTTATGTATTCTGGACACAAATTCCTTCTCAGATATATGTTTTGCAAATATTTTGTTCTGTGGATTGTTCTGTTACTTTCTTTGATGGTATACTTTCAAGTATAATAATTTAAAATTTTGGTGAAATCTGAGTTTATCTGTTTTTTCTGTTGTTGCTTGTGCTTTTGGTGTCATATCTAAGGGGCCTAACCCAAGGTTGTGAAGATTTACTCCTATGCTTGTTTATTTGTTTTTTTCTGTGAGTTTTATAGTTTTAGTTCTTAGGTTTAGGTCTTTGGTACATACTGAGTTAATTTTTGTATATGATTTGACATAGGACACTCTTCAGTTATTGTACTTGTCACAACTGTGATAAAATGATGGTTATTTTTTTTTTTTTACAAGTGTGCACCTTCTTTAGTTTCTGAACTCTGTGAAGACTGTGCCTATGTCTTCCTTATTAGGGGATTCCTGGTGTTTAGCAGAGTACCTGGCACTTGGGCTTTATTAGGTATTCCTTATAGTAATTCTTTCTGTGGCTTTGAATATTTTATCTTGAAGGCACAGAGAAAAAATTTTAAGAGAAGATACAGAATATAGATAGTTAATACATATGTCCTCATATTTTAGAAAGGATGGATAAGCATACTATAATAAATACAAACCCTGATTGTCTATTTTTTCTCATGATTTCATGTTTATTTTCTTTAAATAGACTGTCATTGCTAGGTAATTTATATCTTTAGTTGGAAGGAATATATTTGAGCAGGTACTATATGTCAGACACTGTGCTAAGTACTGAAGATGCAAATAAAATAAGGCTTGCTGCTAAGTCACTTCAGTCGTGTCCGACTCTGTGCGACCCCACAGATGGCAGCCCACCAGGCTCCCCTGTCCCTGGGATTTTCCAGGCAAGAACACTGGAGTGGGTTGCCATTTCCTTCTCCAATGCAGGAAAGTGAAAACTGAAAGTGAAGTCGCTCAGTCGTGCCCGACTCTTAGCGACCCCATGGACTGCAGCCCACCAGGCTCCTCCGTCCATGGGGTTTTCCAGGCAAGAGTACTGGAGTGAGATGCCCTTGCCTTCTCCAAAATAAGGCTTAGCATATGTCATCAAAGATTTTACATACTAGAAAAGAGATGGGAAGTAAACAGTCTGCTTCTCTTCTTTAACTGGAAATGCCCAAGAGCAGTTTAAAATATTTTTGTTGTAGTAGTGCTATAGAAAGTAGGATGAAGTATTAATAATGTGTCTGTTCCGTATTTGATGGGATGAATAGGGTATATAATTGCTAGTGCAAGAATTATAGAATGAATATGAGAATCTATATAGATTGGCTTTTGGGATGTCAGTAGTTTTCACTACCTTTTACAGTTGTATGCATAGTTACATTAAATCAGATATGGTATCTGTTCTGTAGTGTTGGGTTTTCAAGAGAGCTATGTAGAGAAGGATTAAGATATATTTTTTTCTCACTACCAGGTAAATTTGATGAAAATTTATTATGTCTCAAGTTTCTTTTATTCTAAGTGAATTAATTCTCACTAATTTGACTGATACCTTGATAATTTCTATAGTTAAAATTAGTACCATCTGCGTATCTTTAACTAAATTTAAAAATATTGCCCAAGTAATAACTCAGTTTTTATAAAAGACAGTTATGAAATATTAAATGTAACTCACAATATACAGTTGAACTAATTTTGCACTACATATCTAAGATTCTGAAATGTGTTTAAACTTTTCTATCTCATGGCATTTTATACCTGGTCTCAAATGATTTCTCAAATATATATTTTTAGAATAGAACCTTTATGGCCCCAGGCTTGTACTAATGTCTTTCTTATAATGGGCTTGCAGTTGTAAAGTGTTTTGGCATATTAACTCTTCTCGTCATTGTACTCTGAGACGCTCACAGGGCGAGTATTGCTACAGAGGAGGCGGTATGTCATGATGATTATATGCACAGACTTTGGGACCAGCCTTCTAAGTTCAGATTTCCACTTAGTCACTTACCACTTATGTGACCTTGGACAAATTACTTAACTTCTCTTTGCCTCAGTTTCCTCATCTTTCAAATGAGGTGAAAATAGGACCAAAGTTGTTGCTAAGATTAAATGACTTTGTATATATGTGGTGCCTTGAGCAGTGCTTGGTCATAGTATGCATGTATATGCTCCCTGTTACTATTATTTCTATCCAGTAGATGGTTAAGGAAATGGAGGCTCTATGAAGGAGGGATTTTTTCATTCTTACCACTAGTAAGTAATAGAAACCAGATTCTTATCCTGTTTTTGCCTTGACTCTTTAAAGCAATAGGATTTTTGTTATTAAGTAACTGTTGAATGAATGTATGAATTGGGGGAAAAAAATCCTATGTTACCTGCAGTTTGGAAGATTGAATTATAGAGTAGGAGCTTTGCTAAATTGAAAGTTATATTTGACTTCCAAGATTTTCCAATCAAAGAGAAAAAGATAAATGCTATAAATATCACTTCTGTGTGGAACCTAAAAAATCAAATGAATGGATATGCAAAAGAGAAACAAACTCAGAGATATAGAAAATAAACTTGTGGTACCAAAGGACAGAGAGAAAAGGGGTGGGGCAAATAAGAGGTATTAGATTAACAAATACAAACTGCTATATATAAAATAAACAAGATTATACTATATAGCACAGAGAATTATACCTATTATCTTGTAGTAACCTATAGTGGAGTATAATCTATAGAAATATTAAATCGCTATGTGTGTGCTCAGTTGCTCAGTCATGTCCTATTTTTTGTGACCCCATGGACGGTAGACCTCCAGGCTTCTCTGTCCATGGAATTCTTCAGGCAAGAATCCTGGACTGGGTAGCCATTCCCTTCTCCAGGGGACCTTCCTGACTCAGGGATCAAATTTGGGTCTCCTGCTTTGCTGGTGGATTCTTTACCCTCTGAGCTACCAGGGAGGCCCCAGATATTGGCATTATTGAGCCACAAATCACAGAATGCCTGGGAAATCCTGTGAACAGAGGAGCCTGGTGGGCTACAGTCCATGGGGTTACAAAGGGTTGGTACACTTTGCAACTGAGCACATACACATGGTGAGAACATTTAAGCTCTACTCTTTTGGCAAGTTTCAAGTATACAACACAGTGTTATTAACTGTAGTTACCATGCTGAAACTTTGATTCTCAGAAGTCATTTATCTTATAACTAAAAAGTTTATACCCTTTGACCAGAAACTTCTTTAAAAACATTAGTTTTTCTAAATTTAACCTGCAGTAACGTTCTACTAATAAAGAAAATTTCTAAAACAAATTATGTGATGCTCTGAGAAGTTACAGTTGTGACTAAAGGTATTAGAGAGACATTAAAGGTTCTCTTCTTACCCTCAATCTTTCCCAGCATCAGGGTCCTTTCCAGTGAGTCGGCTCTTTGCATCAGGTGGCCAGATTTCTGGAGCTTCAGCTTCAGCATCAGTCCTTCCAATGAATATTCAGGACTAATTTCATTTAGGATTGACTGGTTTGATTTCCTTGCAGTCCAAGAGACTCTCAAGAGTCTTCTCTAGCACCACATTTCAAAAGCATCAATTCTTTGGCACTCAGCCTTCTTTATGGTCCAACTCTCACATCCACACATGACTACTGGAAAAACTATAGCTTTGACTATACTTACCTTTGTTGGCAGAGTGATGTGTCTGCTTTTTAATACACTGTCTAGATTTGTCATAACTTTTCTTCCAAGGAACAAGCGTCTTTTAATTTCATGGGTGCAGTCACCATCCCCATAAGAGCTGAAATATTCATAACATTTTAGAGTGTTAGGAAATGATAGAGTATATGTTCATGGTAGCTTTGAAAATAAATGTCATTTGATATAAATTCTGTTGGCTAATTACCTGCCATTTTTGTATGATAAATAAACACAGAGTATTTGTCATCTTTGTGTTTATTGCTAATGTCATATTTTTTAATGTGATTTCTGATAAAATATAAGAATGAACTATCTTTTTTAAGTTTCTCAGGTCTACAAGTACAATAAGTTATTTAACAATATACTTTTAAGTCATGTTACTAAGAAGTGTTCTCTAAGACTGCAGCTTGCAATAGGGCATAGATGGTTTGAAGGTAATTTAGAAGTGGTTTGGGAATACTGCTAATTGAAGGATTGGAACCAGCTGTGAGATTTAGATAGGAAATTGTCTTTCCTTCCTGCAGTATTTTAAACATGTAACTTTACATTTTTGAAGGAAGATTTATTTTGAAGCTTACCTAGCATTTGTTAGCATATTGAGAAGTATTCTGGCTTAGTAGTATGCATCATTTAATCTTTGTTCATTTGCTTATGTGTGTTGTGTCTAGGATAAGGTTTTTTTTAGTTTTGGTAAATTACACATAATATAAAATTTGCGGTCTTAATCATTTTTAGATGTGCAGCTCAGTAGTGTTGCATTGTTGTGCAGCCAATCTGTAGAACTTTTTCATTTTTGCAAAACAATCTCTAAGCCCATTAAATGACAACTGTCTATTTCCATCTCTCCCCCAACCCTGGCAAGCACTGTTCTTTCTGTCTCTATTAATTTGACTACTCTAGATACCTCAGATAAGTGCAGTTATACAGTATTTCTCTTTTCCTGCGTTGCTTATTTCACTTAGCATAGTGTCCTCCAGGTTCATACATGTTGTACCATGTGTCAGAATTTCCTTCCTATATAGGTATTTTTATTATTATTTCATAAAAATATGTTATGAAATATGAAAAATGTGAAAATATGGGAAATATGAAAAATATGAAATTCTTCATAGCAAAAACACACATCGTATTTTTGTTATTCCTTCATTTATAGATGGAAATTTGAGTTGCTCCCAACCTTTGACTATTGTGAATAAAGCTGCTTGGAACATACATGTACAAATACTACTTTTCAGTTATTTTGTGTATATATGCTGATGGAATAGCTGAATCGTATGGGAGTTCTTGTTTAAATTCTTTGAGGAACTACTGTGCTGTTTTCCATAGCAACTGCACATTTCCCTCCAGTAATGTATATGTTCCAATTTCTGTCCATCCTTGCTAACACTTATGTAGTTTTTCTTTCTTTTTTCTCATTAAATATTACTATTGCATTGAGTGTGAAGTGGTATCTCATTGTGGTTTTGATTTGGATTTCCCTAAGGATTAATCTGGTCCCATCACTTCATGGGACATAGATGGGGAAACAGTGGAAATAGTGTCAGACTTTATTTTTGGGGGGCTCCAAAATCACTGCAGATGGTGATTGCAGCCATGAAATTAAAAGACACTTACTTCTTGGAAGGAAAGTTATGATCAACCTAGATAACATATTAAAAACCAAAGATATTAGTTTGCCAACAAAGGTCCGTCTAGTCGAGGCTATGGTTTTTCCCGTGGTAATGTATGGATGTGAGAGTTGTACTGTGAAGAAAGCTGAGCGCTGAAGAATTGATGCTTTTGAACTGTGGTGTTAGAGAAGACTCTTGCGAGTCCCTTGAACTGCAAGGAGATCCAACCAGTCCATCCTAAAGGAGACCAGTCCTGGGTGTTCATTGGAAGGACTGATGCTGAGGCTGCAACTCCAATACTTTGGCCACCTGATGTGAAGAGTTGACTCATTTGAAAAGACCCTGATGCTGGGAGGGATTGGGGGCAAGAGGAGAAGGGGGCAACAGAGGATAAAATGGCTGGATGGCATCACCAACTCGATGCACATGAGTTTGGGTGAACTCCAGGAGTTGGTGATAGACAGGGAGGCCTGGCGTGCTGCAATTCATGGGGTCGCAAGGAGTCGGACACGACTGAGTGACTGAACTGAACTGAAGGATTAATGATATTGAGTATCTTCTCATATGCTTGTTGGTCATCTGTGTATCTTCTTTGGAAAAAATAACTATTCAACTCCTTTGCCATATTTTGAAATGGGTTTTTTTGTTTGTTTTTGAGTCATAGAAGTTTTTAATTTATTCTAAATATTAATACCATATCAAATATATGTATTGCAAATGTTTTCTCCCATTCTGTATATTGCCTTCTCACTGTGTTAACTGTCTCTTTTGATGCCTTGGTGATTTTTTTTTGAAATCTCAAATCTTGTTACATTACTCTACGTGTCTCAGAGCTTAAATTTCAGATTCTTGGTACTGTATACAGTTTGGCTCATAACTGACTCTCTAGACTAACTAACTTTCTGGGTTAACAGTAACTAACACATGCGCACACACACATACACACACACATCCTTTCCCTTTTTCTTGCCCGGAAATCTAAACTCCACCCAGGCAGAACTATTTGCAGTTGAGAAAGTGTCAAGAGTCATCTTATTCTATCCTAGATGTCCTCCGCTTTTACCTAGGGAACTTCTGTTTTTCCAAAGGCGTCTCAAACATCTTTTTCATGAAACCTTTTCTAATCACTCTCTACTTTCCTAGGTACATGGAATTCCTAGGTATAATGGAATTGAGTGCTGAACCCTGTGTATCCTTCTGCCATAGCCTCTGAAAGATTTTAGTTTGCTTATTTGTTTACCTATTTGTTTTATTTTGTTAGACTGACAATTCTTTGTGAGCAAAGTCTTTGTCATTGGTCTTTTAATCTTTAACTTAGTTCCTGGTATGTTGTATATGATTAAACACTCAAAAAATGTTGTTAAGTGAATGTGTGATTAGTAAGTGAATGAGTAAGTGAATTAATTCTAAGAGTTACAACAGAATGGACTCTAATTCTGGTTGCTTGTGATAATCCAAGCTAGGTTTCAACAGTACGTGAAACTGGAACTTCCAGATGTATAAGCTGGATTAAGGAAAAGCAGAGTAACCAGAGATCAAATTACCAACATCCTTTGGATCATAGAAAAAGCAAGAGAATTCCAGAAAAACGTCTACTTCTGTTTCATTGACTACACTAAAGCCTTTGACTATGTGGATCACAACAAACTGGAAAATTCCGAAAGAAATGGGAATACCAGACCACCTTACCTGCCTCCTGTGAATCCTGTTCGCAAGTCAAGAAGCAACACTTAGAACTGGACATGGAATAATGGACTGGTTGCAAATTGGGAAAGGAGTATGTCAAGGCTATATATTGTCACCCTGCTTATTTAACTTATGCAGAGTATATCATGTGAAATGTTGGATTGGATGAAGCACAAGCTGGAATCAAGATTACACGGAGAAATAACAATAACCTCAGATATGCAGATGACACCACGATTATCGGAGAAAGCAAAGAAGAACTAAAGAGCCTCTAGATCAAAGTGGAAGAAGAGAATGAAAAAACTGGCTTAAAACTCAACATTCAGAAAACTAATATGGCATCTGGTCCCATCACTTCATGGCAAATAGATGGGGCAACAATGGAAATAGTGACAGACTTTATGTTCCTGGACTCCAAAATCACTCTGGACAGTGGCTGCAGCCATGCAAGTAAAAGATGCTTGTTCTTTGGAAAAAAAGCTGTGACCAACCTAGACAATGTATTAAAAAGTAGAGACATCACTTTGCCGACAAAGGTCTCTACAATGAAAATTATAGTTTTTCATGTACGGATGTAGTCATGTATGGATGTGACAGTTGGACCATAAAGAAAGCTGAGCACTGAAGAATTGATGCTTTCAAATTGGGGTGTTGGAGAAGACTCTTGGAAGTCCCGTGCTGCACTTCAAGGAGAGCCAACCAATCAATTCTAAAGGAATTCAGTCCTGAATATTCTCTGGAACGATGGGTACTGAAGCTGAAGCTGCAGTACTTTGGCCACCTGATAATAAGAACTGGGAAAGACCCTGATGCTGGGAAAAATTGAAGGCAGGAGGAGGAGGGGACAACAGGTGATGAGATGATTGGATGAAATCACTGACCCAATGAACATGAATTTGAGCAAGCTCTGGGAGTTGGTGAAGGACAGGAAAGCCTGGCATGCTGCATTTCATGGTGTCACAAAGAGTCAGACACGACGGAGTGACTAAACAGCGAACAACAACAATGGTACTGCACTGGTAACTATTTCCAGAGTGGTTTCTGGGAGAAAGTAGCACTCATTTTCAAGCTCCTTTATGGAAATCTCCATTTTCTGCCACAACTACTAGCTGCTTTGTAGTAGACGTTTATTACTGATTAGACTTTTACTCCTTGGAAGGAAAGTTATGACCAACCTAGATAGCATATTCAAAAACAGAGACATTACTTTGCCAACAAAGGTCCGTCTAGTCAAGGCTATGGTTTTTCCCCTGGTCGTGTACGGATGTGAAAGTTGGACTGTGAAGAAAGCTGAGCACCAAAGAATTGACCCTTTTGAACTGTGGTGTGGGAGAAGACTCTTGAGAGTCCCTTGGATTGCAAGGAGATCCAACCAGTCCATCCTAAAGGAGATCAGTCGTGGGTTTTCTTTGGAAGGACTGATGCTAAAGCTGAAACTCCAATACTCTGGCCACCTGATGTGAAGAGTTGACTCATTGGAAAAAACTCTGATGCTGGGAGGGATTGGAGGCAGGAGGAGAAGGGGACGACAGGGGATGAGATGGCTGGATGGCATCACTGACTCAATGGACATGAGTTTGAATGAACTCCGGGAGTTGGTGATGGACAGGGAGGTCTGGCGTGCTGCAGTTCATGGGGTCGCAAAGAGTCAGACATGACTGAGCGACTGAAGTGAACTGAGACTTTTTTATTTTGGCTCAAAGTACTGTATATATCTAACTTTTAAAATTTATGACAAATTTATTCCAGAAAGGTTATTAATGATTTTCAGTTCTTTTGAAAACACTGTAAGGATGTATGTACATCAGATGGAATTGCTCATGTTATTCCAGATATGTTTGCTATCATTGTTCTTACTGAGGTAAACAAAAGAGCCTGGGAAATGATTCTTTGGTTGGCATTTAAAATCAAACCAAAGCAGAAACTGGTATCTTTTCCCATCTTCCATTAAGAGTGTAGCTATTGTTATGAATTTTGGCAATAAATGACTTCATTGAGGTCTTGTAGTTTATGATGTCCTCTGCCAGGGAAATCTTGAAAATGTTTTACTGTTATAGCAAATTTCACACTAAGCCATATTTCAAAAAAGTCGTTAATAAAAGTTCTGGACAAAGAACAGTCACCATCAAGTGATATGCTACCAAAAGATGGATTGCTACTATTTTAGATGATTTAGTTGTGCCAATTATATGGGCTTTTTATGAGTTATGCCCTACATGATTTCCAGTAAAACTTTGATTTTAAATGTAAACAATATCTATTTAAATATTTAATTTACTCCTAATGTAAATACTAAGTTGTTCTGTGTTCTTGTAAGTTTTTTCTTTAAATGTCAAAAATTGTCTATATATAGGCACATTCTGCATTGAACTCAGTGAAATAATTTTCATCCTTCCTTTTGGTGACAGTGTTTCTCTTTCCTGAGTGATAAAATAATCATTGGTTATGAAATGATAGTAATAGATTCTTCTTTAAGTAAAACATTTGAACTGTTCTCCTGTTTCTTGTAAGAATACTTAGCACCTTTACATGAGTTTTTATTACTTACAAATATTGTCAACTGCAAAGGAAGCAGTGGTTTACATAATTAATATAGAGGTAGTCCAGAATTCATTTGTTCAACTTTTAAATTATTTTGAAATTTTGTTGGAATATTGGTATATCTGAGATTGGTGTGTGTAGGACTTTCTAAGAGATAGTGAACCATTCTGTAATATCTTTGTCTTGAAATAAACTGCAAGCTCTCCTGCAGTTCCTTGGGTTACTGTGAGGTCAGTGTTTTTGTGCAGTACCTCTGGGTTCCTGATCTCCTTCTTTACTGATCTGTGGTGCTAATGAACTATAGCCACTTTCAGAGGCAAGCAAGTCTAAAACAAAACCACCTTTATTTCTCTATACTTGCAACTTTATATGTACTTTTTTAGTCTGGGACAGGATCATTTGGTCTTCACAGGTTTTTACTTTTGGAAAATTGCCAGTTATCTTTGACTGTCACTCAGCAGACTCACCTGATGTATAGCACCTACCTGTTCTTCTTTATAGACATGTAAATTAAAGATTATCTAATGTGATTTACAAGGTAGACATTGTAACGGCCATTAATTCACTCTAAACACTTGTGTGCCTGCCATATACCAGGTGTTTTATAGATTAGGAACCTAGAGACAATATGTGTGTGTGTATGTGTGTGTACTCACAGTCTTTGAGAAGTATCTGTTTTGCAGTTTGGTTAGGGAATGGTTTGGAGAGAGAGAGGTCAAAAACTACAGTGTATTATGATAGGTTCTATGGGGCTTCCCAGATGGCTCAGTGGGTACAGAGTCCACCTGCAATGCAGGAGATGCATGCAGACATGGTTTTGATCCCTGAATTGGGAAGATCCCCGGGAGGAGGGCATGGCAACCCACTCCTGTATTCTTGCCTGGAGAATCCCATAGACAGAGGAGCCTGGTGGGCTACAGTCCATGGGGTCACAAAGAGTCGGACACTACTGAAGGAATTGAGCACGCACACACGAGACAAGGTGAGTTTGTTATGGGAGCACAGTATTCTTGCCTGGAGAATCCCCATGGACAGAGGAGCCTGGTGGGCTACAGTCCATGAGGTAGCAAAGAGTTGGACACGACTGAGTGACTAAGCATAGCACAGCACAGAAGGGTTATTTTAACTCAGAGTTTGAAATGTTGAGAAATGCGTCTAGGAGTAGGTCACATCTGAATTGAGTCTTAAAGGGTGAGTAGAATTAGCCAAATAAAGATGAGGAGAAGCCTAGAAATAGACTAATATGACCAGAGAGACAAGAGCTATGGCTTAGAATAAATGGTGGCTGTCACTTATTGAGCACCTACTTTGTGCCAGACTCTGTATTATGACCTTTACAACACTTACTTCACAATAACTTAAGGGACAGATGTTGTTATCCTCTTCGCAAATAAGGAAACTGAGAATCGTTACTCTTCTGAGGTTATGACAGGGTTAATGAGTTTCAGAGCTTGATTTTAAAACCCTAGATTTTCTGGCTTTTTGTCAAGGCTGATTTCTCCCAAGAAGGAACATTTTTCAAGGTGGAGGAAATAGTTACGAAGTTATCATGCTGATGAAAAGTCAGATATGCAGGTTAAGGTCTGTGAAGTGTCCTGGGGCATTAATAGTATTTATTCATTCAAGAAATATTTACTAAGAGTCCCTTAAGTGCTAAAAACTCTGCTAGGCATTAGGAATTAAATGACAAATGCTTAAATGGTAGAGGCAGAAGGTAAAAGAAAGTAGAGGCACTGAGTGTAAATGTAGTGTAAGGCATTAAAAAGATCATACATCATGACCAAGTGGGCTTTATCCCAGGGATGCAAGGATTCTTCAACATCCGCAAATCAATCAGTGTAATTCACCACATTAACAAATTGAAAAATAAAAGCCATATGATTATCTCAATAGATGCAGAGAAGGCCTTTGACAAAATTCAACATCCATTTATGATACAAACTCTCCAGAAAGCAGGAATAGAAGGAACATACCTCAACATAATAAAAGCTATATATGACAAACCCACAGCAAACATTATCCTCAATGGTGAAAAATTAAAAGCATTTCCCCTAAAGTCAGGAACAAGACAAGGGTGCCCACTTTCACCACTACTATTCAACATAGTTCTGGAAGTTTTAGCCACAGCAATCAGAGCAGAAAAAGAAATAAAAGGAATCCAAATTGGAAAAGAAGAAGTAAAACTCTCACTGTTTGCAGATGACATGATCCTCTACATAGAAAACCCTAAAGACTCTACCAGAAAATTACTAGAGCTAATTAATGAATATAGTAAAGTTGCAGGATATAAAATCAACACACAGAAATCCCTTGCATTCCTATACACTAATAATGAGAAAGTAGAAAAAGAAATTAAGGAAACAATTCCATTCACCATTGCAATGAAAAGAATAAAATACTTAGGAATATATCTACCTAAAGAAACTAAAGACCTATATATAGAAAACTATAAAACACTGATGAAACAAATCAAAGAGGACACTAATAGATGGAGAAATACACCATGTTCATGGATAAGAAGAATCAATATAGTGAAAATGAGTATACTACCCAAAGCAATTTACAAATTCAATGCAATCCCTATCAAGCTACCAGCGATATTTTTCACAGAACTAGAACAAATAATTTCAAGATTTGTATGGAAATACAAAAAACCTCGAATAGCCAAAGCAATCTTGAGAAAGAAGAATGGAACTGGAGGAATCAACTTGCCTGATTTCAGGCTCTACTACAAAGCCACAGTCATCAAGACAGTATGGTATTGGCACAAAGACAGACGTGTATAGATCAATGGAACAAAATAGAAAGCCCAGAGATAAATCCACACACATATGGACACCTTATCTTTGACAAAGGAGGCAAGAATATACAATGGAGTAAAGACAATCTCTTTAACAAGTGGTGCTGGGAAAACTGGTCAACCACTTGTAAAAGAATGAAACTAGATCACTTTCTAACACCGCACACAAAGATAAACTCAAAATGGATTAAAGATCTAAATGTAAGACCAGAAACTATAAAACTCCTAGAGGAGAACATAGGCAAAACACTCTCTGATATAAACCACAGTAGGAACCTCTATGGTCCACCTCCCAGAATTCTGGAAATAAAAGCAAAAATAAACAAATGGGACCTAATTAAAATTAAAAGCTTCTGCACAACAAAGGAAAATATAAGCAAAGTGAAAAGACAGCCTTCCGAATGGGAGAAAATAATAGCAAATGAAGCAACTGACAAACAACTAATCTCAAAAATATACAAGCAACTCCTGCAGCTCAATTCCAGAAAAATAAATGACCCAATCAAAAAATGGGCCAAAGAACTAAATAGACATGTCTCCAAAGAAGACATATGGATGGCTAACAAACACATGAAAAGATGCTCAACACCACTCATTATTAGAGAAATGCAAATCAAAACCACAATGAGGTACCACTTCACACCAGTCAGAATGTCTGCGATCCAAAAATCTGCAAGCAATAAATGCTGGAGAGGGTGTGGAGAGAAGGGAACCCTCCTACACTGTTGGTGGGAATGCAAACTAGTACAACCACTATGGAGAACAGTGTGGAGATTCCTTAAAAAATTGCAAATAGAACTGCCTTATGACCCAGCAATCCCACTGCTGGCATACACACTGAGGAAACGAGAATTGAAAGAGACACATGTACCCCAATGTTCATCGCAGCACTGTTTATAATAGCCAGGACATGGAAACAACCTAGATGTCCATCAGCAGATGAATGGATAAGAAAGTGGTGGTACATATACACAATGGAGTATTACTCAGCCGTTAAAAAGAATACATTTGAATCAGTTCTGATGAGATGGATGAAACTGGAGCCGATTATACAGAGTGAAGTAAGCCAGAAAGAAAAACACCAATACACATATATATGGAATTTAGAAAGATGGCAATGATGACCCTGTATGCAGGACAGCAAAAAAGACACAGATGTGTATAGTGGACTTTTGGACTCAGAGGGAGAGGGAGAGGGTGAGATGATTTGGGAGAATGGTTTTGAAACATGTATAATATCATGTAAGAATCGAATTGCCAGTCTATGCTTGATGCAGGATACGGCATGCTTGGGGCTGGTACACGGGGATGACCCAGAGAGATGTTGTGGGCAGGGGGGTGGGAGGGGGGTTCATGTTTGGGAACGCATGTACACCCGTGGTGGATTCATGTCAATGTATGGCAAAACCAATACAGAATTGTAAAGTAAAATAATAAAAAAAATAAATATGGCAAAACCAATACAGAATTGTAAAGTAAAATAAAAAATAAATAAATAAAAATTAAAATAAAATAAAGTAAAATAAAATGTAGTGTAAGGAAAAAAAAGATAAAAGATAATGATACAGCAGTAAACATAGGGGGAAATTAGTGTGTGTGTGTTTTAATATGGGAAGTACTTTAATTGTTCATGTGCTAAGAAGAAAGAGCCATAGTAGGGGAAAGATTTAAGATAAACTGGAATGAACTGGTGACTGATTGGTTCATCAATGATCCTGAAGAAGGAGGGAAGTCAGAAACCAAAGTCTGTAGATTGCACATCTTTAATTAAGTAGATTGCAAGATAATCCTAGCATGAAATTGTAACAACTGTATAATTTTAGTATAGTTACCCTACACTTGGATAATGGAGACTTGATTGAACAATGAAACTTCTTATGTAAATGATCACTGTGACCTCTTATGTCTGGTTTATGCATCCATTGTCTCTGTCCCTCTGTTGTTCTGTCCATACCCTTTTTAACATAGCATGCTGAGTTATTGGTGTTTCCCTCTTGGGAGGGGAGATGAGTAGAGGCTCTGTCTAATGCTACTTAGCATCTGGTATAATCCCACTTTAATAAAGGCTTTTTGAATTGATCAATCACTGAATTCCATATTTGTACCATTTGAATATTACGTTTTTGTTTTTTAATCTTTTATGGGTTAAAAGGTATATATCCTGTGCAAATTCTAAGACAGATGTGTTGTCTCTTATAAGTTAAGTGCATAAATACTTTAAGGTATGCCCAAGTACCAGTGAAAAGAGGACTTTACGAATTTTCTATATGGAGAGGATCTTAAAGTTTCATACAACCTAAAGAATTTCTTAGGTTTAGCTTTTTAGAGATATAAGATAAATTTATTATCAGCTCAGAGTGACCAATTGTAATCTATCTAGAAGTTCAGAAATGATATACTCACACTTTTTATTTCCAATTTTTTAAACTTTTGTGTTAAAAAGCCGGTGATGCAATTTTCAAAAATTAAATTTCCTGTGAATATATGTAGTTCGTCTCAAATATGGTATATTACTTTTTAATGTCATGGAATTTTCTTTTTTTCAGAATCCTGTCCGAAAGATCCCTGACTCACATGAAATAACGTTAAAGCATGGCACTAAGACAGTAAGTTTTAAAAATTTAATTATTTTCCCTCAATAACAGGGCTCTTATGGAAAAGTGAACTAATATGATATATTAAGGCCATTATACAATCAACTGATATCACAAAGAAATTGTGATAGACATTTCCTTAATGATGGACATTAAGGAAAACAGATTACCTTTCTGTTCAGTCAAAATAGCCATTGCATTTCATTTAAAATAGGAACACTTATTCATTAAGGAAATTGTTATTGTTAAGGAAATTGTCATTGTTATTGTTGGCTTTAAAACCTCTTTCTTCAATATAGGAACACTGTAAAAGAAAGAAAGAAATGAAACTCAAATACTTTTTTTTTATTATAGTGTGGGAAAATTTCTCATTACCCTTAGCTTCATTTCTGTATCAGTAAGAGGCCTGAGTTCATTTATTAGGTGGATGTTGAGATAAGAAATGAACATAAGCTTAGTATGACTCTAAAGATTACATTCCTTAGATTTATGGATTATATTTTATAATTGTCACATTTATTTATGTTATTTAAAAGTTCAGTTCAGTTCAGTCACTCAGTCGTGTCCGACTCTTTGCGACCCCATGAACCGCAACACGCCAGGCCTCCCTGTCCATCACCAACTCCCAGAGTCCACCCAAACCCATGTCCGTTGAGTCAGTGATGCCATCCAAACATCTCATCCTCTGTTGTCCCCTTCTCCTCCTGTCCTCAATTTTTCCCAGCATCAGGGTCTTTTCAAGTGAGTCAGCTCTTCGCATCAGGTGGCCAAAGTATTGGAGTTTCAGCTTCAATATCAGTTCTTCCAGTGAACACCCAGGACTGATTTCCTTTAGGATGGACTGGTTGGATCTCCTTGCAGTCCAAGGGACTCTCAAGAGTCTTCTCCAACACCACAGTTCAAAAGCATTTTACATTTTTAATTTAAAAATTAAAGCAGTGTAAAAATTTTGAGGTGTAAGATGAAATCATTTTGCCAAGTCACTTCAGTCATGTCTGACTCTTTGAGACCTCATGGACTGTGTGACCTCATGGGCTGGAGCCCGCCAGGCTCCTCTGTCCTTGAGATTTCCCAGCAAGAATACTGGAGTGGGTTGCCATTTTCTTCTCCAGGGAATCTTCCTGATCCAGGGATGGAATCCACATTTCTTAAGTTTACTGCATTGGCAGATGGGTTCTTTATCACTACTGCCACCTATCTTATTGTAAAAAAAAGATTTAATAGTGTTTTATTAAAAATGATAGTTGAGTGAATGAAACTTGCTTGTGAATGAATAAAAGAATAAATTTATCTTGATTTCACTTTATAATGAAGCAACCTTTTTTTCTAATAGATGTCTGACATAATGAGGCAGAAAAATATCAATCAATAGAAATAGGGCCAGAAATAATGCAAATGATAGAATTAATAGCCATGCATGCTAAACTAATAATATTCTCCCCACTGAAATTTTTACTTTTGAAAATATTGTTTCCATAAAATGATTATAAAGTACAGTGGGTTTATTATTTTAAATGAAGTAAACAATAAATATTATAAATGTCTTAATTTTGATTTTTGCTATGGTAAATATTGACACACATAACTTGCATAAACAAATATTTTTAGGGGTTCTCAAAAGATTTTGAGTGTAAAAGGTCTTGAAACCAAAATATCTGAGAATTGCTGCCTTTCATTGCTGCCATTTCCATCTAGTTCTTTATACTATACCTACTTTTTATTAAATCACATTTTTATATTTTCATTCTGAAATCATGAAGGAATTTTACTAATTTTCATGTTTTTCAGTAAATTAAAAAAAGTATAGACTACTGGAAAATCCCATGGACGGAGGAGCCTGGTAGGCTGCAGTCCATGGGGTCGCTAAGAATTGGACATGACTGAGTGACTTCACTTTGACTTTTCACTTTCATGCATTGGAGAAGGAAATGGCAACCCACTCCAGTGTTCTTGCTTTGAGAATCCCAGGGATGAGGGAGCCTGGTAGGCTGCAGTCTATGGGGTCGCACAGGGTCGGACACGACTGAAGCGACTTAGCAGCAGTAGCAGCAATACTTAAAAAGGAAGCTTTCCTGTCATTTAGAGATTTTTGCCACAGATAGTTCTGTTAATAACAGATAAATAATATATTTTATTTAAATATTCATATTTTTTCAAAGCAAACTTTATCTTTAAAAATGTGTATAATTAAAATTTAAAAATAAATGTATACAATTTAAACAATACTTTGTTATTTTACACATTAAAAATCAGAGCTTCTAGTTGTACTATTAGGTTAACTAATTTTTTTTTTTTTTGCAGTCCTGCCTTTGCACATGTATTTCAATTTCTTGGAAATAGGTCTTTTTTTATATGTCTGTTTTTTTATATATCTGTTTCAAATATGTCTGTTATTTTTTTTTAAACTAGTTTTTGTAAAAATGTTTACACATTCACAGAATTATAGAGAATACTGAAAGGAATTTCCATATATTTGTCTCTGAGCCTTTCCAATTGTTGACATAAGGCCTATCTTGTTTCCTGTATACCTTACATTTCTAATAAACCTCCTTTCCCCTATGCCATCTGCCTACCTTGTAGGGTTGTTTTAAGCAAATTACAGATTTCTTATGGTTTCTTCTGTAACTTAACTTTTCATGTCTGTTTAGAGAATTCATTTATAGTAACTTTCTGTATGGGCTGCCCTTTCTTTATTTCAAACTGTGATCCTTTTTCTGTCTCATATATGATCAGTTCAGTTTAGTCGCTCAGTTGTGTCCGACTCTCTGCGACGGCGTGAATTGCAGCACTCCAGGCCTCCCTGTCCATCACCAACTCCCGGAGTTCAAACTCATATCCATTGAGTCGGTGATACCATCCAGCCATCTCATCCTCTGTCGCCCCCTTCTCCTCCTGCCCCCGATTCCTCCCAGCATCAGAGTCTTTTCCAATGAGTCAACTCTTCACATCATGTTTAATGTGCAGTCCAAATGCAGTTCTTTCCTTCTGAGAGGCAGTAGATCCAGGGACTAACTACTTTGATGAGAATGTTAAATACAGCTCAAGAATAGTGAGCTACACATTGGATATTTGTATGTGAGTTGGACCTCAGAAAGTTAACAGGGGAAACAAATAGTTTATGGAACCAGTATAAGTGATATTATAATGTGGCTAGTTACTTATAAACTCATGTTTAAAAATAATTATTTAAGGTGACTATATTTAGAGTCATTTAGCCATATTCACAAGGTAATAATTTCCAGTTTGCTGTTTTGTTAAATTGATTTATGGTTGCTATTCACATGACTCATTTTGGTAATTTTAGATTCATGTGTTCTTCATTTAGTAACAGTCAAACAATCTTAAAAAGGCTTTCTCAAAATCTTTTACTGAAAAAGTGAATTGTTTTTAAGATACCTGCTGCTGCTGCTGCTGCTAAGTCGCTTCAGTCGTGTCCGACTGTGCGACCCCATAGACGGCAGCCCACCAGGCTCCCCCATCCCTGGGAGAATAGGCAAGAACACTGGAGTGGGTTGCCATTTCCTTCTCCAGTGCATGAAAGTGAAAAGTCAAAGTGAAGTCGCTCAGTCGTGTCCGACTCTTCGAGACCCCATGGACTGCAGCCTACCAGTGGGGTGCCATTGCCTTCTTATATTCTAAGGCAACTTTGTGTATCGTATGAAATTGCAGTGATAGCTATTCAGAGCACATGGTAGAGAAGTTGGGAGGAAGCTGGTGATTAGATTAAATTAAAATAGATAGCCAGTGGGAGTTTGTATGACCCAGGGAACCCAAAGCTGGTGCTCTGTGACAACCTGGAGGGTTGGGGTGGGGAGGGAAATGGGAGTGGATTCAGGAGGAAGGGGACAAATACATGCCTATGGTTGATTCATGTTGATGTATGGCAAAACCCATCACAATATTATAATTATCCTCTGATTAAAATAAACTAAAAAAAATATTTTCTTGTATTGCAAGGAAATAATACTCATAATAACAAAGTCAAATGATTTAGAAGGTGCTGTCCATTTTTACTGATCTATATTTTCAGCACCTATAAGTTAGGAAGTAGGGTTAGAGAGGAGAAGGAAATGGCAACCCACTCCAGTATTCTTTCCTAGAGAATCCCATGGACAGGGGAGCCTTGTGGGCTGCTGTCCGTAGTGTCCCACAGAGTCGAACACGACTGAGCGACTTCACTTTCACTTTTCACTTTCATGCATTGGAGAAGGAAATGGCAACCCACTCCAGTATTCTTGCCTGGAGAATCCGAGGGACAGAGGAGCCTGATGGGCTGCCATCTATAGGGTTGCACAGAGTCAGACACGACTGAAGTGACTTAGCAGCAGCAGCAGAAGGGTTAGAGAAAGGAAATGGGGGTTATAATAGACTATAAATAGTTTCTCTCCATTTAATTTTTTTTTTTTTTTAATAACAGGTTTCTGCTTTGGGTCTGGATCCCTCAGGTGCCCGTTTGGTGACTGGAGGATATGACTATGATGTTAAATTTTGGGATTTTGCTGGAATGGATGCTTCTTTTAAGGCATTTCGATCCCTTCAGCCCTGTGAATGGTATGTATTATGCAACTTAATATCTTCATTTTTGAAGACAGAGTCTCTGGTCATTTGAATTCCATTTATGATGATTTTTATCAAAATACAGTAAGTTTACATGAAAGGAAAGTGTACCTTTTATTTTAGTAAGTTCCCTTTAGTTACATGAATCTGTTCTAAAAACATTTTCTGTCTTTTGTTGTGTGTGTTTTTTTTTAATACTTTTATTTAGAAATTGTTACTTTGTCTAGTTTATTTTAAAACACTTCAGTAGCTACTGTGTAATATTATATATGTGTGTATAGCCTATGTTAAGCCAATAGGCAAGTGCTAGTGGGTGCTGCACTGTGCAGGTATGGTCAGCTAGCACTGTATCATAAAGGGCTTTACATATTGCTACTGTAAGCCACCCTCTTATTTCTGTTTTTGACCATCTTTGATCTTTTAGCTTATTGGATATCAGAAATGAATTTTATTGGTGAAACTTGTTAACTTGCATGATATATATTGTAAACGAGCTTTCAATGATGAAATTTAATATTCAAGATATGTAGATTAGCTGAAGTTATTCACTCTTACGTCAATGGGGTATAAATCTAGTTTTTTCTTAAACCTGAACTTGTAGGGTTAATATCTTTTTGCTTAATGTCCACTTGTAAACTCTGGGTTCCATTAACTGTATGGAGAAAGTTCCTATCCCTGGACTATCGAGCGTTTGCTTCTGTGAATCTTTTGTGATGAAAGTGATGGTTAAAGCATCTAAACAAGATGCTGGGGATTTTTCTGCAGCCTGTCTGAAGTAAAGATTTGAAAATTCGCTAAATAGATCATGTCAAATAAATAATCAATTGGAAAGGAAAAGACAACAAAAACAAAAAAAGCCCTCCAGTATCTCCAATGATGGCTGTATTTAAAATAGCTCTGATGATTTAAAATAGTGATATTCATCTTGAGTTAGTATGATGACCTTTTGAAAATGTACATAAAATATGTTGTTTATGTCCCTTTTTCCCACATAATTGTCTCTCGGTACATAAAGGGATTATGCTTTCCTTCTATCTTTCCAGCTATTAGGTGACTTGTTCAGGACTATCCAGCGCTTTTTTTTTAAATTTGTATATACCAGGTCTTAGTTGCAGCATGTGGAATCAGTTCCCTGGGTTCCCCAGGGATCGAACCCAGGTCGCCTGCATTGAGAGCGTGGAGTCTTAGCCACTGGACCACCAGGGAAGTCCCTATTCAGTGCTTTGTTAATAATCAGCTCTGAAGAGAATACATGTCTCATGAATTTCAAGCCAGTGCTCTATTATTTATTAAAATGTGTTATTTGCTACACTGTTATAATTGAAAATGCAGAAAGAAACCAAGAATGAGCTTATTTTCTCTTCTGCAGTAAAATTGTTGCATCCTGTATGTAACTTTGAGCTATCAAAGGTTTAGATGGGAAGAAATAGAATTCTTGACAACATATAAAATTAATATAAAACTCTAAAATTGCAAATGTTATGTGAATATTACTCCATTAAATCATGACAACTATCTAACTTTGCCATCACTTGCTCCTGATCTCTAAGTAATGTGACTCTCTCTGCTTTTCATGATTTTTTTTTTTGACTCGTGCGTATATGGTAAGTTGCCTCAGTCGTGTCCAACTCTGTGTGACCCTATGGACTGTAGCCTGCCAGGCTCCTCTGTCCATGGGATTCTCCAGGCAAGAATCCTCCATGAGTTTCTCCAGGTGAGAATACTGGAGTGGGTTGCCATTTCCTCTTCAGGAGATCTTCCCAGCCCAGGGATCAAATCTTTGTTTCCTGCAGTTCCTGGCATTGACAGGCAGATTCTCTACTGCTGAACCACTGGGGAAGCCTTTTATTGACTCAGTATATATTTTATATCTTATTTACCTATTCATCTATAATTCACTTTTTACTGTAAACAATTTCAAATGGAGAGACACATGGATTAGTATCTATTCTACCTAGATTTAGCAGTTATAAATATTTATTTATTTCAGCTCATGTTTATAATTTTTGAATTATTTAAAAGTGAAGACACTGTTTTTATATAATAAAACAGAGACAGACTCATGGATGGGGAGACTCAACCAGTGGTTACCAGTGAGGAGTGGGGAGAGGGGTGACATAGGGATATGGGATTAAAGGGATACAGACTACTGTGTATAAGATAAATAGACAACAAAGGTATATTGTATAACATAAGGAAATATAGCCATTAGTTTGTAGTAATTTTAAATGGAGTATAATCCATAAAATATTGAATTGCCCTGATATACACCTAAAGCTAATATTAAAAATCAAGTATAATAATAAAAAAAAACACAGACCTTTCACTTTGAAATACTTCAGTGTGTTCCCTTTAAAATGACAGATGCTTTCTATGTAAATGTAGTTCCATTATTACTTTTAACAAAATTCTTTAGAATTCCTCAGTATTTCTAATTAACATTTTATATTTAAATTTCCTCATTTGCTCTTAAAATGTGTTTTAATGCTGGTTTGTCAGACATGGATCCAATCAAGTAAGACACATCTATTTTGTACCCCTCTTACTTATCTTTTAATCTACAGTGACCCTTCCTTAACCATTTTCTTTCCCATAACTTTGTTGAAAGACAGGTCTAGTTGGGCAATGGCACCCCACTCCAGTACTCTTGCCTGGAAAATCCCGTGGACGGAGGAGCCTGGAAGGCTGCAGTCCATGGGGTCGCTGAGGGTCAGACATGACTGAGCGACTTCACTTTCACTTTTCATTTTCATGCATTGGAGAAAGGAATGGCAACCCACTTCAGTGTTCTTGCCTGGAGAATCCCAGGGACGGGGGAGCCTGGAGGGCTGCCATCTCTGGGGTCGCACAGAGTTGGACATGACTGAAGCAGCTTAGCAGCAGCAGCAGCATTTGTCTTCTATAAGATTTTTCCTTCCTGATTTTCTAATTGCTTCCTTTTGATATCATCTAAGTTTTTTCTTTATCTCCCGTATTTCCTGTAAAATATCCAAAGGCTTGATTATAATCCATATTGTCTTAATATCAGGTGGCATGTATTATCTGGTTGTTGTCACTATTAGTGACTAGAAATTAAGACTGATCCCTGGGGTAAGTTGGAATATCTGATTCCTCTATTGTAAAGTTAATATTACATACTTGAGATAGGTAAGAACTTCGTGGGAAAATACCTTGGTACCACATTAATATGCAGATTCTGTTCATCCTTTCAGTTAATAAGTTTAGCATCCATTGATTATTCATAGCTGAATCATTTATTTTGTTTCCTTGGGTACTGCAAGATAGTGGTTTTCTAACTGTGCTATTTCATCTACTTTTACTTGTTGGCACTCTTCTAAAAGAAGTACTTTTTCTTCAGTAACTGATATTAATTGATTTCCCTGAAACACAATTCCTACTGAAGAGTCAGGATAAATGCTTAGTTATTACCCTTTTATTACTCATTTTTAGCATATAGATTAGTGTTGTTAAATGAGTTGTTGCTATTGGTGATGATGATTGTGTTTTTTTTCTTTTGCAATTACCAGTATTTATGATTTTAAAATTTTCCTGTGTTTCAGTCAGTTGGAGTCTTTTTTTTGGGGGGGATGTTTAAGTTGTCCAAGATTTGGCCAGTAAGAGTCCCTGATTGCAATGTTTTGACATGACCTTATTAGTCTTTAAAAGCTTACTTATTATCCTAGTACATGCCTTTCCAAGTCCCAGAGTAAGGATTTTTCCACAGACAGCTGTTTTGTTATGGGAGTGGTATTCAAAGACTAAATCTGGTTGCTGCACATGTTCACTGATATTGGGGTATCATTACTTCTTGACCTTTTCAGTTGAAAGAGGTAAAAAATATAGATATGTGAGCTCAAATGAAGAGGTCATTTGATCTTTCTAGTTCAAAATTTTAGTAAACTTTTAATTTCAGAATATTTTTTAATTTACAGAAAAGCTATAAGGTAGTCTCGAGTTCGAGTACACCCCTAACCCAGTTCCTCTTATTATTAACATCTTACATTACCACATCACATTATATCCGTGACAATTAAGCCATGGTTGGTGCATTACCATTAGCTCAACTCTAAACTTTATTTGGATTTCACTTTTTAAAAACCAATATCCCTTCTAAGATACTACATTATGTTTAGTCTTCAGGTCTGTCTAGTATCCTCTGGTTTATAATAGTATCTCAGTCTTTCCTTGTTTTTCATGACCTGGACAGTTTTGAGGTATACAGGACAGGTATTTTATAGAATATCGTTTGATTTATTATTATCTTTTAAATGATGTTTTTCTCATGGTTAGACTGAGGCTGTGGGTTTTGGGGCTGAGTATCACAGAGGTGAAGTGCCCTTCTTAACACATTTCAGAGGTGCATGCTATCATGTTTGTAAGATTTCTCCACTGTAGCGTTACTTTTTCCTCACTTTTCCATATGCCATTCTTTGGAAGCAAGTCAGTAAATGCTGCTCACATTTGGGAGAGTGGAAAAATTACGCTCTACCTCCTGAAGGGGATAATAATTACATAAGACACTTGGAATTCTTCTGTAATGGTCAGATCTTTGAGTTTTGCTAATTGAAAATTTGATAAATGTGCAATAAGTTCTTAATTAATAACTTGATAAATATTGCAAGAGGCAGACTTTGGTGTGCCATTAGAAACCCTTTTTTTTTTTTGACATTGATTTGCTAAACAACTTTTTAGATGAAGTTGTTCACTCATATGAGAATCTATGGGTACCAATTACTCAGCTGAGTTTTTCTTTTGTCATTCATCTGCATTATTTCTATTTTATCTGCCAAGAAAACTTGAGGGAATCTGTTTTCAAAATATAAAAGCACAGTATGCTGTTTTTAGACCATCTCCTCACTTGTAATAAAAGATGTCAGAATTTGGCTGATATCCAAGAGGCAGCATTATGATGAATAAGTGGGTGTCAAAGATGTATTCACACCCAGAGGAGCCCCAGAGCCATTCAGGAGGGGAGGCAGAAGTTCTCAGTTTAGGGGTGAGGCTGAGGCAAGGTGTTCTGGATTTGGGGCACCTCTGATGAATTTCGCCAAAGGACTGATGCTGTAATATTCTTAGCCTCATTCTCACTCTCCTGGGACACCTTGAAAAGAGTGATGTTAATGTTTTCTTGATCTGCCAACATAAAAATCAAATTAAAAAAAAACACTTTTGTTGTTCAGCTTCTTTTTGAGGCATCCTTTGGTATTTTGAAGTCATTTAACTTTGTTTTGGACTTTTGCCTCATATCAAATTAGGTTTATGGATCTCTAGTTTCTAAAGTCTTCTTTTGTCATTTAGTGAAAATCAGTATCACATTTTCTCTGATCCAATCTGCTAGTCACTTTTTACTTTCTTTGTTTCCTCACAGATTCTTAATAATTATGTATTTATATAGATTTAAAAATTATTGATAGAATCCTTAAGATCACAAACCCTTCTGTTGTATTCTCTATGCAAAAAAATGTAGATGAAGTAAAACTTTTCATAAAATATTGAGAATTTTTGAATCATTCCAGTTCAGTTCTCAGTTGTGTCCGACTCTTTGTGACCCCATGAATTGAATCATTTAGATAGCACAAAATAAGAATTTCTTTTTTTTTTTTTTAAGAATTTCTTATCTTCAGCCCACTTAAAGATGACTACTCTCTATTCTCTTCTTCTGAAAACATTTTTATTAATGAAGCACTACATAAAGTTATGTTTTCATTCAGAAATTAAAACATTTCAGATAAAACTAAAGTTCTTTCTTTATCATCTTCATTTTAATCTTTTCCCCAGGTTTTATCACTGTTTTCATTGTGTTAAATTCTTTGAGGTTTTTTCCATGCAGTTATCAACAAATATCAAATGTGTATATCAAAAAACAAGTACCTTTTATATTTATTTTCATAAATAGTATAAGGTGGTTGTTACTCCATAATTTTTTCCCCACTCACAATATTGCTTGGAGATTTTTTATATCACTACATGTATACTGCTATATTCTTTCTAAATGCTACATGGCATATTATGTACAATTTGCCATAGTTAAGTGGTTTTAAAGCCTTAATTAGTATCAGAACCATATGAAGGGCCTGTTAAAATATTAAGTGCTATGCCTTACTTTAGAGTTTCAAATTCTTTAGGTTTGGGGAGGCTAAGAATTTATATCTCAAACAAGTTCCCACATGCCACCTTGATCTGGGGACATACTTTGAACACCACTACACTGATTAGCTATTCTCCCCTTGATGGACTTTATGGTTGCTGCAACTTTTTTACTATTCCAAATAAATGATGAAATGATTACCTCTATACCGCATTGGTCATATGTGTAAATTGAGTGTTTCTCAAGATCAGATCGGAGAAGGCAATGGCACCCCACTCCAGTACTCTTGCCTGGAAAATCCCATGGACAGAGGAGCCTGGTAGGCTGCAGTCCATGGGGTCGCTAGGAGTTGGATACGACTGAGCGACTTCACTTTGACTTTTCACTTTCATGCATTGGAGAAGGACATGGCAACCCACTCCAGTGTTCTTGCCTGGAGAATCCCAGGGACAGGGGAGCCTGGTGGGCTGCCGTCTCTGGGGCCTCACAGAGTCGGACACGACTGAGGCGACTTAGCAGTAGCAGCAGCAGCAGCAAGATCAGATAGTAAGAAATGAAATGCCTTTTGTGTACATTTTAAAATGTTGACATTGTCACATAACTCTGTCTTGATTATCCATTTTGTGAAATGTCACATGGTTTATCCTTGGGAGACAAGAAGGCAATACAACTGTGTATTTTGTTGTCTGTGCATAAATTAAGTAACATATGTGCAGTGACCAATCAGTGACAGACTTTGAAACAAGTGCTATGATTGGCAATTGATGAGGATGCACAGTTCTACTTGTATAGTGATTTTTGGACTGACATGCTAGTAGCAAAGTTTGTACTTTATGAGGTTACTTACAGTTAGTATACTGTAGTAACTGAAATTTGAGCTGTGTTGTTGGGATCTGGTATTATTTATCTAAACCATGGCAACTGAAATTCATGCATATCAGAACCATGCAAAACAAGGGTTGCTTTTATTCGATATGAAAAATAAAAAAGAAACTCAATGGGACATAGAGAATGAGGTTTTTTTTTACTGTTGAAAATAAATTATGTCCCTCTACTATGATCTTCTTGTCTGCTAATGATTAACAAGGTTAATGATTCATTTGGAAACTTGTAAGCCTGGTGTCTTGCTTTAAGTTCTGGGATAATAGTCAATAAAGTGTTTTTTAGTCAGATGTAACATAATTCAATTAATAGTAGTGATTAAAGTGATTATGCATTTACATTCACTTTTGAGAAAATGTTTTGCAGTTTTGTTACTGTACCATAATGGTTTTCAAGAGTTCATCATTTGTGTCAGATGTTCAACCTTTTCAAGTGGATAAATTCTACTATTTTTTCATCAGGTGATTATTGTTTTAAAATTGCTATTTTAATAGATGTTAAAATAACTTTCTGGTTAGAAAGTCCACCAAAGACTCATAACTGAAAACACAGTTGTTTTTGGTCATGCATTATAGAGACTTTCTTCCCAAAGCATTCCGTGAATGGACACTTACTGGAACCACTCAATTGTATGAACATTCAGTGTGAAGTGAGACAGCCCTGCATACTTCAGTAATTTCTCAGACTTTGCATAATTACAGATTTCTCAAACGGGTTTATGGATGTATTTTCAGAGGCTCATGAATTCTTTTCATTAATTTAAAAATTTTGTTCATTTTCCTGTTGATAATCATTTAGTACAACCCTAATGCCTACATTTGTTTACCTTTGTGTTTAAAATCATCTGGGCTCAAATGCTACTTTCACTTTCCGTTGCTATGGCCTCATGAGAAAGGAGCAGAGACATCCTTCATATATAAATGATAAAAGCAAAGTGAAAACTTGTTTTGTCATAAAGAGTTATATGAACAAAGTTTCAAAGTAGTTATAATAGAGACAATTGGTGGGAAGATTGAGTCATCACTATAACTCAGTACAACAGTGATGTGCTGTGCAGGCAGCAAGCATTCATTAACGTGTTCATCTGATGGCAGATGAGAGGACTATGGCAGATGGATATAATCAGTTTATCTCAACAATAGAGAAGTTGTTTCATTCTTTATAATATTGTTTGAGCAAACAGCATCTTAAAATTAATTTGAATTTCTTTGGTTCTTTTGTTTTAGTATTTACTTAAAAAAATTCACTTTATTGAGGTTTAATTTATATACCATAAAATCCACTCATTTTAAGCCTGCAGTTCAGTAGTTTCTAACAATGGGATTGTAAAACCGTCACCACAATCTAATTATCATCACTCTAAAAACAAACCTCATTCCCATTTGTGGTCACTGTCCATTTCCACCTCCAGCCTTAGGCAGCCACTCGTCTACTTTATAGGTGTGCTTTTTCTGGATGTCTCAGATAAATGGAACCATATGTGATCTTTCATGTGATCTTTTGTATCTGGCCTCTTTTCCTTAGCAGAATATTTTTGAGGTTCACCCATGTTGTAGCATACATCAGAACTTTTGTTCCTACTTATGGTTGACTAGTATTCTTTATATATGTGTGTGTATGTATACATATATATATATTTCCATAGAGAGAGAGAGAGAGAGAGAGAAAGCATATTTTGTTTGTCCACTCACCATTTGGTGGACGTTTGGGTTGTTTCTAGTTTTTGGCTATTGTGAATAGTGCTGCTATTGAACATTTGTGTAGTCTTTTAATGGGCATATGTTTTCATTTCTTTTAACATAAATTGGGAATTGCTAGGTCATAATGTAAATCTTTATTTAACATATTAATAACTTGAAAACTGTTTTCCAAAGTGGCTATACCATTTTAAATTCCCACAAGCAATATAGAAGGTTCCAGTCTTTCTACATTCTCACCAACCATCTCCCCCACCCCCATGCTATGCAGCCTGTGGGATCTTAGTTCCCTGAAAGTGAAGTTGCTCAGTCATGTCAGACTCTTTGCAACCCTATGGACTATAGCCTACTAAGCTTCTCCGTCCATGGGATGTCCCAGGCAAGAGTACTGCAGTGGGTTGCCATTTCCTTCTCCAGGGGATCTTCCCGGCCCAGGGATTGAACCCAGGTCTCCCCCATTGTAGGCAGACGCTTTACCTTCTGAGCTACCGGGGAAACCCCTGACTGGTGATTAAACCCAGGGCCCTGGGCAGTGAGTCCTTAACCACTGGACTAACCATTGGTTACCAGCATTTGTATTTATCTTTATCATTCCTGAGGGTGTGGAGTGATTAGTATTTACTTTTAAATTCATTGCAAATCTACGTTTTGATAAGAGTTGTTAGAAAAAGGAGCCTCATTATATATTCACACTCAGTCTTGCATAACAAGCTTTTATTTATTTGCAACTAATCTTGGGTATCATCAATAGGAAAGAAAAAGTTACAGGATAACTTCATTTGTAGAGTTAGTGCGTGTGTGTGTGCTCAGTCACTTAGTCGTGTCCGGGTCTTTGTGACCCCATGGACTATGCCTGCCAGGCTTCTCTGTCCATGGGGGTTCTCCAGGCAAGAATACTGGAGTGGGTTGCTATACCCTCCTCCAGGGGATCTTCCTGACCCAGGGACTGAACCTGCATCACCTGCATTGCAGGCGGATTCTTTACTACTGAGCCAAGAGTTAGTAGGTTAATTAAATCACGAAAGTTATTCTTGGTATGTCAGGATAGTCCTGGGAATGACAGGACTTTCTTGTGGTTTACTAATTAGAAAGGAGGTTGTTGACATGATCTGTGTAGAGGTCAGTGTGGGATTGTGTGCATCACCAGAAAGCTTTACTATGAGGTGAAAGATGTGTGGGAAAGCACAGTTAATATTCTTGGATATATATACTGTGTACCTGAATATATTGATATTTTCAGATATTTTCATTGTAATATTATATAAGCTTAAGGAATTTTTTTTTTTTGCTTAATTTCCTGGGTTTCTGTTAACCCTCTCTATCATCAAATTACACAATTTGTATATTTTATCTCATTGACTAAAAACCAGTGACCTCTGAGTTGTGTCTCAGATGTCAGTAGCTCTTCAAAAAGACCTTTCCTAATAATCCTGTTAAAAGTAGCTCATCTCCCCACCTCTCTACCACCACCCACTCTATGCACTGCTCTGGTTTGTTTTCTTTATAGCACTTACCATTAGCAGAAATGACCTGTTTTTTATATTTGTTTACTTGTATTCTAATACCTGGAATAGTGCCTGGCATATAGTAGGAACTAGATCACTTCATGGGAATAGATCGGAAAACAGTGGAAACAGTGTCAGACTTTATTTTTCTGGGCTCCAAAATCACTGCAGATGGTGACTGCAGCCATGAAATTAAAAGACGCTTACTCCTTGGAAGAAAAGTTATGACCAACCTAGATAGCATATTCAAAAGCAGAGACATTACTTTTCCAACAAAGGTCCATCTAGTCAAGGGTATAGTTTTTCCAGTGGTCATGTATGGATGTGAGAGTTGGTCTGTGAAGAAAGCTGAGCGCCAAAGAATTGATGCTTTTGAACTGTGGTGTTAGAGAAGACTCTTGAGAGTCCCTTGGACTGCAAGGAGATCCAACCAGTCCATTCTGAAGGAGATCACCCCTGGGATTTCTTTGGAGGGAATGATGCTAAAGCTGAAACTCCAATACTTTGGCCACCTGATGCGAAGAGTTGACTCATTGGAAAAGACTCTGATGCTGGGAGGGATTGGGGGCAGGAGGAGAAGGGGACGACAGAGGATGAGATGGCTGGATGGCATCACTGACTCGATGGACGTGAGTCTGAGTGAACTCCGGGAGTTGGGGATAGACAGGGAGGCCTGGCGTGCTGCAGTTCATGGGGTCGCAAAGAGTTGGACACGACTGAGCAACTGAACTGAACTGAATTATTCATTAAATAAGTAATAAATAATGGAATGCTTTCATATTTTTCTCCAAAAACTTTTTGTTTAGAATAAGAAGGCATTTCCACCAAGATATACCCCCCCTTTTTTTTTTCAAAAAGAAAGGAAGTATAAAAATTTTCCAGCAAAATTCAAAAATTTTAACTTAAACCATATCAGTTCAGGGTAAATAAGGAATCAACAGTTTTGAAATCTCTGGCTCTGCATTGTTATGATGCATTGGGCTTCAGGTCTCAGGTTGGTATATTTCGCTCTTTATGAGCTAAATAATATGTAATCTCAAGGTAACTGCTTAATGAATTTTATTGCATCTTACCATTTCCATTCATTTTATATTAAAAGTGAGTGCCACTGAACTGTGATTTCTACTTTTTAAAATGGCATTTGTAGTCCTTGGCATATATCTGTTAGTTTCTTTTTTTGATTAAATAGTTCCAGAGTTCAGAGAAAAAAAACATTGACCATTAACTAATATTTCGTCTTCCTGAGTGAATGCTTGATTCAGCAGTGTAAAACTATCACGAGAAATCATAATGGGTGAGTCATTGCTCTAGCCATTGGGTATGATGCTCTGCTTAAGTAGCTGACCTTGTGTCCTATCTGTCAGTTATTGTGGAGGTAGAAAGAAGTTTCATTACTCTCCCAGACTTCCGTCGAAATATGTTCCCTCCCTCTTTCTTTTCTATAGCAAACTGATTTATATTAAATTCACTTCTTCAACTAGTCTAGGGTCAATGTGCATGATGGATAAGAGCAAAGATTCAGTGTCATAGAAATCTGCATTTGAACCCTGCTTTTACCAATTCATTTTCTGTGTGACTAGGCAAGTGTGATCACTTTGACCCTTGCTTTCTTTCCCTGCAAAATAGAATGAATAATTCCATTTCTTTGGATTGTGATAATAATTAATGAATAATGTATGTAAAATGTGTGGCTCAGTGCTTGGTGCTTAGTAATGCACTGTAACTATTAGCTCTTATTATCTTAGTATTGTTTAGCATGAAGGAATTTCAGTACACAGACTCACACATTGTTATCTTTTATGTATTACTTCCCATTACTAAGATTTTGTTAGTATCCTAAGATTGGATTGTATCTCTAAACATTTAGGCTATTTAAGCTATTGTCTGTCCTAATTTTCTTTTAGGCTTACTGGCTATCTAGATCTTTTCGTTCTTTTCCATTTCCCTTTTCTTTTTTCTGACCTAGTTCTCTTTATCTTCTTCTTTTTTTTTTTTGCTACAATCTGTGAGAATCTTTTAAATCAGTCTACATTACTGATTTCTTACTGTTTTGATTTAGTTTTTTATGGCTTTTAATGAACTTTTAAAGTTCATTAGCTTTTTAAGACTCACATTTATTGGGGTATAATTTATATACACCAAAATTCATCATTTTTAAGTGTACAGTTTTATGAGTTTGGGGAAACGCATGGTCATATTATCACCACCATCACGTGGTAGTGGTGATAATATGACTAAGCACAAGTTATAAAATGCTTTCGTTATCCCAGAGAGTTCCTTCTAGCCACTTTGCAGTCTTTCCTGTCTCCTGACCCTTAGAAAACCACTGGTCTGATTTTGTTGTTGCCTCTATCAACAGTGTTTCCCCCATTTTATTGTTCTGTAGTAGTCTGTTGTATACAACAGACAGATTATCTGTTCACCAGCTGATAGACTACCAGTTTCTAGGTATTATGAATCAGGCTGCTATAAACATTTCCATATAGATCTTTTTGTAGATTGATGTTTTAATTTTCTTGCGTAAATACCTAAGAGAGAATTGCTGGACCATATGCGTTTTGGGTGTTAACTTTATAAGAAATTGCTTAACTTTTCCAAAGTGCTGAATCATTTTTACTTTCTTAGGAGCAGTGTGTAAGGATTCTAGTCATTTCATGCTTACCTACACTTGGTATTATCAATATTTTTAAATTTAGCCATTCTTTTCCATGTGTAGTGTTATATGCATGCATGCATGCTCAGTTGCTTCATTTGTGTCCGACTCTTTGCGACCCTATGGACTGTAGCTCTCCAGGCTCCTCTGTCCATGAGGTTCTCCAGGCAAAAATACTGGAGTGGTTTGCCATGCCCTCCTCCAGGGGATCTTCCCCACTCAGGGATCAAACCCATGTTTCCTGGATTGCAGGGAGATTTGTTACCGCTGAGTCACTGGGGAAACCTGTAGGTGTTGTATAGTTGGGTTTTAAGTTAAATTTTCCTGATAACTGGTTGAGCATCCTTTTATGTTCTTATTTGTGCTATTTTCTTTGGTGAAGTGTCCAAATCTTTTTTCCATGTCTAAAATTCAATTGCTTTCCTTGGATTGGTTGATAAAGTTCTTTATAAGATATGTTTATCAGAAATATTTCCTCTCAGTCTGTATTTTGCTTTTCATTTTCAGGATAGTGTCTTTTGAAGAGCTGCTTTAATTTGCTTTTAAATATCCCTGTATATCCTTGTCTATTTTTTGCCTTTGTTAGTATAAACCATATTTTCTTGAAACTTTTTTAGATAGGAAGATTTCCACAAATATTTATTAAATGAAAAATAGTATTCAAACAAATCTGATTTTTATAATATATGGCTTATATATTTCTGTCTTTCTGTTACTAAGGAAAGTTTAAGAGATTCCATCTTAGGAATGGACATAAAATTAGATAGGAGTAGTGAAGAATTTCTACTTTCTCTAATATGGCAAAACAGCATGAATTGCTTTTATAATTAAAAAGGTATGTTATACTTTAGAAAACAAAAGCTAACATAGGCAAAATTAAATGACAAATTATAAGCTCATAAAAAGTTGACATACATTTTGAAAGCAGTAGAGTGCTAGCTATACATAATACACGAGTTTCTACAAATCAATAAAGAGAACTATTTGAAAATTAAAATTTTCAAAGAAAACAACAGATAACAGCAGAAGAAATGCAACTGACCAATAAACATTATACTCAACTTCACTAACAACTGAAGAAAAAAAACTGAAAATTCCCCTGTAAGACGGGCAAAGATGAAACAGATCTCTATTATCCTACGTAGCAAGAAGACAAATTTGGGGAGAAAGAAAGGGTGGGATATCAATTATTAAGCTGTTTTCCTAAAGAACAATTTGATAATATCTGTCAAGATGTAAAATGTAAACTGTGTTGAGAAGATCTGGAGAAATAAGCACTTTCAGGCATTGTTGTGTGGAGTGTAAATTAGTTCCATCCTATGGAGGGCAATTTGGTGTTATCTTCCAAGTTATAAACATGGATACATACTCTTTGACCCAGGAACCCAATTTAAGGAGCTTCTCTGACAGATATATCCACATGTGGAAATGACCAAGGAATCCTGTCCCTGCTTAGTTGTTCAGTCATGTCTGACTCTTTTTGACCCCATGGATGGTAGCCTGCTAGGCTCCTCTGTCCATGGGATTCTCCAGGCAAGAATGCTGGAGTGGGTTGCCGTTTCCTCCTCCAGAGGATCTTCCTGACATTGAACCCCCATCTCCTGTGTCTCCTGTATTGCAGGCAGATTTTTTACCCACTCAGCCATTAGGGAAGCCCAGGGAGAAGTTTATTGGAGAAGGAAATAGCAACCCACTCCAGTATTCTTGCCTGGAGAATCCCAGGGACAGAGGAGCCTGGTGGCCTGTCATCTATGGGGTCGCACAGAGTTGGACACGACTGAAGTGACTTAGCAGCAGGGACAAGTTTATTATTACAGCACTGTATACGATAGCAACAGATATGCTTTCTTGAATTTTATTTTTACAGTGCAACAATGACAGTCTGAATATGTGCTCATTTTCCTTAAAAATTTTTATTTGTAGGTATGTTCTTTGTCTTTTATGCTATACAACAACTGTTAGCAAACTGTGGTCCTGCAAAGTCGCTTCAGTCATGTCTGACTCTTTGTGACCCTGTGGACTGTAGCCTGCCAGATTCCTCTGTCCATGGGATTCTCCAGTCAAGAATCTTGGAGTGGGTGCCATGCCCTCCTCTAGGGGATCTTCTTGACCCAGGAATTGAACCCATATCTCTTAAGTCTCCTGTATTGGCAGGCAAATTTGTCTGCCAAATTTGGTTGAAGGGCCAAATCTAGTTCCTGGCAGTTTTTTTTTTTTGGTATATACTGGAGTATAGGTGGTTTCCCAGGTGGCGCTAGTGGTAAAGAACCCACCTGCCAGTGCACGAGACATAAGCAACATAGGTTCAATCCCTTGGAGAAGGAAATGGCAACCCACTCCAGTATTCTTGCCTGGGGAATCCCATGGACAGAGGAGCCTGGTGGGCCTCAGTCCATAGGGTCTCAGAAGAGTTGGACACGACTGAAGCAACAGCACAGCACACACACATAGTTGGTTTGGTTTAGTTGGGCTTCCCTGGTGGCTCAGATAGTAAAGAATTTGCCTGTAATGCAGGAGACCAGATTGGATCCCCAGGTCAGGAAGATCTCCTGGAGAAAGGAAGGGCTACCTACTCTAGTATTCTTGCCTGGAGAATTCCATGGAGGAGCCTGGTGGGCTACACTTCATGGAGTCGCAAAGAGTTAAACATGACTGAGAGACTAAACACAAGAGTTGGTTTTGGCCTTTTTTTTTTTTTTGGCACTTGAACTAAAAATTATACACTGTTAAAAGATTGTAAAACAGAATTCAACGAGAAAGAATACGTGACAGAGATTGTATATGGCCTGCAGAGCTTAACATATTTTCAGTCTGACCCTTTACAGTAAAAGTTTGAGATCTCGTGTCTAGAATGTCTTCCTTGTTATTTTACTCCCCTTGCCTGGTGACAGAGAGGCTGTGAATAGATTCTTGAGTCTTCTCACTTCCTTAAAGAATAGCTTGTAGCTAGTGGAACAAACCTATGGTCCCAGGGAGTTTCAAGGGGCTTGGGTCTAGGAGTAATCCTCTCAAGGAAGTTTCCACTCCATGTGGTGCGTATTCTGTTTTCCAGGAAGCTATTTTGTTAGAGTTCTGACTAGTTGGTCCATATTCATTTTGTCAAGCCCTGTGTCATCTCTTGAATGTCCTTTTTAGCTGCTAGCGGCCTAATGTGATAACAGTCTTTCCACTTTGAGAATGTATTTCCCTATGAATTCTTGATTTGTGGGATATTTTCCACATGAGGCTGTTGTACTCTTTTGGGGAGGTATTTTTCTAATCACTCTAGTCCTTTTCTGTAAAAATTTCTGGATAGTTTCTATGTTTCAGGTCTTTCAGTTTCTAATTCTGATATTTCTACCTATTGTTATGTTTTGTGAGGTTATTTCTTTTGATGTTTGGACTAGGGAAATCTAATGCGTAACTTGGCAGCTATTATTTGTACAAATCTTCTATAGCTTTTCTTTTTAAGGAGGACCTTCCTTATTTATTTATTTTTTTTTAGTATTTAGTGATGTATTTGGCTCTGCTAGGTCTTAGTTGCAGCATGTGGGATCTTCAGTCTTCCTTGTGTGATGCAGAGCATCTTTTTTTTTTTTTTTTTTAGTTGTGGCATGCAGAATTTTTGTTTGCAGCATGCAAGATCTTTTACTTGTGGTTTGTTGAATCCAGTTTCTGGACCAGGGTTGGAACCCTGGCCCCCTGCATTGGGAGCATGGAGTCTTAGCCGCTGGACCACCAGGGAAGTCCCAAGGACCCTGTCTTTTTATATTCCTTTTGTTCTGTCTTCAGGTTCTCCCCTACACTGACATTTTAACATTCTTGGGTGATCTTTCAAAAATCCTTAATTTCTAGTCTTATGTTTTTATTCTTCTCCTAAACTTCAAAGGACTTTATAGTTGTCATTGTCTTTCTGTCTGACTTCACAGCATGAAGTTTTATTGCAATTAGTTCATTGTCCCCACTTTCTCCCTTCCTACCCCTGTACTTGGTCCTTTCTTCATCCTTACCTATACTCCATGTGCTTCCTGCCTCTCCAATTTCTTCCAGATTCCTCCTTCAGGATTCAACTCAAGCATCTTCCTTGCTTAAATCTCACTTAGAGCACTGCAGTAGTCTCTTTTCCCCCACTATACCTGCCAAACTGCGCATTTTTACTGAAATTTATGAATGCTTTGCCATGATTTGTAAAATCCTATGTGATCTGGCCCCTGCCCACTTCTCTTTTTTTGTTTGCTTCAACAAAATGGCTGAAGGATTTTACATAAGACTTTTTTCCTGCTTAGAATGCTCTCTCTATGGCTTGCTGCTTGCTCCCTATTCACAAACAGGGTTAGTTTCTTTGTATGCTTAAGTTCCACCAAAATATTGCTTTTGTAGAGAGGCCTAAACTAGGGCTCTCCCATTGTTGCTCCCTCAACACCTTTTATTCTTTGTTAAATGATGAGCTCCTGTTGTTCTGCTATTAGAATTAAGACTTGAATTATTCTTAACATATCATAAAGAAAGCTGTTAGGAATAATTAGAGCAAGGACTTAGTTTTTGCTAATCATCCTCATTGGTTGACTGTTCTTGATTGTATTTCTCTAATCCTCAGAAGATACGAAATGTACTGTTTAAATATTTAGGTTCATTGTCTTTTACCATGGAGCTTGCTTGTGAAATCATATAAAATCATGAAACTTACAATGCACTTGAATGACAGAGTAATTTTATCATATTTATAAGTAAGAATATACATTTTAATGGGAGAGTTATTGATTAGCTTTAGTGTTTATTCCTGGATAGAAGTTTTCTATGGCCTTAGTTTTGTTTGACAGATATATTATTGTGTAAAGTTACTACTGGCTTCCTAACATTTAGTATATTAAGCCAATAGGTGATATAGTCCTAATTAATTTTGTATTGGAAATCTCTAGTATAAAAGCTAAAATGTTGAAGTAGCTGGATATTTATTTCGGCATGGAATAAATCGATGTTTTTTGATATTCTCATACAGAAACCTTTGATAGTCTTGTCTTGTGTTTCTCACTTTCTTGTCCTGTTCCAAGCACTAGATAATATATTTTACATACCTGGAAGGAACAGACAATTTCATCCAATTGTGTAGGAAGATGGCATGCCAGTCTGAAACTACATGTTCTCTATTATTGCCTTACATTTTCCAGAACATAGTAGTAGTTATATTTGGCATAGCGCTTGAGTTTTGTGAATGGGTGCAAGAAATGAAAAAAGATGTAAGGATATTTCTCTTGAACACTTTGGTTAATAGTAATTAAAACACATGCGAAACTTATACTAACTTGTCTTGTAATAAATTTGAAATACTCCATGTATTTGATTCAAATGTATTCATTATGGTTAGCTATCAAGATTTTATACCCCTCAAATAATCTTAAAGAGCCCTTGGAAGTGAAGAAGTAGTAAAAATAGCAACTACTTATTTCATATACTGTGCTAAGCAGCACATAAATGTGTCTTATTTTTAATCTTCATCTCAATCCTGTAAGTATTATTTCTCCAGGTTTTTCAGTGGAGGAAACCAGGACTCCGCAACGGTATAAAGCCCGTACATGAACGCTATCTCCAGAGCTTCTCTGCATAGCGCTGTCTTCTAGTTCCATCTACTAATTTGGAAAGAAATGGGGAGACTGAGTCTTGCAAAGCCAAAGGGCTTGCTCATCGTCACACAGCTAGTTAGCAATAGAGTGAGGACTTGGATCGCTGGCCTCCTGACTCACATTCCGGTGCGCTTTTCACTATATCAGGACACCTTGGCTCCTGAGCCCCAAGTGACAGCCCCAAACAGCTGTGTTTATCTGTCTTGCATGTCCCAGCTTGTTTTGCTAGCAGAGCAAAAACTACTTAAAAGGATCCTCAATCTTCACCTCCCCACTCCCCTCCACTTATACTCGTATATTCCCACTTGCCCCGTGAATAACTTCACAGAAAGAATTGTGCAATGTCACTAAGCCTTCCTCTGGTGTCAGAGTTACTCCCTGAGAGAACATTCACTTCCTCATGACTCCAGTTTACTGTCAGATTGCCTTTCCCTTTCCCTCTCTTCTCTTTGATCGGAATCTTAGTTGTTTAGGCAGGAATTTGAGGAGCAGATGTTACGCCCCTTGAACAAGCCCTTTAATTCTCCTTAGTACTGTGTCTAATGATTCTTAATCCTGTCCTTTTAACTCTATGGCTAGCAGAATTAAGAGCAAAGTGGGCCAGGAATGGTGAGCTTGATGCCGAACATTTCATTTCATTGTTGGCAAAGAGAGCACATAACATGAGACAGAGGGAAAATGTTAGGCTTTCTTGTGAAACTAAGATGAATATTAGTGTGGAATTGGTAGGATTTTGTATTTCCCTCCAAATGTGAATAGAGCAATTTGGCAGAGTAGATAGCCAGAGAAATGGAGCCACTGACCTGTCTCCACTACCCTGTTTTCTTAAATTTTCCTGCGTTCTTCAGATTTTCCTTTCCCTTTGGAAACAAAAATGGTTCACCAGAAAAAAGAAAAGTTATTGCTTAAAGTACTTGATCTTTCATGGTTCTTGAAGAAAATTAACTGTCTCCAAATGGGAATACTGTTAAGAAAGATACATCCTGTGATCTAATTGGTTCATTCTATTCTCTCTTTATAGACTTCGGTTTAGCAGTCTTGGCTGACTAATCATCGAAATCTGACCTGTTTGTTCATATATTTAAAAAATTGGACTAAATGGCCTATAGCTTTCTCAGTTCCTGATTAATCACTTGAGATTTTGGCAAGTCAGAGGCTGATTAAGAGAGAGAAATCACAGTAATTTGAACAGGGAAAGTGTACTATAAAGAAATACTAACTGTATCATGGGATTGGTGTAATGAGGGATTGTAATGATTAAATTTAAAAAACAGGTAGAGAATCAAATTAATAATGAAATAATCACTTTACTAAAAAGTAAAGTGAACTCTGAAGAATATAGGAGTAACAAATAAGAGAAGCAGCCTTACTCCTAGCATATAGGATGTTTAAGAAAGAGGCTTCCAGGATTGAGATTTAGACCTTATTTGAGAGGGCAAGGCTGTGGCTCACTAAATGATAAAGACATTTCTGTGACAGGAGTACTTGCCAGAAACTCGGTTCACCTGATCACTCTGATATAAAACTGTCTGAGGGAAGTACTGGGGAATCTCCTGGGTGCTACTGTCTACTGATTGCTGTGCGCTTCACAAGCCTGGTCTTGGAGCAGCTGCATCATTGGCAGGGGTTGGAGACTGGAGAAGCCATGTGTGGTGTAGGAACCCACCAAGAGGAACACACAAGCTCCAGGGAGGAAAACCCCTTTCTCCTGCAGTGCCTTTCCAGCACTCTCTAAGGACAAGACTTAGCATCATGCCAACTGGCACAGGGAAATTATTTAAAGGGCTCAAATCCATTTTTGCAGAGCAAGCAGTGAAGGGTGAATTTGGAGTTGAGGGAATAAATGAATAACTGACACATTTGGTCAAACAAGTGACCTTATATTTTATTAGTATTGATGCCTACTTACAGACTTAATTTGAATTTGGGACTCTGGTCAGAATTTTGCTGAGGACCTCATTTTTTCCCAGTATTTCAGAAAGGATGTCATGAGGCCAGAGAGACTTTTCTTTTATAGGAAGGTGGGGCCCTGGGAGTAGCCTCACCTTCACTTTCGTAGGTTCCTTTATCATGAGCATCTGGTTTGGGTACTTCAATTTCTCATCTACCTTGATACACTGATCTTGGGGATTGTGGTGAAATTCCTCACGTTGTCACATATTATAACCTCAGAGCTCACTCAAATCTTTGTTTGAATTATCTTTGGCATTGGAATCAGTACTCTGAATTTGTACATTAAGAATGACTCTTTGCAGAATAAATATTTCAGAAACTATCAGCTAGCATTCCATCATTTTATGAGAAACAGCATAAATTTTGAGCAGCAGTTTCTAGTTAGTGGTGGCTGTGGATAAAAGCAGTTTCATTGGTAAATATCTGATTTGGATTTGGTAACCAACCAGGAGGAATAACCTTACTCAGGCCTAACTAGACATACAGGAATTCTAACTTTTTGTGTATATTCTATTTTTAGAAGACACAGTTATCATGAGTTAATAGTTTTGTTTTTTTTTTAATGAGATAACCTATTTATTTCTCAGCCTTAAAATTATAGACTTAGAAAGTAAATTGGACTAAATGACCTAACATTTTGTTAAAATTGTTTTACTGTTAAGCCAATTTTATTTTGAGTTTGACCTGTTAGGATAAATCAAGGAATTTAATTAATTTTCTGACAACAGAATTACATTCATAGAGGACACTATAGCCGAATACAGCTTTTTAAAAAAAAGTGATCATTTTTATCTTTGATAGAGAAATTTTATATTTTGGGCTTTGATTATTAATTTGATTCTCTACCTGTTTTTTAAAATTAAAATATAGTTGATTTATAATATTAGTTTCAGTTTTATTAGATAGTGATTCAATATTTTTATAGATTATATACCATTTAAAGTTATTATAAAGTATTGGTGCTCTTCCGTGTGCTGTGCAATATATATATAGTACATATGTCCTCACATCTTAATTATTTTATAGACAGTAGTTTGTATCTCTTTATCCTCTACCCCTATCTTGCCTGTCTCCTCATCCCTCTTCCCACTGGTAACCGTGAGTTTGTTCTTTATATCTCTTAGTCTGTTGCATTATATTTATTTGTTTTATTTTTAGATTCCAAATACAAGTGATAACATATAGTATTTGTCTTTCTCTGTCTGATTTATTTCAGTAAGCATAGTACCCTCTTGGTCTCTTCATGTTGTTGCAAATGGCAAAATTTTATTCTTTTTTATGGTTGAGTACTGTGTGTGAGTGTGTGTGTGTGTGTGTGTGTGTACTCTAGAATTCCTTGAGAATTCTTTCTACTAGGCTTCCCTGATGGCTCAGTAGAAAAGAATCCACCTGCCAATGCGGAAGATGCAGGTTCTATCCCTGGGTTGGAAAAATCCCCAGGAGAAGGAAATGGCAACCCTCTCCAGTATTCTTATCTGGGAAATTCCATGGACAGGGGAACCTGGCGGGCTATAGTCCATGGGGTCACAAAAGACCTCATGGTTTATGTTGAGTCCATGGGGTCACATAACTTAGCAACTAAATAACAACAACAAATATAAAAATTTACCTTGTCATATAATTTATTAATAATAGTTATTTAAAATTCTATGGCTTGGCTTAGAAGTTCGGTATCTGGTTCTCCCAATTTCTGTGAACCTAAATAATAATTTCTTTCCTCTCATTAACCTCTAGCTGAAATTTAGCACTTCCTTTAATTGTGAAAGCAGACAACAAAGTCACAGGTACACCTGCAGATTTCAGATATTTTCATAACACGTTACCATTGTTACAGATGCTTCCTTGGTTGCTCAGATGGTAAAGAATCTGCCTGCAGTGCGGGAGACTCAGTTTTGATCCCTGGGTGGGAAAGATCCTCTGGAGAAGGGAACAGCTACCCACTCCAGTATCCTTGCCTGGAGATCTCCATGGACAGAGGCTGTAGTCCATGGGGTTGCAAAGAGTTGGACATGACTGAGCGACTAACATTTCACTTTCACTTTCATGCTCATCACTGCTTTGAAATTACAGTAGCTATTAGACCTGCCTCTAGGCATAGTTACTTGATACTAGTCTAGAAGCTTACATATTATGTCACAAATTAAAAAAAAATTTATAGTTAGTTCTTTAAAAATGATTTCCATGGTGTGTGTGGTGTATTTTTTTAAAATGTGTTTAAAAAACATGCTAAGAAGGGCCCCATAGACCTCAAACTATGAAATGGTCCAGGCACAAAAAAGTGGTTCTGTACAGTGTAGGTCAGATTGTGTCATTTCTCACCTCAAAATGCTCTGCTGGATTTCCTCTCATTTCTGCCAAAGAGAGTGAAACCAAGGTCCTTTTGGTGGCTTACATGGCTCTCTGCACCAGCCTCCTTGCTGCCTTCTGACCTTTGGTTCCTTTTGCTCTCTTTGTTCCAGCCACATTCCGAATATACCAAGTATTCTTTTGCTGTAGATCCTTTCTAGGAATTTCCAGATAAAGCTACGTAACTTACTCCCTCAGTTACCTGATAGACACTTCAGTCATTTACTTCCTGACCACTCTATTTAAAACATTTATTCTTGCCCCCTTGGTACCTACTCTGCCTTCCCCTCTGTTTTTCCCTGTACACTTACTGTCATTTTTCATATTTTACATGTCAATTAGCCTAGTATTGATTTTGGGCGGGGGCTTACCATAGTCCTCTGTTAGCAGGTTGGCCCTTCAGCAGTAGTTAGGTTAACTTTGAGAGCTGTTGTCCTTCCCGTGCGTGACTTTCATCCCTTCTACCACCACCACCGGTTCATTTATGAGCCTACTGCATTAAGAGTAGAGTGGATGATGACAAAAGCCAGCTAATATCAACTGAACTGGCCAGCTCATTTGTCTGCATGGTGGTTCATTGCCTCTTTTAAGTTTGATGCTTTCTGGGATTAACATGTGATACAAAGAGCTTCATTTTTGATTTCTACTTTTGTTTGTCTGTCTACATGGATCATCCCCATATCTTCTTTTCTCTGGCTCCTGATCTTTTCTACCTTTTACCTCTCATCTCCTGGAGAGCATGTCTAACCAATGTAGTTGATACATTTTGCTCACCCGATACAGTTAACATACTATCATGGAGATCTGGGACCAGCATGAATTTCTTTGTATTGTCCAGGTCATCCAGGTCTCTTGGGACTATATTAAGACAGAGGACTAGAAAATTAACATAGCTCTGGTTCAAGCATGTGAATGTATGCTGCTGTTGATTTACATGTGAATGTCCAGTGCTTTTGGTCTTCCTTCCTGATAGAGGTAGAAACACCTGCTTTGCGGGATCAGTGACTGCACAGCACTTACCTGAGAGAGCAATAACCCTGTCTTTATATGCTGCCAGATAGACCCTCCAGCTTCTCCACTATAGTCTTTAGTTGGTGATGACCATCCTCAGCCTTTCATTTACTTTTTTCATTGTATTTACTGCCGCTAGCAATAGCTACCTAGTTCCATAGTCCTTTCAATGACTTTTTTTCCTGTACTCTCAAATGCCTGAAATATTGCACCAGCCAGTGCCTTCCGTCTCACCAACAGTTTTAGCAATGCAGTTGCACTGCTGCAGCCCATCAGGGACTAGGTACCACCAGAGAAGGGGTCCTCATTGCTAACCAGTCCATGATCGACATCACTCTAAAATCTTATTTTGGAATAGCTCCATAGGTCTACTTTTGATATCAACCCTCTCAGGTTTGATTCTCCCAAGACATACTTTGAAGCTTCAGGATTTGCATGTAGGAGGTTTGTTGAGGAGTGCTTCTGGAATCAGCCCCTATGAGAGAAGCTGTGAGGAAAACAGCATTAGGAAGATGGAGGAACTGAATTGCCAGGTGGTAGCAACAGCAACCTCAGCTGATTTCCACAGGGAGATCTGAAGCTGGAATAACCCTTCTGAGGTATTCCCAGTTGAACCAGAGGGCTGGGCCGTTTCACTGCACATTGACCAGTCCTTAAATGTGGGCTGCTTTGGGATAGTAACATAACCTTGGATGAGGGAGTTCTCTGCAACTCAGAAAAGTGCCTGAGACTTCAGCTGTAAGCCACCAGCAGGCCGAATCCTGGAAGCTGGGGAGTGAGTACTTCAGTCCTGAGAGGACTGGTGTGGGTGGTCACCACAGCATCCGCTATAGCCGCAGGGGCAGGATCACTGTCAGTGGGGTGGTGAGGGGGAAAAGGGTACTCTGTGTGTGTGTGTATGCTCAGTTGTGTCTGACTCTCAGTGACTCATGGACTGTAGCCCGCCAGGCTCCTCTGGCCTTGGAATTTCCCAGGCAAGAATACTGGAGTGGGTTACCATTCCCTGCTCCAGGGCATCTTCCCGACCCAGGGATTGAACTCACGTCTCTTGTGTCTCTTGGACTGGCAGGCCAGATTCTTTACCACTAGTGCCACCTGGGTGCTAGAGAAATAAGGGAGGAGATGAAAACTTGTTTAGACAGCTTAGCTGAGAAAGGGAGGAGAGAGAGGTTAGTCATAGGTTCCCGAGGAAACTGGAAGGGGTGGGATCCAGAATATAGGTAGATATGCCTTGGGCAGGAGGAGGTTCATTTTCATCATTGTAATCAAAGAGAAGAGTTCAGAAGCGGATACATTTATAACAGTAATGAGAGCACACTGAGACAGTCCTTATATGTTTCTTCTGGGACAAATCAGGAAGAATCAAGAACTAGAGAGGGGGAGTTGTTTGGGTTGAAGATTTAAAGTAAGTAGAGAAGCTTTTAATAGATTGGTTTGGAGAGTGGGAGGAGAGCTTAATAGGATAGCCACTGGTGTTGAGGGCCCTTTTGAGGTTGATGCTCCTGATTTTATAAATTATCAATTTGTATAGTTGAATGACTTTATTTCCTGACAGTGCTTAATAGAGTGAAAGTATAAACATACTCTGTGTCTTACCAGAATTTTTTTTTTTTTGCTTAGCCATCAGATCAAGTCATTACAGTACAGTAACACGGGAGACATGATACTTGTCGTATCTGGAAGCTCTCAGGCCAAAGTGATTGACAGAGATGGTTTTGAAGTAATGGAATGTATAAAAGGAGACCAGTATATTGTGGATATGGCCAATACCAAGGTAAGTATGACCCAGAATATTTTAGTGAATTTAATTAATTCCATGCACATTTATTCACATCTTATTGTTGCTACCATAATTTCTGCTGTAAATTAATGCAGTGTATTTCAAACTGCCCTCTGCTGAAGTCTACTGAAATACGTCTCAGTCCTACTGAGGGTTGCAGTCTCATGCCTTTCCTTTTGTTTATTGGCTGTTCATTGAGTGTCCAGTGTGTGTTAGATGGTTCAAACAGCATTCAGATATAACTTAAACATAATGCTATCTGCAGTTGTCTTGAAATGGTGGCTTGAATAGTGTTTTTTTTTCCCTTCATGTATTCCACTAGAGTTTCTCTCCCCTCGTCTTAAAATCACCTCCTTAAAGATTCTACCACAGATGTTTTTTTTTAGGGTGATGATGATAAGGAAATAAAGCAGACGGTGCTCCAGATCAGCCTCTCTGTCTTACACTCAAATCGTTCTGTTTTTATCTGTTTGATTTGAAGCTTTTTGGGAATCCCAAACTTTATTTAAACAATGAGTTTATAGAAATGAAAGCTTTAAAAACCCTTATTTAACTTATTCTTTTTTAGTTTATGGCTACCACAGACAATTTTTCTTTAAAAATGTAAGGAAAAGATGGTTTTTCTTTGCTAGTTTCTAAGCTCTTACCAATGATTTCAGCTGTTTAGGGCTTCTTACCTTATAAAAACTAAGACTTTGTGGATTTAGGTTTTAGCCAAGAAAATTTCAAGAAGAAAGGGATCTGGTGGTTCTGTATCTGGCTATTTCTGCAGTTTCAGTTTCATACACACGCATGCACACACACGTGGGCTTATTTTGTGGCTCAGTGGGAGAGAGTCCCCCTGCAGCTCAGGAGTCACAGGAGACACAGATTCAATCCGTAGATTGGGAAGATCCCCTGGAGAAGGACATGGAAACCCCACTCTAGTATTTTTGCACGGAATATCCCAGGGACAGAGGAGTCTGGCGGGCTACAGTCCATAGTCTCGCAGAGTTGGACACGACTGAGTGACTTAGCATGCAGGCACACATATAGGTGGCTCAGTGGTAAAGAATCTGCCTGCAAAGCAACAAATGTGGGTTCAACTCCTGGGTCAAGAAGATCCCCTGAAGAAGGAAATGGCAACCGAGTCCAGTATTCCTGCCTAGAAAAGGAAGATTTTTGGGAAATCTTCCTATAGTAAGATTATTGGGAAAGTAGAGTGAAGGTGGATAAATCTGTGTAGATATATAGGAAATTAAAATATTAAGTTAATTACCAATATGTGTAAAACAACTGTATATTATAACTTAGTACTGTAACTCTCCCAATCTTGTCTAATGTTATCTCTATTTTGATTTCAAAATCATGGTAAATACTCTCTCCATTTCTCAGAAGCAAATATAATTGACTGTTTATTTAGGAAATACTATTTTTAGCTTAATTGTACTCCTTGACTTGAGTGATGGGTTTTAGAAATGCAAGTATTATTATTTGAAGGAAGCAGATTTCATGGGACACTTTCTTGACTTTTAAAACTTTTTTCTGATTTGAAGAGTAATTAATAACTTGTGGCTTTACTGGTAAGTTCAGCCAATAGTGTTAAAAGAAACTATTAAATATATCTGATCTGTTATGATAAAATATTATGTACTTCAAATATAAACAGGCCTTTCTAATTATGTTATTAAATTGTTATATTGTTAGATTTTTATCTCTATCATTATGTGAATGTATGTATTTTTGGGGGGTATACTTCTAGTGGTGTGTATATATATATATATATTTCTGTTACATATTGCATTACAGGGAGAGTATTTATACTTTTAAAAACTAGTTTGTTGACTTTTTAACAGTAATTTTTATTGACTGTTACAAATTTGAAAAGGAAAAATTACTCATAATTCTACAACCCAAATATAATCGCAATTAAGATTTCAGTTTTTATATATCTTTTTTCCTTTATGCATCTGAAAAACATTTTTTTCTGATCACACGAGAACCTTTACATAAGGTATTGTTTGGAGCTAGTCGAATGGAATGCGAGGCCTCAGAGTGGGAGTGAGGGGCAGGGGGGCCTCCTTCAGCCAGAGAGATTCTAGTTTTGTCTGTTTTCTGTATTGAAGCTCTTTATAAGATATTCTTTGAAAATCAGGTTCTGCTGTTTCTTTAAAATATGAAGATCACTGATCTCAAGTTCATGGGATTTATTGCTTATATTATTTGAGAAAATGGGACATTACTTCTTGAGGTTTAAATCACTAGGAAGGTAGGACAAGGATAAACAAGAATCAACCCTTAAACCATTTAAAAGCATACTTTAAAAACTAGTTATATTGTCATCTAAAACTCATTTATTCTAAACCAGAATTTTAGTATATTACTTCCAGTCAGAGAGTGTTTTTCTTTTCTTTTCTTTTTTTTTGGCCCCCCAACAGCATGTGGGATATTACTTCTCTGACCAGGGATTGAACCCAGGCCTCTGCAGAGGAAGTGCAGAGTCTTAACCACTGGACCATCAGGGAAGTCCCAGAGAATGTTTTTCTCTATTTTTCAAACTCGTAGACCCATACTTTACCTTCAGCCATTTAAAACGGTTCTGTGCCATTTATTTCATAATTGCTTGGCTAAAGTGGGAGAGGACAGGCTCAGGGGACCCTGTAACACTTGGATATTTTAGTGGGCCATTTCTCTATGATTGTACTTAAATTACGGAGATTAGAAGTTTTATAAGGAATTTTGGGAAAAAGGTACTTTCAAATGCTTTATTTATGTTTGAATAGTACATGTAGTTATTCTGATATAAAACCTCTCCAAAAAATTGCCCTTATTATTTGGAAATGAAATATTTTAGTCATGTCTTTTTAATGGTAAATATTGTTTCTTAGGAGTAAAATATTATAAACTGTGAATTTTAGGTATATTTTTATTTCCTCAAGCAGTTGTAACTGGTGGTTATAATGGCAAATATAACTAAAAAATGAATTCATTTAAAAAACATTGTGTTTCTTTCCAAATTCTGAATATTTCCAGAGCTTTTTCTCTAATAGAAACTCCATTACACTGGTTTCTATCCTTTTGACATATCCCCATCATTTCGGGGGTACTTTCTTACATTCTGGCACAACAAAATGTTCCTGGCTCACCTTGTACTATTCTGTTCTGATTTTTCTAGCATTCCATGGCTCTCTTGAATTGAAAATTCTATTTACAAATCAAGATCTAGCGCACTGCTTGTGTTCATTGTTGCTGAGGTGTTAATCTTCTAGACTGTTTCAGAAGACAGAGTTGGGGCTGGAAGGATAAACCAACCAACCAAAAAATAAGCAAAATATATAAAAAAATCATGAGTTCACTGTGATATGTGCAATTTGAATCTAGCTTCCTAGCCTTTCCTCATTCAGTATTTGTATTTCATTTCTCCAGTGAAAAATTCGTCCTCTAGCTTCACCAGTGTATTTACTCGTTTGTTCAAGGTCCACATAGTCAAAGCTATAGTTTTTCCTATAGTCATGTACAGATGTGAGAGTTAGACCATAATGAAGGCTGAGTGCTGAAGAATTGATGCTTTTGAATTGTGCTGGGAAAGACTTTTGAGAGTCCCTTGGACAACAAGGAGGTCAAATCAGTCAGTCCTAAAGGAAATCAACTGTGAATAGTCACTGGAAGGACTGATGCTGAAGTGGAAGCTCCGATACTTTGGCCACCGGATCTGAAGAGCTGACTCATTAGGAAAGACCCTGATGCTGGGAAAGATTGAGGGCAGGAGGAGGAGGAGGCGACAGAGGATGAGATGGTTGGATGGCATCATCAACACAGTGGACGTGAGCTTGAGTAAACTCTGGAACAGGGACAGGGAAGGACAGGGAAGCCTGGTGTGCTGCTAGTCCACGGGATCTCAAAGAGTTGGACATGACTTAGCTACTGAACAACACCTGCTGTAGTACATGGAAAGTAATTTCAAAATTGCTGCATAATAGTACCTGTAGGGAGAATTCTAATGTGGCACCCAAGATTCCCTGCCCCTCTCCTTGAGTGTGGATGTGACCCATGAGTATAATGAGATCCTTCTGCAATTAGATTATATTGTCTTCACAGTTAACTTTAAGAAAGAAAGATTATCCTCAGTGGATCCTGCCTAATCAGATGAGCTCTTAAAAGGGATTGATCTCTTCCTGGCAAAAAAGATTTTAAAATTTGAGGGATTTGACTCGAGAGGGATTCTCTTTTCGGGCTTTGAATATGCAAGCAGAACCTGAATGATGAAGTTGGATAGATAGCTATAGCCAAGGAAATCTCCAAGCAAAATGTTGAAATTACTGCCTGGTTTTTTCTTGCTACTTATAGTAAAAGATGAGAACAAAAGGTAAATTGAGAAAAGGCTTGTTAAACAGAAATGAGTACTAGATGATTTAGTTAATTTTGAGCCTATCGATATGGCAAAGAATGTTAAAGTCAAGAAATTGCTTCTGAAAGTGTGACACAGACAAAAAGCCCAGGGTGTGCTGTATAACCTTTTGCTAAAACTTCAGAAAGATCAAAAGGTCAGAATATTCAGTTATACTAAAGGCTCCTTCAAGAAATGAAGCATGTGCCTCACAGATTTTATTGTCACAATCAAACCAGTTGACTTCTAGGAAGCTTAAGGATTGTATTTCTTAGCTATTTCAGCAAGAGATATATATCAAGAAGAGATTTTTCCCCCCTATTGTTTTTTAAAAATTTTTTTATTGGAGTAGAGTTGATTTACAGTGTTCTGTCTGTTTCAGGTATATAGCAAAGTGAATCAGTTATACATATACATGTATCTAACTCTTTTTTAGTTTGTTTCCCCATATAAGCCATTATAGAGTATTGAGTGGAGTTCCCTGTGCTGTATAGTAGGTCCTTATTAGTTAATCTCTTTTATATATAGTAGGGTGTATATGTCAAGAAGGGACTGTTGTGCAAAGGTTTTTGGGAGTGGCTTTGTCTAATTCAGGTTCAAGAAGAGAAGTTTCACATTTGTTGGCTTTGAAGGTGAAAGAATTCATGTAGCAAGGAAGGCACACAGCTTCTGGATGCTGTGAGCAGCTCCCAGCTGACAGAGGCAATGAAATAGGCATCTTAGTCCTGTGACCACAGGAAGTTGGGTTCTGCCAGCAGCCTGAGTGAGCTTGGAAATGAATGCTTCCCTTTAGCCTCCACAAAAGAATGTGGCCCTCTGAACATCCTGATTTCAGTCTTTGAGACCCTGAGCAGAAAATTCAACCTTCTGGATTGTGACTGGCCTTCTGACCTCCCAAACTGTTAACTAATAAACTAAGAGTTGTTTTAAGTTGAGTCGATCAAAGAAGAATGAATCTATCTCTTTGGTATCTTCAAATGTATTTAAAAATTGCTCAGTAGTTAGAAAGATTTGAATTTCAGAGTCCTTGATTCATAGAAGGGAATGACTAAGAGTGTGATGGATTAATTACACAGGGTTCGGCAGACTGCAGTCCATGGTCCAAATCCAGCCTGCACTGTTTTTGTAAATAAAAGTTTTACTGGAACACAGCCATGCCTGTTCATTTATTGTTGTCTGTGATTGCTTTTGTGCTTATGGTGGTAGAGTGTGAGTAGTTTCCTCAAAGACCATGTGACGCAGAAAGCCTAAAATAGTTACTATCTAGTTTGTCCTAAAGGATTTCAGTCCTGAATATTCATTGGAAAGACTGATGTTGAAGGTGAAGCTCCAGTACTTCGGCCACCTGATGCGAAGAGCCAACTTGTTAGAAAAGACCCTGATGCTGGGAAAGATTGAAGGCAGGAGGAAAAGGGGATGACAGAGGATGGGATGGTTGGATGTCATCACCAATTCAATGAACATGAGTTTGAGCAAGCTCTGGGAGAAGGTGAAGGACAAGGAAGGCTGGCGTGTTGCAGGCCATGGGGTTGCAAAGAGTTGGATATGACTGAGTGACTGAAAAACAAGTCCATTAGAGAAGAAGGTTGCCAACTCCCAAAATTAGGCTGTGAACATTTTCTCCAGCAAAATATACTGACACAAAATTTTGCTGACAATTTTAGGAAGTTTGAAGATTCCTGAAGCCATGAATGGACTCCAGTTAAGAAGAACTTTTGGATTAAAGCTGATAGTACATTCCCTGAGGCATTTCCTCTTCATAGGAGTTGCCTCTGCTCGTTAACTCACTATGCCAAAAACATGGGTACTTTCATTTTGTGGATCACAGAGCCTCACCTCATTCAGTAACTGCAAATGGCACTGTGGGGCAGCTGTCACAGCTTTTGTCATGAGGCTGCCACAGGGGTATGGATTGATAACTGTAGATAAGCACACCTCTGTGCACGTGAGTGCATGAGTGCATGTGAATTAGATGAAACCTGGACTGCAAGGAGATCCAACCAGTCCATTCTGAAGGAGATCAGCCCTGGGATTTCTTTGGAAGGAATGATGCTAAAGCTGAAACTCTAGTACTTTGGCCACCTCGTGCGAAGAGTTGACTCCTTGGAAAAGACTCTGATGCTGGGAGGGATTGGGGGTAGGAGGAGAAGGAGAAGACAGAGGATGAGATGGCTGGATGGCATCACTGACTCGATGGGCGTGAGTCTGAGTGAACTCCGGGAGTTGGTGATGGACAGGGAGGCCTGGTGTGCTGCGATTCATGGGGTCGCAAAAAGTCAGACACGACTGAGCGACTGAACTGAACTGAACTGAACTGAACTGAACTGAATAGTGGTCATGGCTTGGTAACGTCCTCTCTGTATGCACAGTCGAGCAGATTATGAGAAATAAATAGATGCTTCATTCTTTCTACTAGGCTCTTTCCAGACTGTTAAATAAAGGAAGGAAATTTTTCCCCCCTAGGATTGCCTATGTTTAGATAAAGGAGAAAGAGAGAAAACCTAGTTTATTTGATGAAAAAGTGTTTTAGTCACTGACTGTTCTTTAATAGGTGTCACTTAAAATTTTTTTCCACCAATGTGAGCCATGATACTGAATCTGTTTAGATTCATTTAAGAATCCTCAGTTGAACTTTATTTTCTATTATGACTAATTTTGGTCACTGTTTTAACACAAGGGTACCTAACATTCCCATTGCCTTTGTCATACTCTTGTCTTTACAAACAAGAAACACCATTCATAGTCTTTTAGTATTTCGTCAGTTTAACTTACTATTTATGTTCATATTCTGTGTACTTAAACAACTAAGGTGATCGTATTTTATGTTAATGTCCTCTATAGTAGGGATCATCTTCTTTTGGTCCTGTTAGAAATATATTTTATATTTCTAGATGCTATTTCAACTCTAATCAATAAATATCAGTAAAAGACCTCTCTTCTGCAGCCTGCCTTCAAGACCTGCATAGGCTGGGTTTCTGTTAGGACAAAGCATAGGAAGTGAGATTCCAAACTGGAGGAGATATAGATAGATAGATAGCTGATTGGCATTGATGTATGGCAGAGAACACCACAGCATTCTAAAGTAATTATCCTCCAATTAAAAAAAAAAGCCACCCCCCAAAAGCCATACTGCAAAAAAAGAAAAAAGAACTGGACTGAGTTATGCCTGTTGTGCTGAGAAGCAGTGACTCCTGAGTCTGGGAGTAGAAGACGGTAAACTAAGAACTGACTGGGAGGTAACACATTAGGTTAAGGGGCCAGGAAGAGATGTCAGTGGAAGTGGAGCTGAGTTAAGCTGAGATGGAGAATAAAAGTGTGAAGTAGTGTGCAAGATTGAAGAAGCCAAGGCAGTTTAGGATCGCAGTCCCTGAACACAGGGCATGTCTCATGGATATTGAGGTGTTCCTTTTGTTGCAAATGATGAGCTGTTTTCTGGGGCCAGAGGTAGACGTTTAATGAAGCGAAACTAGATCAGATACTTATTTACTACTTGGCACTAGAAGTTCTTTTTTTTTTTTTTTTCTTAAATAAACCAAGACAGACAAATTTCTGTTTTGAAAAGAGATGAATAGGATCTCTGACAATTCTACAGATTTTAATCTAGTATCCAGGCAGTTTAATTACTATCTTTTAGTACCTTAGGTGCACAGGGTCAGATGGTAAAGAATCCACCTGCAATGTGGGAGACCTGGGTTCGGCCGCTGGGTTGGGAAGATCCTCTGGAGAAGGGAGTGCCAATGCACTCCAGTATTCTTGCTTGAAGAATTCCATGGACAGGGAGCCTGGCAGGCTACAGTCCATGGGTTTGCAGAGTTGGACAGAACTGAGCAACCAACACTCACTTCAACACTAACTCACTTATCTGTTCACGCCACCCCACCATCATGTGATTCATAACTGGTGATCAGTTTTCAATTCTAACACTGTAACTCTCAGCAGTGTTTGACACAGTTGATTATTCTCTCCTTCTTGAAACGTTTTCTTTACTTCCTTCTTTCCCTCTCACTGAACATCTGTCCCATTGACAAAACGTGTTTTGCCAACAAAGCTTTATGAATAAAGCTGCTACTAACATTAACATGTAATTAATTTTGAAAAATGGAAAACTATGAGTCTTCCAACTTTGTTCTTTCTTTTCATGATTATCCTTGAGTTAAAATTTCTTGAAATAATAAACCAATAAGAATTAAAATAAGAATAAAATAATAGTAAAAATATTCTTGAAATAATAATTCTTGAAATTTTTTGTTCTTTTAAAAAGTTTCCAAATGAATTATATGACCAGTTTTTCACTTTGTGGTAGCATTTTATTAAAAAAAAAAAATTAAAACAGTTTGGCCATGCTGTGAGGCTTGTGGGATCTCTTTTCCCTGACTAGGGATCATACCTGGCCTCTGGCAGTGAAAGAGCCAAGTCCTAACTGCTGGGCTGCCAGGAAATTCCTTCTGTAGCATTTCTTTTTAAGCAGGTCTACTGGTGACAAGTTCTCTTAATTTTCTTTCATCTTAGGATGTCTCTATTTCACCTTTGCTTCTAAAGTACATTTTCTGTACATTTAACTTGGCAATAACCCCAGATATGCAGATGATACCACCCTTATGGCAGAAAGTGAAGAACTAAAGAGCCTCTTAATGAAAGTGAAAGAGGAGAATGAAAAAGTTGGCTTAAAGCTCAACATTCAGAAAACTAAGATCATGGCATCCAGTCCCATCACTTCATGGCAAATAGATGGGGAAACAGTGGAAACAGTAGCTGACTTTAATTTTTGGGCTCCAAAATCACTACAGATGGTGATTGCAGCCATGAAATTAAAAGATGCTTACTCCTTGGAAGGAAAGTTATGACCAATCTAGATAGCATATTAAAAAGCAGAGACATTACTTTGTCAACAAAGGTCTGTCTAGTCAAGGCTATGGTTTTTCCAGTAGTCATGTATGGATGTAAGAGTTGGACTGTGAAGAAAGCTGAGTGCTGAAGAACTGATGCTTTTGAACTGTGGTATTGGAGAAGACTCTTGAGAGTCCCTTGGACTGCAAGGAGATCCACCCAGTCCATCCTAAAGGAGATCAGCCCTGGGTGTTCCTTGGAAGGACTGATGTTGAAGCTGAAATTCCAATACTTTGGACACCTGATACAAAGAGCTGACTCATTAGAAAAGACCCTGATGCTGGGAAAGATTGAAGGCAGGAGGAGAAAGGGACGACAGAAAGGTGTTTGGATGGCATCACCAACTCGATGAACATTAGTTGAGCAAGCTCTGGGAGATGGTGAACGACAGGGAAGCCTGGTGTGCTTCAGTCCACGGGGTCGTGAAGAGTCAGACATGATTGGGCAACTGAACAGTAACAACAGTTTTTCTCTTAGTACTTTAAAAATGTCTTTCATTAAAAATTTGTGTTGTTAGCTCCTTTTGTTTGGCTTTCACTTTGATTCTTAAATCTGTATGTTTACCTTTTTCACCACACTTTGGAAATTTTTAGCCATTAGTTCTTCAAATATTTCTGCATCTATGAGTCTTACATCACAGGAATACTAAGTCTTTTGATATAGTCGCAAACATCTTTATGATTCTGCTCATTTTCTCCCTATTTTTTTTCTTCTGTTGTTTGGATTGAATTATCTGTCTTCAAGTTCACTGACTCTATCCTCTGATGTATCCATTCTACTGTTTAGCCCCTCTAGTGAATTTTAACTTCCATTATTGTGTTTTTCAGTACAAATTTCCTTTCTTAAAAAGTAATTAGTTTTTCTTTGCTGAGCATGTCTGTCTTTGCCTTTTTTTCAAAACTGTCTGCTTTCCCTTTTTGTATCATGATTGTAAACACGGATTAAAAGTATTTTTCTGAGAATTCCAACTTTTGGGTCATCTTGTGGTTGGCACATTTCATCTTAGTTCCTGGGATTTCCCAGGTGACACTAGTGGTAAAGAACTTGCCTGCCAATTCAAGAGACATAAGTGACATGGGTTTGATTCCTGGGTCGGGAAAATACCCTGGATGGGCGTGGCAGCCCAGGCCAGTGTTCTTGCCTAGAGAATCCCCAGGGACAGAAGAGCCTGGAGGGCTACAGTCCAAAGGGTCTCAAAGAGTCAGACAGGACTGAAGTGACTTAGCCTGTCTTACTCCTTGAGGGCTTGTTAGGTTTTCTTGACTATTTGTATGTTAATTTTGGATTGTATTCTTGACACTTTGAATATTGTGTTATGAGATGCAGGTTCCTGTCTAAAACTTCTGGAGAATGCTAGAAGTTTTTTGTTTTTGTTTTTTTTTTGCTTATGTGACCATGTGATTTCTTTTTAGCTGACAGTCAGCCTGATTAGTTTCAGACTGTACGTCCTGACCTGCCTTATGTTAGCTGTTTTTACTCCAACAAAGGTTTAATTTCCAAATTCTTTATGCCTTTGTATGCTATTCTGGTTTGTCTCGTGTACATGTTACCCAGGAGATGATGTGGAAGCTTGGTGGTAGTCTGCGGTGTATTGAGATCTCAGTGCTTTTCTTAAGTTGCTTCTGACAGGTTTCACATATTACACATATGAGCTCACCTCAGCAGTGAGCTCAGTACTGTTTATACAGATTTAAATGATATTTTTGTCCTAGCTTTCTTACTTCTTAAGCCCTTAATTTCCCCTTTGCCCTCTGTTGTCAAAGGTTTATTGTTCTGATGTTCTTGCTGGAAAACCAGAAGCTTACTCTTTTTATGTTGCGTAGTAGTTCCTATAACTGGGTATGCCTCTGGGCAAAGCTGGAGTGGGAAGGGGACATCATACTTTCCCCACCCCTCAGCAGCTACGTCTGTGAGTTGGTGGGAAAGGGAGTGCTGCTACTCCGTGCTGGCATTAATCCCGGTGTAAAGCACAGACTATCAGAAAGTTTCTGTCCTACAAATGCTGCTGTGTGGTGAGAAGCCGTAGGTGATGGATCAACTCAGTCACTAATGTTACCCTGGTAGAGGCATGGAACACCAAGTGTCCCACCGCACTGGGACTGCTGTCTGTTGCTTTGAGGTCCAGAGAGGAGGTGCAGTTCCTCTTTGTTACTGGCCTTTCCCTGGTGTAGGGCCAGGGAAGCCAATATTCCTCTTTTGTTTTTGCAACAGACTTTTCAGAGAGCAGCCAGAAAATATATGTATTTTCAAGTATTTATTTTGGTGTAGTTTCAAATTTACAGAAAAGTTGTAAAATATAGTACACAGAGCTTCTTTCTACTCTTTTTTTCAGAATCACCAATTGCTGACATTTTGTCCCACTGCTTTTTACCCGCATCTCTTCCTCCCTTTCTCCCATAACTAACACAAACACTCCCTCCTTCTCCCCTGCTATTTATACATCCCCCAGGCACTCAGGCATATATGCATACGTACATACATAAAAATTATGTATGTGTGTTTAATTTCACCCAACTTTTGAAAATAAGTTGCAAACATCATGCTCCTTTGTTCTTAAATTCTTTAGTTTGGTTTTCCTAATAACGTTTCATCTTCTTATATAATCATGATTTTAATATTGATAAAATACTGTTATTTAATCCATAATCAATAGTTTCATCAGTTAGCTCCATGATCTCCTTCATAATTATTTTCTCACCAGCTTGATCATCATACCTTTTGTCTCCTTTAATTGGGAGTAGTTCCTATACCTCCCCACCCCCACCCCCCAACTTCTTTTTGATTTTTTTTTGAAGACTATAACCCACATTATTTTGTAAAATGTAAAATTCAGTTTTGTCTATTTTTCCTCATAATTAGAGTCAGGGTATGCATTTCTAGAAGGACTGACCCCAAAATAATATTTTACTCTCCTTGCTTCTTCATATCAGAAAGTACCTTATACCTACCAGATTTCTTTAGTACAAGTTGCTATTACCTTTTTGTAATTGCTATGTAATTTGCAGGGAAATCTTGAGACCACGGCATTATCCTGTTCGTTATCAGACTTTCCTCCATTGGTTTTAGAGTCCATTGATGGTTTTGTTTGAATCAGTTATTGAATATTACTCTGTTGATTGCAAAATTGTGCAAAAATTTTTCTGTCATTCATCTTATATTTATTAATCAGCATTCTATAAGGAAGAACTTTCTCTTATTTATTTCTTTATTAATATGCTTTCAAGGATTCTTATTTTAGATAGTGGTTTACAATCATTATTTTCATTATTTATTTTGATACCCTAATTGTTCCAGGTTTAACTTGTGAAAGGCCCCTCCAATTTTCATTTTATCTTTTTAGCATATCCTCATCATTTTTGCAACACTCTCTTATTTTTTTTAAGATAACCAAATATTCTGTTTCCATCTTGTACTTTTTCTACCTCAGCCCCAGAAAGAATCATTTATCCAAGGAGCCCTGGTTCCTTTAGGGGAGGATGATATTTGGCAACCAGGATCTCATCACTATGTTTGCTGAGGTGTTATTGTTTCTAGACATTTGCAGCATGTAAAGCGAGAGAATAATTTAGAAATGTACATTTACCCCTGTATTTACATCTACCTATTAAAAACCGTGAGGCTCTTTAGTTCTTCTTCACTTTCTGCCATAAGGGTGGTGTCATCTGCATATATGAGGTTATTGATATTTCTCCCAGCAGTTCTGATTCCAGCTTGTCTTCATCCAGCCTGGCATTTTGCATGATGTACTCTGCATATAAGTTAAATAAGCAGGGTGACTTATATAGCCTTGACGTACTCCTTTTGATTTGAAACCAGTCTGTTGTTCCATGTTCAGTTCTAACTGTTGCTTCTTGACGTGCATACAGATTTCTCAGGAGGCAGGTCAGGTGGTCTGGTATTCCCATCCCTTTCAGAATTTTCCACAGTTTGTTGTGATCCACACAGTCAAAGGCTTTGGTGTAGTCAGTGAAGCAGAAGTAGATGTTTTTCTGGAAGTCTCTTGCTTTTTCAGTGATCCAGTGGATGTTGGCAATTTGATCTCTGGTTCCTCTGCCTTTTTCTGTATCCAGCTTGAACATCTGGAAGTTCACGGTTCACATACTGTTGAAGCCTGGCTTGAAGAATTTTGAGCATTACTTTGCTAGCATGTGAGATGAGTGCAATTGTGTGGTAGTTTGAACATTCTTTGGCATTGCCTTTCTTTGGGATTGGAATGAAAACTGACCTTTTCCAGTCCTGTGGCCCCTGCTGAGTTTTCCAAATTTGCTGGCATGTTGAGTGCAGCACTTTCACAGCATCATCTTTCAGGATTTGAAATAGCTCAACTGGAATTCCATCATCTCTACTAGCTTTGTTCGTAGTGGTGCTTTCTAAGGCCCACTTGACTTCTCATTCCAGGATGTCTGGCTCTAGGTGAGTGATCACACCACTGTGATCACATCTAGTGGCTCAGTGGTAAAGAATCCACCTGCCAATGTGGGAGACCCCGGTTCCGTTCCTGGGTTTGAAAAATCACCCAGAGAAGGAAATGGCAACCCATTCCAGTATTCTTGCCTGGAAAATCCCATGGATAGAGGAGCCTGGCAAGCTACAGTCTATGGGATCACAAAGAGTCAGACATGACTTAGCAACTAAAACAACAACAAGGACTACTGTAATAGATTACCACATAGTTGCTCACTTAAAACAGTAGAAATTTGTTCTTTCAAAATTTTAAAGGCCAGAAGTCTGAAATCAAGGCATTGGATGGCCACATTCCCTCCAGTGGCTTTGGGAGAATTGTTTCTTGCCTTTTCTAGCCTCTGGTGACTCTAGGCATTCCTTGGCATGTGGCTGTGAAACTGCAGTCTCTGCTTCCATCTTCTCCTCTTTGTTTCTTCTCTTCTTTCTGTGTCTTATAAGGATACTTGAGGATACTTGTTTCCAAATTTAGGGCTGACCCAGACAATCCAGAGATTCTTAATTATATCTGAAAATGTTATTTTTCCAAATAAGGTCCATTCACAGGTTCCACCCATTAGGATATAGACATATATTTTTTTTGAGGGGGGGCACCATTCAACCCACTACAGGGTTTATAGTTTGTCTTTTCAGTGTATTTGTTATTCATTTGAAATGCAGTGGTGTTCACTTGTTTCTGTTTGTTTTAGATTTCTTCCATCCTTATGTTTTTGTATATGTAAAACATTAACACAGGGTCAAGAATCAAGAAGTTAATAGATACAGCATTACAAATTATTGTGAGTGTTATCAAGCAAATGGACAGGTACTCTGCTTGAGAAGAGTGGAGCGAGCCATATTCACTTAGCTAGAGGGCCAGACAGTACTTACTTGTATAAGTGGCATGTAAACTGAGATTGAAAGAGTGAGGAGAAGCCAGTCATGTAGAAGCAGAAAAAGAGCTTTCTAGCAGACAGAAAAGCATGTGTAAAGGCTCTAATGTGGGGAAAGAGCTTCATGTATTCGAGGAAATGAAAGACCAGTGAGATGTAGTGAGTTCTGGCAAGAAGGAGCACAAAGTAAGTGAAGTTGTAAAGAAAGCTGGGGTGGAAAATGTCAGTTTTTGTACACTATGTAAAGAGGTTGAAAAGCCAGTGAGGATAAAAAGCAGTGGCATTTTTAAAAACATATTTTTAAAGGACTATATTGATTGCTTTGTGGAGCACGAGTAAAAGTAGAGAGACTAGTAACAGGTCTATCATACTAGACTAGACTAGACTAGGCAAGAGTAAAAGTAGAGAGACTAGTAACAGGTCTATCATACTGCATAATAACTGATGTAGAGATGTATTGGTTCATATAAGAGTTGCAGTAGTGGGAAAGGAAAAAAGTGGATAGATTTGAGATGTGTTTGGGGCTGAACTGACAGGACTAGCTAGTGGATTGGGTCTGGGTATATATAGAGAGGAGGGTTTAGGGGTTATGGTTACTGGAATATTTAAGGATTACTTCCCAGTTTGTGGCTTTCCTAGTGGCTCAGATGGTAAAGAATCTGTTTGCAGTGCGGGAGACCCGGGTTTGATCCCTGGATTGGGAAGATCCTCTGGAGAAGGAAGCGGCAACCCTCTCCAGTATTCTTGCCTGGGGAATTCTGTAGACAAAGGAGCCTGGTGGACTACAGTCCATGGAGTGGCAGAGTCGGGCACAACTGAGTGACTAACACTTTCTTTCCAAGTTTGTAGCTTTAGCAACTAGGAAAGAAGTTTATTGCAGATGAAGTGGGCAGTAAGAATCAAGACTCTGCTCAATGTTATGTAACAGCCTGGATAAGAGGGGATTTTAGGGGAGAATGGATATATTTATATGTATGGCTGGATCCCTTTGCTATTCACCTGAAGCTATCACAGCATTGTTAACCAGCTCTACTCCAATATAAAAGAAAGAGTTTTTTTAAAAAAAGAATCAAAATTACTCTGTTGAACCTGTTATATTTGAAATGCCTCTTACATGGAAATGTCAGAGTTGATAGTTGACTATATATATATATTCAACTCAGAAAGGGAAAGTGGAATCTCACACTTTGTATCTAGTCCCTCCAGGCACTTCTTCAGTCCTTTTTTCCCTACTGCAGGAAGAGATTCAGATCTCTGGTCCCTATTCGTACCTTGTTAACATGAGCAGAAAGTCAGGAGTTGGCCAGATACGATTGAGGCATTGCAGGCAGCTTGAACTGGAGATGATCTCCAGGCCCATGTGTGGGTACTCCAGTTCAATTTAGTGTTTCCAGAGAGCTACAGTTATTTTCCTTCTAAGTCATTTAGATATACACATTTTACTGCTTTGAGTTGAGCTTTGTTTTGGACCCTTTCAGAGTAAGAGGCCTTGCTAATATTACATTAAAAAGTATTAGGCTCTTTTCTGCCCCATTTGAACCTGAATTATTGTATGAGACCGCTCTAACTTACTTTGCTACCTAGGAGGGAAATGTGTGAGTGCACATATGAGTGTTTTGTGTTTGAAATATATATTCTGCGATGGATTTGTAAGTATGTCAGTTTTTATACCAACATCACATTGTTTTATTTACAGTGTTTTTATATCATGCTCCATGCTTAGTACGGCTAATCTTCCTGAATCATTTTAAAAATGCTTTTTCTTTTCTCACATACACATTTTAAAGAAGTGAGAATTTCCCACCCCTCCTTCCATCCTCTTGCTTTTGTCTTGTTTACCTGTAATACTTCCTATTCTCCTTAATTCTTTCCCACTGACTTTTTCCCAGTGTCTTTCTTGTGAATTTTCTTTCTACTTCTTTCCTAAAAAGAAGCTGTCATTTTGTGCTCTCTTTCCTTTCCTTCTAAGCATCTGTTATATATAAGCACTGTACTGATTCCTGGGCAGAAGGGGTTAAATGGTGAATTAAAATTAAAATAAACAAAGTGAAATAAACAAAGCATATTATGAAATAAAACTGAAATAAAATAATACCAGTTGGTAATTAAAATAGTGTGCCTTGGAGAGAACTAAAAAGTTTTAAGCACAATATGTCAACTTTTGGTCAGTTTGTTTATTTTTACATTTTTTAAGGATTTTTTCCCTTTTTTTTCTATTTTTTTTTTAAGGGTCACACAGCAATGCTTCATACTGGATCATGGCATCCCAAAATAAAGGGAGAATTTATGACTTGCTCAAATGATGCGTGAGTATTGTTGATGATTCATCTGATACATTTTTGTATTTCAGTATTTTCTTTAACATTTGTATTATAGTAGTTTTGCCAGTAAAGTAAGAGATAGGATATTAAGAATCCTTATGTTTATATATTCTTGTTCTCAACTTTGCCTCGAATTCAGCTGACATACAAGGTTTGCTTAAATGAATATGAAAGCTGTAAGAATGAGAGTTGGTATGAATTCCAGTAGAGTTTATTAGGGAGCACAGTGGATCAGATTGATGCTATTAAGTGGACTCAAATGACTCTAATGTTTGTTACTTTTTATAGTAAAGGCTGATTTCCATCTGAATCTAATAGCTTATATAAATTTGTTGCTTAAATGATGGTTTTTTGGTAGTAATAACTGAAAAAATTGATTAAATGGTTATTAAGATTCTTTTGAATTATATTTGTTGGCTTAGGATTCAAGAATATTACAGGGAATATTTGTACAGCTTTTTCCTATATTGTTATGTTGTATGGTTCATTTTTAGTATTGAGTAATTTACAAGAATGAGTTATTTGTAATACTATAGAGAAAATTGCAGTGAAAAAAATCTTTAAAATAAAAACATTTATATGGTGTTATTTAGGTGAAACATTATTATATTTTAGATAAAAAAGAATGTCTTTGTTTTTAGGTTATTTTGTTTTTCATCTTTTTGTTTTCTGATATTTGTAGTTTACCTCATTGCCTTTCACAACTGCTATTCATATTCTTTGATATTTTATGTTTCTTAGACTTAATCTTTAAAATAATAGACAAAAGATATAATTTCACATTCATTGTGCAGTTTAGAAAATAAGTTGATCTAAAAGGAACTAAAAATTGAGACTATACAGAATACGGCTGAAACAGGATAGTATATTTGGTTAAAATTTATGGTAAATAAAATTATGTAGTTTTTTCTTTTATCTTCATCTTATTATCTTTCCAAATACTTTAATTATGTGTGTTTATAGTCATATTCTTTACTTTAGCTTTAGGAAGACAAATTTAGCAGCTAATCTGAATTAATAGTGTTCCATGGCCCAGTAAGGTTTATCCTAGGAATCCTAGGATATTTTACAATTAGGAAATTTTACCATTAAGAAATTTTCGATATAATTCAATATTTAAAAAATTAAAGATGAAGAATTATATGATTTTGTTATGTAACAAAATTGAGATTCGATAGGATTTAGTAATCTTTGCCAGTAAAAGTTCTAGGAATAAGAAGAAATTACTGAAGAGTGACTAAAGCTGTTTACCAAAATTTAAAGTGTATATTTTATTATACATTGACGTACACTTTGCATTTAAATAGGAAGTAAGACAGAGATTCCTATAACTAGAGACTTTATATGGTATAGTAAGGAAAGAAAATATGTAGATTGATGTTAATGTTGGAAGTAAATAAAAAACACAGAGGATCTAAGCTACTCTGGTTAAAAACTTGAGCTGAATAAAAGTCATTGGAAAAACAGAAAACATCTTGTTCTCAGAACTATTAAGGATGAGGCTGAATGGTGGCTGTAATAGTTGCTAACACAATAACTCTTATGAGGGCTACAGACACTTTCCCCAAATGGATTTTGAGTATACATAAATTAGTGCTCTGAAGAAAGACATCCATGATCAAAAAAGTTTGAGAAACTTTGAGTGTTGAGGCCAGCAATTCACAGTAAACCTTTAAAGGATTTTGAATAGGATGTAAAGAAACCTGAAACCTATTTAACTTTGTTTTATCCTCTAAATGGTTTGGGTAGAGTTCTAGGGCATGACATTATTATACTGGGTGTAAAATGTAGTTTGTCTTATTCGTTGGAAGAACAATTCTTTCGTCCCCTGCCCAAGTCACTGACTTAGCAGTATATTTTACATTTGAAAATGTGCTCCAATTTCTTTTTACACTGTACAAATTGGGCTTTCTTTGTCAAAAAAGCTGTATACAAGGATCAGTTCAGTTCAGTTGCTCAGTCATGTCTGACTCTTTGCGACCCAATGAATCGCAGCACACCAGGCCTCCCTGTCCATCCTCAAGTCCCGGAGTTCACTCAGACTCATGTCCATTGAGTCCGTGATGCCATCCAGCCATCTCATCCTCTGTCGTCCCCTTCTTCTCCTGCCCCCAATCCCTCCCAGCATCAGCATAAGTGGGCTTTAACCTTAGGGACCTCCAGTTATATAGATTGTTTACTACTTTTTAGAGAAACCTGTCACTAATACATTCAGATGGTTTGCAGTTTGATTGACTTCCCCTTGGCCTTTGAGGATAGTAATTAGCAACGGACTAAGCTGTAGGAGATGAGTCCAGATACCTAAATCAGTCAACAAATAGAGTGTGTGGACTGTGTATCAGGGACCCTGTGTGACCCAGGTCTCTGCCTTCATAGGACTTACATTCAAGTGGAGGTGAGTGCTGGGAGGTAGACACAGTATAGATATGCTAGTAAATTAATATTGTTTTATATAGTAATAACTGTGAAGAATAAAGTAAAATAAAGCAAAAAGATAGAGAATAGAAGGGTGTAAAATACGTGGAGAAAGCCTTGGAAGAGGTAGTATTTTTTCAGTTGAGATACCGTGCACATAAGGCATCCTGAGGGAAAAGAGCTTTCCAGGCCAAAATAGCAATGTATTTCAAGACCTTAAGAAGAGAATGTAATACAGCATATTTGGGAGACAGAACTGGACTGAAATTTTGTTGGTTGTTAGGAAAGGTGAGAATGATATGATTTGAATTTGGAGAAGAAGTCAGATTTTATACCATATAAGGTGTTGAGGCTAAGGTATAATGGGCTAATATTTTAATGTAGTCACAAGGCAACTCATCAAAGAGTATGAGATCTGTACCGTAACATTATTGAAAGTCAAAATCAATAGGAATGTTTTAACGCCAGGCTGTTTTGTCAATGGGATTTTCCTGGCAAGAATACTAGAGTGGGTTGCCATGCTTTCCTTCAGGGGATCTTCCCGACCCGGGGATCGAACCTGTGACTCTTGCTTCTGCTACACTGCAAGCAGATTCATTACCTCTGAGCTACTGGGGAAGCCCCATATTGTGAGCAGGACAAAGAGATAAAATACCAACTGCACATCTTTCAAGCTTCACTCTCTTTTATTAAGGATTATTTAGGATTTAAACCAGGATCATTTCATCAGACTTCACTGAGCTCATATTAGTAATATCCTCTTCTCCTCCCTTTTCCCCATTCACCTTTTATTTCTCCTTCCTTCTCCTCATTTTGGGCATCTGGGAGAATACATTTTTTGGATAGTATAGCCATGGCGTAGAGAGCCTCTCGATACAGTTATCCACCTCAGCACCTATGTGTTGTCACAGATTTATGTATTTAGTGTGGGCACACAGTGAATGTTTGCCAGGCTATGGCTGTCAGCAGTGTAGGAGGACAGGGGGAGGCCTGGCGGGCCAGTCCCAGCCATTCACGTAAGGAGCACAAGTTACAAATATGTTTAGATCCAGTAGGAGTGAGACATCAGCATTTTTGAGAAACTGTTCCAAGGGGGCACTCAGTATTTTGTTCTGGCCTCATACACCAAATTAAATTATGGATGTTTCTTCTGAATGTGAGTTGGAAATGCTAGTGCTTTTACTTCTGAGTTTTATGAGTTTCAGTGTGAAACATGATCCCAGGATCGTGTTCTGGGATCATATTCTTACTTCAATTTAGACATGAAATAAAGAGAGAGAGAGGGAGTAATATGGCAGTCTTTTCGGTTTTCCCAGGTTTACCGGAATGAAACACAGACAATAAAGCAGAGCTTACTACATTATGCTTGGAAGTAAATGTTAACAAAAACCAGATGGTAATGAAGATGAAAATGCATTACTTATCCAGAGGAAGTCATTTCTCTTTGTGAATTTATATAATCTGAAAGGGGAGCATTTTATAATTGTGGTTGTAGTACTGTACAGAGTGAGAATACAAGCGATGCAAGTGTACAGAATTTGTATTAAGCAAATTGCAGCTCAGCAATGAATCAGATGCTTCCACCTTGCAAGTTTTCCATTGCTTAGTCAGGAGTTTGTATCACAGAGGAATTTGTTCAGATCTCTTGTGACTTGTTACCTCCATATCTGAGCATAGGCTTCTTAAGAGTACTTTACACTTGCACTCGCCTGAAACTATGGCACTGCTGTCTGATCAAGCTCTTACCCTACTGCAGGATGAAGGATCTGGTGGAGGCAAATTGAGTTGTCCCAGCTGAGGCTATCCTAGGTCAGCTTACAGTCAGCCACGCCCCAGATTTGTGAGAGACCCCCAACCTAGATTAGCAGAACTGATCACAGGCACATGAGGTAACTCAGGTGGGACAGAACCACCCTCCTAACTGGTAGACACATAAACAGTCATACATGTCTGCTGTTGCTTTTTCTTTAACTTTTAGAAACTCTGCTTATCTATTTTTTTGAAATACAGTTGATATACTATGTTGTGTTAGTTTCTGATGTACATCAAAATGATTCAGTTATACGTGTGTGTGTATATATATATATATATATATTCTCTTTTTCAGATTCTTTTCTGGTATAGTTTATCACAAGATATTAAATATGATTTTCTATGCTATATAGTAGGAACTTGTTGTTTATCTGTCTTTTATGTAGTAGTTTGTATCTGCTAATTCCAAACTCCCAATTTATCCCTCCTTATCCTCCTCTTTCCTCTTTGGTAACCATACCTTTGTTTTCTACATCTGTGAGTCTTTTTTTTTTTTTTTTTTTTTTTAGTTTTATTTATTAAATTTGGCTGCACCTCAGTGGGATCTTTAGTCACAGCATGTGGGATCTAGTTCCCTGATCAGGAATGGAACCTGGGCCCCCTTCATTGGGAGCACTGAGTCTTAGCCACTGGACCACCAGGGAAGTCCTTGTTTCTGTTTTGTAAATAAGTTCATTTGCATCATTTTTAGATTCCACATGTAAGGGACATCTCATGATATTTGTCTTTCTCTGTTTACTTGACTTAGTATGATAATCTCTAGATCTGTCCATGTTATTAATACTGCAAATGGCGTTATTTTGTTCTTTTTTAATGGCTGAGTCATATTCCATTGCAGAGAAGGCAATGGCAACCCACTCCAGTATTCTTGCCTGGAAAATCCCATGGACGGAGGAGCCTGGAAGGCTGCCGTCCATGGATGACATGGACTCGTGTCCATGGACTCACTAAGAGTTGGACACAACTGAGCGACTTCACTTTCACTTTTCACTTTCATGCATTGGAGAAGGAAATGGCAACCCACTCCAGTGTTCTTGCCTGGAGAATCCCAGGGATGGTGGAGCCTGGTGGGCTGCCGTCTATGGGGTCACACAGAGTCAGACACGACTGAAGTGACTCAGCAACAGCTGCAGCATATTCCATTGTGTATATATACCATGTCTTCTTTATCCATTCATAAATCGTTGGATACTTACGTTGCTGCCATGTCTTGGCTATTGTAAACAGTGCTGCTGTGACATTGGGGTACATGTAATTTTTCAAATTAGAGTCTTCTTTGGATTTATTCCCAGAAATGGGATTGTTGGATCATTTGATAACTCTGTTTTTAGTTTTTTTATGGAACCTCCATGTTGTTTTCCATAGTGACTGCACCAGTTTACATTCCCACCAACAGTGTAGGAGGGTTTCCTTTTCTCCACACCGTCTCTAGCATTTATTATTTGTAGACTTTTTGATGATGTCTGTATTCAAAAGCAGAGACATTACTTAGCCGACTAAGGTCCGTCTAGTCAAGGCTATGGTTTTTTCAGTAGTCATATATGGATGTGAGAGTTGGACTGTGAAGAAGGCTGAGCACCAAAGAATGTATGTTTTTGAACTGTGGTGTTGGAGAAGACTCTTGAGAGTCCCTTGGACTGTAAGGAGATCCAACCAGTTCATGCTAAAGGAGATCAGTCCTGGGTGTTCATTGGAAGGACTGATGCTGAGGCTGAAACTCCAATACTTTGGCCACCTGATGCGAAGAGCTGACTCATTTGAAAAGACCCTGATGCTGGGAGGGATTGGAGGCAGGAGGAGAAGGGGACGACAGAGGATGAAATGGTTGGATGGCATCACCAACTCAGTGGACATGGATTTGGATGGATTCCGGGAGTTGGTGATGGACAGGGAAGCCTAGCATGCTGCAGTTCATGGGGTCACAAAGAGTCGGACATGACTGAGCAACTGAACTGAACTGAACTGAATAATTAGCGATGGTGAATATCTTTTCATGTGCCTATTGACCATCTCTATGTCTTCTTTGGAGAAATGTGTATATTTAGGTTTACTGCCACTTTTTGATTTGGTTTCTGTTTGTTTAATACTGGGCTGTATGAACTCTGTAAGTTTTAGAAATTAAGACCTTGTTGGTTCCATCACTTGCAAATATTTTCTCCCTGTCTATAGGTTGCCTTTTCATTTTGTTTATGGTTTTCTTTGTTGTGCAAAAGCTTATAAGTTTAATTAAGTCCCACTTGTTTATTATTGATTTTCCTTCTTTTGCCTTGGGGGCCTGACCTAAGAAAGAAGTGAAGTGAAGTCACTCAGTCGTGTCCGACTCTTTGCGACCCCATAGACTATAGCGTACCAGGCTCCTCTGTCCATGGGATTTTCCAGGCAACAGTACTGGAGTGGATTGCCATTTCCTTCTCCAGGGGATATTCCCAACCCATGGCTCAAACCCAGCTCTCCCGCATTGTAGACAGACGCTTTACCATCTGAGCCAAAACAGTGGTACAATTTATGTCAGAGAATGCTTTGCCTATGTTCCTTTTTAGGAGTTTTATGGTGTCTTGTCTTATATTTAAGTCTTTAAGCCATTTTGAGTTTATTTCTGTGTATGGCGTGAGTATTGTAACTTCATTAACTTACATGCAGTTTCATCGATCTATATGTCTGTTTAGTGCCAGTACGACACTGCAGCTTTATAGTATTGTTTGAAATCTGGAAGACTTATACCTTCAGCCTTGTTCTTTTTTCTCAATATTGCTTGGTATGCCTGCTGTTTTAAGTCATTAAATTTTGAAAATGTTTTGTTATATATCAGAAATAAAATGAAAATGTTTTCTTATATATTGGTTGTTAACTGATACAGATGATATTATTGCTTCATGTTACATAAAATCATGATTATATAGAAGAATATCTTTGTTCTTAAAAGATACCAGCTGATGAATTTAGATGTCTTGTGTCTTGAGATATGCAACTTACTTTTAAATGGTATAGCAGAAATAGTGTATTTGTGTATATTTGTATGGGTGTGTGTATGTATATATGAATGTATATATATATGGAAAAGAGAGAGATTGAGAATATAGATGTGACAGAATGAATATTAGGGTATATGGTATTCATTGGAAAAGGTATATGGATGTTTATTGTACTACTTTTAACTTTTTTGTAGCTTTCAAGCTTTTCCAGATAAAAATACTGGTAAAGACCCTGAGAAATGCACTAACAAAGAAACCAACATTTTTTTTTGACATAGTAGTACAACTCTCTCTCCTACAGCCAACAATACCTGTTACACTCTGGGCATAATCTTCCCAGGAATATACTTTAGGAAAGATGATTGCCACTAGTAAATGATTTTTACAGTGAGATTCAGTAAATTATAATTATTTTTAAAATTTGGTTGCAGCTTGTAATGATGCACTTTACCAATTAAATTCTTTTAGTCAATTTTGGCAAGGCATAATAGAAGGAGCATGCACTTTCCAGACCAAGAGGAACTTTAGTACTCTACCACTCATCATAACCTTGAGCTGGTAATATACCCCTGAATTTTACAGGCTTTTGCTGGAAGGCTGCTAGGCATATTTGACTTTATTTTTATCATCAATAACAGAAATATAATAATAAAGTTTCCCAAAGAATGATGATTTATATAATGGATCTCAGAAAATTAAACTTTTTATAGTTCAAAGTTTTTTTCTATTTAAATTTTTTTTGGAAACAAAAAATATATTAGCTTTCTTTATGAATTATATTTAAAACACTTATGAATACATAAGTGTAGCATCTTCATAATCTGTAAGTTGCTACATCATGGTATATAATATGCGTTAGAAAAGTCTTGGTATGTGTAGGCCTGTTTTATAGCTTTTTGAATTCTTTGACTGCTATTTTTCCTTTGTTAATTTCCCCTTTCTATTAACTGTTATTCTTGCTAATGTTGGTATGGTGATCTGTCTAAGTACCTCAGTTTCTTGCTTCTATTAAGCTGTGTGCTGGTGCTGGGGTAGCTTTTTAGAATTTGTGCAGAAGGAACAAGCAGTTGGTGTAACATATGAGTTTTATCTTTTAAGCACATTAATTTTTGCCATCTGTGGCTGCTAGGAGACTTTTTCTTGCTTACTTTCTGATTCTGGGTAGAGTTTTGTACTGTCCATGCTGCCAAATAAATAAGGTGGTGTTTATATTCCTATTTGTTCTTTTTTTGGTGATCCCCTTTAGAAACAGAAAATAATATTGTTTTCATATGTTAACAGGAGTTATTGTGGTGATCACTTTGCAATATGTACAAATATTGAATCATTATGTTGTACACCTGAAGCTAACATTTTATGTTAGTTACTCCTCATAACGGTTCAACGTCTTAAACCATTTAGATCTTGTGTCTACACTATCTGACTTTGTTTTTACCTGATTCAATTCTTTGATCCTTTTATCTAATGCTTTTTAAACTTTTTTTGAATAGCTACCATTATTTGTAAAATTAATACCTTTGATTTTATTTTCACTGTGTGTAATTTAAAATGCCTATATATTTTAAAGCATTTAATAGAAATTTTACATGAAACATAACTTCATTAAAAAATTAATTAGAGGAACTTTCTTGGTGGTCCAGTGGTTAAGAATCTGTGCTCCCAATGCAGGAGGCCTGGGTTCAAACTCTGGTAAGAAAACTAAGATCTCACAGGCTGCATCACACAGCCAAAAAAAAAAAAAACTAAAACCCTGAATTAGTTAGGGCTGCTGTCCATGGGGTCGCGAACAGTCGGAGACGACTGAGCGACTTCACTTTCACTTTTCACTTTCATGCATTGGAGAAGGAAATGGCAACCCACTCCAGTGTTCTTGCCTGGAGAATCTCAGGGACGGGGAAGCCTGGTGGGCTGCTGTCTATGGGGTCACACAGAGTTGGATACGGCTGAAGTGACTTAGCAGCAGCAGCAGCAGACCCTTCAAGCTGGTTTTAGAAAAGGCAGAGGAACCAGAGATCAAATTGCCAACATCCTCTGGATCATCGAAAAAGCAAGAGGGTTCTAGAAAAACATCTATTTCTGTTTTATTGACTATGCCAAAGCCTTTGACTGTGTGGATCACAATAAACTGTGGAAAATTCTTCAAGAGATGGGAATACCAGACCACCTGACCTGCCTCTTGAGAAACCTATATGCAGGTCAGGAAGCAGCAGTTAGAACTGGACATGGAACAACAGACTGGTTCCAAATAGGAAAAGGAGTACGTCAAGGCTGTATTGTCACCCTGCTTATTTAATTTATATGCAGAGTACACCATGAGAAACACTGGGCTGGAGGAAGCACAAGCTGGAATCAAGCTTGTCGGGAGAAATATCAATAACCTCAGATATGCAGATGACACCACCCTTATGGCAGAAAGTGAAGAAGAACTAAAGAGCCTCTTGATGAAAGCAAAAGAGGAGAGTGAAAAAGTTGGCCTAAAGCTCAACATTCAGAAAACGAAGATCATGGTATCTGGTCCCATCACTTCATGGCAAATAGATGGGGAAACAGTGGAAACAGTGTCAGATTTTATTTTGGGGGGCTCCAGAATCACTACAGATGGTGATTGCAGCCATGAAATTAAAAGACGCTTACTCCTTGGAAGGAAAGTTATGATCAACCTAGATAGCATATTCAAAAGCAGAGACATTCAGTTCACTTCATTTCAGTCGCTCAGTTGTGTCCGACTCTTTCCAACAAAGGTCTGTCTAGTCAAGGCTATGGTTTTTCCATTGGTCATGTATGGATGCGACAGTTGGACTGTGAAGAAAGCTGAGCGCTGAAGAATTGCTGCTTTTGAACTGTGATGCTGGAGAAGACTCTTGAGAGTCCCTTGGACTGCAAGGAGATCCAACCAGTCCATTCTAAAGGAGATTGGTCCTGGGTGTTCTTTGGAAGGAATGATGCTAAAGCTGAAACTTCAATACTTTGGCCACCTGATGCGAAGAGTTGACTCATTGGAAAAGACTCTAATACTGGGAGGGATTGGGGGCAGGAGGAGAAGGGGACAACAGAGGATGAGATGGCTGGATGGCATCACCGACTTGATGGACGGGAGTTGGTGATGGACAGGGAGGCCTGGCATGCTACAGTTCATGAGGTTGCAGAGTCAGACACAACTGAGCGACTGAACTGAGCTGAACTGAGACCCGAAATTCTGAAAATATTTTTACTCCGACTTGCTGGTGATTATGGTGAAATATGCTTATAATAAAAGGCATAATTTACTCATATATTTTGAATCTCTTTTTCTTTGTAAGTTCTGAGAGTGATGAGAATTTATTCTCAAACTGCTGCTATAATTGAGATGCGCTCATTTTGCTGTTAGTTTGATTTAGTTTCTATTGACAATCTTTTTCTCTAGGCTTGAATGGAAAAAAAAAATAGAGATCTTTTAATTTTATCATACATTCATTTGGTTCATACAGATTCATTACTCTCAAAATAATTTCCTTTTACTCAACTCTATTTTATTTCTTTTGAGAAACACATAGTAGGTAAAAAGTCTGTAGATTTTAAAATAGTGATAATAGCTCATTGCAGAGCTATTATCACTATTAAGTTATCATCTTTAATATTATCAATAATAATCAGTAATATAATCTTTAATCAATTAATATTGTTCATTAATAACCACAATTATGAAAGCTATTACTATTACTATTAATTTAATATAATTATTAATATTAAGAATTTCTAAGAATACAAATTCTTTAAAAGATGAAGTTTAGAACTTAAATTAGGGTTTATGATTGTGGTTGCCCTCTAAATATCACCATTCATCATTTTATGTGAGTTAATTTGTTACACAGACTGAGGTTGGATTTTTGTTTTTTGTTTGTGATCTATTTTTATTTTATTATATTTATTTATTATATTTGTTTTAAATGGAAAATATTAGTGTTCTCAGTTCCTGTCATGAAATGTGATGCAATGAAACTCAAAATCCTGGAATGTGTCTTATTTGGAGAACGAAATGAATAGTTATTGAGAACTATGTATTTGGGGCTCTAGAACTAGTTTTCCCTTAGAAATTGTTAAGAGCCTAAAATAAAATAGGGCATTAGTTATCAGTTTTTTTTTTAATGACTTGAAAACAACACATCAAAAACGGTCCAGATAATTTTTGATTTCATGGTGACTGAAACTAATTGGATGGTGATCTTAAGTAGCTAGCACTAGACGCAGAGGAGAAATTTCATATTTTAGCTGTGACTTTATGGATGAATTATGTATTTATTACTCTGCTAACTGATGATGATGTGGTTTGACTGACTAGTAGACCTTATTTAAAAAAATAGATTAAAGAAAAAATTTTAAAACTGTAGCACAGTTTCTTAGTGTTTTTAATGAAACATGCAGAACTGGTCTTTTTTTTAAAGTTGAGACATAATGTCATTTATGTTTTGTAACTCAAAATATGCTAATAAAGTATTACCAAGGGAGTTGAACTTATTGAACAAGTGAGTTATATACAGTTAAGCATTTTAATTTCATATAAATTTTAATTTTTGAGCTCCTACTTTGCTTGAATAGCCTTTGTTTGATTATAATTTTCCTAGTACTTTCAACTTAGGTATATTTTTGTCATGTGTTTACAGTATAATACTTCATCTTATTTCTCTAGGAATTATACAAAAATTTAATGTCACATTATCCTTGATTTTTGTTGTTGTTCAGTCACTAAGTTGTGTCCCACTCTTTGCGACTCCTGCAGCTTGCAAGGCTGTCCTTCACTGTCTCCCTGAGTTTGCTCAAATTCAGTGATGCCATCTACCATCTCATCCTCTGTCGTCCCCTCTCCTCTCGCCCTCAATCTTTCTTAGCATCAGGGTCTTTTCCAGTGTGTTGGCTCTTTACATCAGGAGGCCAAAGTATTAGAGCTTCAGTCCTGCTGATGAATATTGAGAGTTGATTTCCTTTAGGATTGACTTGCTGTCCAGGGAACTCTCAAGAGTCTTCTACAGCACCACAGTTGAAAAGCATCAGTTTTTCGGTGCTTAGCCTTCTTGTGGTCCAACTCTTATATCCATACATGACTTCTGGGAAAACCATAGCTTAGACTAGACGGACCTTTGTTGTGATGTCTCTGCTTTTTAATACACTGTTTAGGTTTGTCATAGCTTCTCTTCTAAGGAGCAAGTGTCTGTTAATTTTGTGGCTGCAGTCACCACCTGCAGTGATTTTGGAGCCCAAGAAAATAAAATCTGTCACTGTTTCTACTTTTTCCGCATCTATTTGTCATGAAGTGATGGGACCAGATGCTATGATCTTCATTTTTTGAATGTTCAGTTTTAAACCAGCTTTTTTAACTCTCTTCTTTCACCTTCATCAAGAGACTCTTTAGTTCCTCTTCACTTCTTGCCATTAGGGTGGTATCATCTGCATATCTGAGGTTGTTGATATTTCTCCCGGCAGTCTTGATTCCAGCTTGTGATTCATCCAGCCCAGCATTTCTCATTATGCACTCTGCGTATAAGTTAAATAAGGGTGACAGGATACAGCCTTGAGTACTTCTTTCCCCATTTTGAACCAGTCTGTTGTTCCATGTCCAGTTCAAACTGTTGCTTCTTGACCTGCATACAGGTTTCTCAAGAAACAGGTGAGGTAGTCTAGTATTCCCATCTCTTGAAGAATTTTCTAGTTTGTTGTGATCCATACAGTCAAATGCTTTAGCATAGTCAATGAAGCATTTAAATTTTAGGTAATTTTTATACAAAATGTTGTTCACATGTACTATATTGCCATATGTAACAAGAGTAAGGTTGACCGAAACTGAGATGAAGTTCAGATTTATGTTTTACTTTATTTGCACACTTTTCATAGTTGTTAATCAGTAGCTTGTTTTGGCTGTGGGAATATCAGTGCTGAACAATAATTTCTATCTAGGGATTAAATGATGCTAAAGCTGAAGCTCCAGTACTTTGGCCACCTCATGCGGAGAGTTGACTCATTGGAAAAGACTCTGATGCTGGGAGGGATTGGGGGCAGGAGGAGAAGGGGACGACCGAGGATGAGATGGCTGGATGGCATCACTGACTCAATGGACGTGAATCTGAGTGAACTCCGGGAGTTGGTGATAGACAGGGAGGCCTGGCGTGCTGCGATTCATCGGGTTGCAAAGAGTCGGACACGACTGAGCGACTGAACTATACTGAACTGAGGGATTATAAATGGTGGAAGATGCTTTTTAGTATTTTCTTTATCTTAAAATCCATAAGAAAAACATCATTAATTTCATCAATATGTCTCTTACATCAGTTCAATTTATAAAATACTTATTCATTCATCTCTGTGCTTAGTTTTAAAGGGAATGTGGATGTCTCCAAATGTTGATGAGTATACTTGTTTACTGGGATCCCTAGGTTAACCAAGGATTTGATAGAAGGTAGTTTGAATTTCCTCTAGGGATTTCTGGGCCAGGCACAGTAGCTTCAGTACAGCTGGTCTTCTCCATGCGTGACTGAATGGATATGTATGTATGACTAATATACCAATGCTGTTATGGTCTGTGCTGGCCCTCTTGGCCATTTATGAAGTAGTTGTTTATGAAGAAGAATATTGTTATGGTGAAAGTTGTTGAATTGAATTTAGTTGCAGGAATGGGAGTAAAAGATGTTTCCATATCTTGCATTTTTGCCGTTATTGAAACTCATAATTCAAATTCAAATGTTTCTTTGTTTTGAATGTCAGTTTTTGAATGTCTTAGCTATAATAAGTGATTTTTCCTTTTTATCTTATCCTTTCCACTTCTCTCCTAAGTTTCTGTGACTACATGGCAAATGTAGATGTATACTGTTTCTGAATTCTTTGTTTTCTATTGTGTTAAAACTGTTGAATCCATTATCAACTTTGAAAAAATTGTCATCTCATCTTTTCAGTTTCATATTTACAGAGTTGATGAAGTTAGGGCGACAGATTATCAGGCACTTTGCTACAAAGTGTGAATAATGAGTTGCCCTTATCCATTGCTTCTTTTTAACTTCTAACTTTATATGACTTGTAAAACTATTTATGTCTTATAAACTATTCTTTCTTGTGATGGTACTTCTAAAACTTGTCTTGAGGAAAACGTTAAATTTTGTTACTGCTTTTAAGAAAGGCTCCAAGTGAAAATTGTTTATTCTTTTCCTGATAATATTTTTCCATTTTTATAATAGTAATAAAATCAAGTAGACTATAAAGTAGAAATATCTCATAAATTGTTAATTACAAGCTTCCCTTTGATACATGTTTCCTTAATGGGCTGTGTTCTCTTAATCTGAATAAAACAAATGATATTTTTGGAAAGCTGTACTGTTATTTATAAATAGAACTAACAGACTTTTTTAACAACACTTCATATGGTCACTTACATCTTACAATAACAGTCTGTGTTTTCATGAAGGGAATAAAGCTCACTGATGACATTTTCTCCAACAAAAATGTGGTTACATAGCTTTATCTCTACATAGAATAACTGAAGAAGTAGAGCAGCTTCTGGTTTATATCACATAACTATGTTGTAGTTAGCATTCTGTATCTTTCTAAGGCGGTTTTACTTACAGGTTCCAAATAGGCCAAGGATTATCATGCTTGTTCATAACCCGTTACATAATTTATTTTTCTACAGAAAAATACACCCTTATGCAAACACACAGCTTTTAACATTCTTAATTCCATTCTGTTCTTGTAAAATCATTTTGTTTGTCAGCCAGCAAATATTTATTGACAACCCACTGGGTGCTCTGGTTTAGCTAACTTTGTAGATAAATAAAGCAGTTCTTCCTCTCATAGAATTTAAAAGACAGTGGGGAGATAGACATTTGAAAATGCTTGTGAATAGCAGTGTAAATGATGAGTGTAAAATGCCATAAAGGAACCATACATGAAAGACCTAAAGTATACTAGAGAGTTAGTAAAAGGTTTTTTGAGGATGTGATATTTAAGCTGAGATGTGAATGATGAGTGCTTATTGGTCAGCAGAGAAGGGGGTGCCATCCCAGACAGAGGAAACATCATATTAAAATGTCTGTTACAGGAACAGAGGGAAATCCAACGTCACTAAAACCTAGTGAGCAAGATGGAGAGCAGCATGCGATGAATTTACTTAGCTAGATGGGGGCCAAATCATGCAGGGCCTTAGAGACCATGTTGAACACAATTGGATTTTACTCCAGGGACAGCTGCAAGAGCGAAAAAGGTTTTTAAGCAGGGGAGTGACACAGGTTTACATCAAAATGAATTACTCTAGCATATGCGACTTAGCAGCAGCAGCAGCATCTCTATGGAATAAACTGAATGAATGGAGGTTGAGATGGTTATAACCACTATTCCAAGAATTTTATGAGTGGCTTTCATTCTGTTAGGTCAGTGATTCTTTTTTTCTGCTTGTAGGGTTTTCATATATGGAACACTCCCATCAGTAACACTACTCATCATTTGTAGTAAATCTAATCTCCATCCATATGCTACCCACACCTCAAGTGTGAATCACTGAGCTAGTCCAGCCCTTATCTAATTTTACTGATACGAAAATTGATGTTGAGAGAAGTGATTTAGCCAAGGTCACACAGTTAGCCACCCACTGGTAGAGCAAGCACTTCAGGTGGCCATTGAGAAAATCTTTCAGAGCCCTTTTCACAAAATTTCTGTTAGATTTACGAAATTAGCATCATCAGCTAGAATGTATTTACTATGTACTGTGGATTGGCTATTAGAAAGTATTAACTATACGTACAAACTCTCTGATGTAAAGACCCAGTATAGGAGATGATGAATGAAACTGATTTGCAGCAGCAGGTTTCAGAGTATGATCCAGGGACCTGGGGAGGTCTCTGAGATCTTTTTTGCTGCTTTACAAGGTCAAAACTATTTTCTTCAAAATAGTAACTCATAAAAAATAGCTTTTTTTTTTTTTAACTGTGTTGACATTTGCACTGATGACACCAAAGCAGTGGAGGTAAAGACCCTGGTATCTTGGCCTTAGTCAAGGCAATGGTATCAAACTACAGGAGTGTAATTATTTTATCTACTGCCACATAGTTATAATTTTTTTTTAATGCCAGTTTTCCTTAAGGATGTATTTGATGAAACAGCAGAAATCATTAGGTTTGTGATATCTTAACCCTTGAGTACATGTCTTTATTGTTCTGTATGACAACATGGAATGGCATATAAAGCACTTCTGCTGCATACCAAAACATGATGGCTCTCTGAATAAAAAGCGCTTGAATGGCTGAGTTGTTAGCCAACTTTTTTTTCATGGAACATTATTTTTACTTGTAAGAACTATCAACAGACAAATTATGATTATTCAGACTAGATATTTGAAAGACATTTTACTTTAAAAAATGAACAGTCACTGTCATTTTAACAAAAACAGTTGGCAGGTTCATGTCCCATGATGAAATTTGAGTTTTTGGGTAAAATATTTGCTGTTCAGTCATTCAGTCATGTCCAACTCATTGCGACCCTAGGGACTGCAGCACACCAGGCTCCCCTGTCCTTCACTATCTCTCGGAGTTTGCACAAAATCATGTCCATTGAGTCGATGATTCCATCCAACCAACTCATCCTCTGTCACCCCCTTCTCCTCCTGTCCTCAATCTTTCCCAGCATCAAGCTCTTTTACAGTGAGTCGGCTCTTCAAAGTATTGGAGTTTCAGCTTCAGCATCAGTCATTCCAGTGAATATTCAGGGTTGATTTCGTTTAGGATTTACTGGTTTGATGTCCTTGCTGTTCAAGGGACTCTAAAGAGTCTTCTCCAGCACAATTGTTTAATGAAACATATCAACATTTTGAAGATTTGCATAGCTCAGTGACCAACATTTTTCAAGTGACCAGTGCATGATGTTACAGAAAGGATCTCTGCAAAGTTTAAGATAAACCTATAGATTTTAATGTAAGAGTATATAAAGTGTATGATTCCAGCTTCCACATTGCAACTAACTTTAAGGAACTACCACTGGTTGAATTTTAGTGCAGTATTGAAGCACATCAACAACTATCTGAAAAGGCTATTAAAACACTCCTTTTTTCCCACTGCATACCTGTGTGATGGATATCCCTTCATGTGGTTTAACAAGAATGACATATTGTAACAGATTGAATACAGAGGTACTAAGTACTACTGTCCTCTGCTAAGCCACATGTCAAAGTGATTTGCAAAATGTAGAACAGTGCTAAATTCTTACTATTTTTGTTTGCTTTGGAAAATAATTGTTATATTTTCATGAGACATTTTTGTTTATATTTTTATAAAGACATACTGACCTGCCTCTTGAGAAACCTATATACAGGTTAGGAAGCAACTGTTAGAACTGGACATGGAACAACAGACCGGTTCCAAATAGGAAAAGGAGTACATCAAGGCTGTATATTGTCACCCTGCTTATTTAATTTATATGCAGAGTACACCATGAGAAACACTGGGCTGGAAGAAGCACAAGCTAGAATCAAGATTGCCGGGAGAAATATCAATAACCTCAGATATGCAGATGACACCACCCTTATGGCAGAAAGTGAAGAAGAACTAAAGAGCCTCTTGATGAAAGCAAAAGAGGAGAGTGAAAAAAGTTGGCTTAAAGCTCAACATTCAGAAAACGAAGATCATGGCATCTAGTCCCATCACTTCGTGGCAAATAGATGGGGAAACAGTGGAAACTGTGTCAGACTTTATTTTTCTGGGCTCCAAAATCACTGCAGATGGTGAGTGCAGCCATGAAATTAAAAGACGCTTACTCCTTGGAAGGAAAGTTATGATCAACCTAGATAGCATATTCAAAAGCAGAGACATTACTTTTCCAACAAAGGTCCATCTAGTCAAGGCTATGGTTTTTCCAGTGGTCATGTATGGATGTGAGAGTTGGACTATAAGGAAAGCTGAGTGCCGAAGAATTGATGCTTTTGAACTGTGGTGTTGGAGAAGACTCCTGAGAGTCCCTTGGACTGCAAGGAGATCCAACCAGAACATTCTAAAGGAGATCAGTCCTGGGTGTTCATTGGAAGGACTGATGCTGAGGCTGAAACTCCAATACTTTGGCCACCTGATGCGAAGAGCTGACTCATTTGAAAAGACCCTGATGCTGGGAGGGATTGGGGGCAGGAGGAGAAGGGGACGACAGAGGATGAGATGGCTGGATGGCATCACCGACTCGATGCACATGAGTTTGAGTGAACTCCGTGAGTTGGTGATGGACAGGGAGGCCTGGCGTCCTGCGATTCATGGGGTTGCAAAGAGTCGGACACAACTGAGTGACCTAACTGAACTGAAAGACATACTAATACATGAGTATGTTAATATTCTTGGCCATGCAGCTTGTGGGATCTCAGTTTCCCAATCACAGATTGAACCCAGGCCATGCCAGTAAAAGCTTTGAATTAGAAACTCTCCAAGTTTGTTAATGATCTTAATTGAGTCAATAAATATTTTAAAATTTTGTGCTGTTGTGGTAAACATCTATAGCTCCAGATATGTATAAACTAAAGCTCCTTGGGTGTGTGTGAACATTTTAGTGTCTATTACTGCATTTTGCTAAATTGCCATCCATGTCAGCTTTTAAAGATTTATTTGTCATAACACTTAATTCTACTTAATTCACAAGTAGTTTTATTCTACTTGTGACATGCAATAAAAAGTTCTGTGTGCACTATATTTCTTTAAAATATGTAACTCAGCATTTTTAGCAGCTCATATTGAGCTTCTCCAATGAGTACAGTCTAGCGAGGTTAGTATATAAGCATTGGCAAAGAAAGCTATATGTATCTTCAAAGCTCTGTTTTTCCATGTCACCCAGAGAATTTGAAAGATACATATTTGTACAATTTTGTAGTTCTGTTTCAAGTTTTAAATGTGGTAATATATGGAAAGCGTAGTTCTTGGCACATAGTTGGTGCTCAGTACAAGTTTACTTCTATTCTGGGCTTTTTATTTTCTTCAACCAAATGTGTTTAAAATATACAAGGCCAAGTTTGCTGTTACTGTAATGCAAAGCTTGGACCATAAATTAATTCAGCATCTGTCATCTACTACCTGTGAGAGCTTGAGCAACATACTTGCCCTTCTTGGAGCAGTGTCTCTGTCTGTAAAATTAAAATTTAGACAACCTTGATTTAATTCTGTCCTTTCAGGAAAAACTGGTTATCCTTGTGAAGAACAATTCTAAAACTAAATTACAGAGAAGTGAGCCACTACTAAATAGACTTTGATTAGGAAAGAGGAGCGAAAGCAGTGGGTAGTTTTAAGAGTAGTTACCAAGAGGACTGTCTCCTAGGGGAAAAAAAAAAAAAAGACTGTCTCCTATGATAGTGCACAGAGAAGAGGCAAAAAGGGAGTCATACAGAAATGAGACAGATGATATAGATTTGCATTCAGAGGACCTTTTCTCCACAGACCAGAGCTAAGACATTTTCTTCAATGAAGATGAGCAAAAATGTATTTTAGGAAATAGAACTGCCTTATGACCCAGCAATCCCACTGCTGGGCATAAACACCAAGGAAACCAGAATTGAAAGAGACACGTGTACCCCAATGTTCATCGCAGCACTGTTTATAATAGCCAGGACATGGAAACAACCTAGATGTCCATCAGCAGATGAATAGATAAGAAAGCTGTGGTACATATACACAATGGAGTATTACTCAGCCATTAAAAAGAATACATTTGAATCAGTTCTAATGAGGTGGATGAAACTGGAGCCGATTATACAGAGTGAAGTAAGCCAGAAAGAAAAACACCAATACAGTATACTAACGCATATATATGGAATTTAGAAAGATGGTAACAATAACCCTGTATGCGAGACAGCAAAAGAGACACAGATGTATAGAACAGTCTTTTGGACTCTGTGGGAGAGGGAGAGGGTGGGGTGATTTGGGAGAATGGCATTGAAACATGTATAATATCATATAAGAAACGAATCGCCAGTCCAGGTTTGATGCAGGATACAGGATGCTTGGGGCTGTTACACTGGGATGACCCAAAGGGTATGGGGAGGGAGGTGGGAGGGCGGTTCAGGATGGGGAACACGTGTACACCCGTGGCAGCTTCATGTTGATGTATGGCAAAACCAATACAATATTGTAAAGTAATTAGCTTCCAATTAAATAAATTTAAAAAAATGTATTTTATATCTGTTGTTGTGGGTGAGGCCCTGCATTAAGCATCATGCTTTGAGCTAAATGTGCAGAGATGAATATAACATGGTCCTTACTCTCCAGGACCCTTCCCAGTCTCCTGGGGTCATTGGGCACCCATCACACTGGCAGCAAGGATATGGGAGTGGCTCATTCTGGATTGTTTCTTCAAAGGAACATGAAGTCCTGTTTGCCAGGAGACATGGATCCCATAATGGAAGACCATAGTTTTCCTCTAATTACTTTTCAGCCTGGGCGTTAGTTCAGGCACGTAGGGAGGAGAAAGTTCTTTCCCAGGTACGATGGTGCTTGTCTTCAGTAAGTCTTAGTATCAGTTATTGGATCATTTCCCATTTCAAAATAGCCTCAATCTCTGCTTTTATGAAAGCTACTTCAAACTAACAGAGTAAACCTCAAGAGTCTGTGTTTCTTTATATGTGTAATGGGCAAGGAGCTTTATATACTCTGTTTCACGTAATCCTTACAGCATTGGCTTGAAGAAGGAAGTGACTTTCTAGATCACACATCTGTTTGGGGTGGAGTAGGGATTGGAACTCATGTCTGGCTCCACTATATCACATCTCTTGCTAGCTTTAGTTATCTTAAGTCCATGATCATCTGTATCCTTTTTGCTGTATCTTCCTTCAGAATAAATGGTTGCATGTCAAGCTGATCCTGGCGGTGATGCAGTGTTTTCCAAGCTCTGTGAGACCTCTTTTGTGTCATGACCAGCCTTTTTTACAAAAGAAAATCAAGTAGAGATTGTTATACTGTATACTGTTTCTTGCAGTGTTTGTTTCAGTTGTGGGCGTTGGAGGGTGAGCGGGCATGTGCATGTGCCGGGCCCTAGAGTGTAGTGTATTTCCTTCTGTATTTCCAGAAAGTCACTCTCTGTCAGTATAGGACATGATCATAGCTTCACTGTTGTGTCTTTTCTGCAGTCTTTGGAAATATTTCATATTCCTTCTAGTCACAAGGCAATGAAATGAAATGTAGTTCTCAACTTGGACCCTGGAGCCAGACTCTGCAGGTTTGATTCCAAACTCTGCCGTGTAAAGTGACGTTTAGCAAGTTATTTCTTATCTCTGTGCCTCTGCTTTGTCTTCTGTGAAATGGGGTTGTGTGAGAATTTGATGAATTTATATACCTGAAGAGCTTAGGGTAGTGCTCCTTTCAAAGTAGCACTCTGTAAGTTATTTGCTGTTATTGTTGTGGTTAATGTTGTTGAAATGTTTATATCTCTCTCAATGGGATTATGGAGATAATGATTTAGCAACAGCTTTCCATAGCAGATGGGCTTCCCTTGTGGCTCAGCTGGTAAAGAATCCGCCAGCAATGCGGGAGACCTGGGTTCAGTCCCTGAGCTGGGAAGATCCTCTGGAGAAGAGAAAGGCTACCCACTCCAGTATTCTGGCCTGGAGAATTCTATGGACTGTATAGTCCATGGGGTCAGAAAGAGTCGGACACGACTGAGCGACTTTCACTTTCACTTTTCACAGCAGACAGTTGATTCTATTTAGTTAATCAAGTTATTTCAGATTTTTCATAAGTTGCAAGAATGATAACTCTACCATTGTTTTAGTGCAGTACTCCTTTTGTTTATACGCTTAGATTGTTTTTATTTAGCCAACACCGCCAAAGATAGCTACTAGGTCATGTACCTGTTTCAGAGTTATTGTGGAAAATAGTGAGCATGACTCTACCAGGTCGTGGCCTGTGAAAAGCTGGCTGTCTTTACAGGCTGATTTAATACTGGTCATAGTCCAGCATTGCTGACTCATCCATGTTTATGCCCTGGCCCACTGCATTATGGAGGGCTAAATAAGTACTATACCTGGGTCCACCCGCCTCAGGCTCTGTGGCAGATTGGAATATGATGTTACCATGATCAGGGAAAGGTTCACAAAGGAAATAATGTTTGAGTTGAGGGTTGACTATTTGAGTTGAAGTCTTCTAGGAAATTTAGTTAAAGGAAAATAATTCCAGCCACCAGTAAGATTTAATACCAAACTCCATGGTCCAGAAGTCTTCAAATGGTCGCAGATAGGGAGAGTAAGCAGAAGCAGTGAACAGAAGCAGCTCTAGGTTGTTGTCTTTTAGGTTATCAGTTATAGATTTTTATAAAAACTTACTGGAAAAAAGCAACCAAAGGTTAAATACATGTTATAGAATTATTTGTATTACTTAAAATTATATTTTTATATAACCACCTTATAGTGCATAGTTAGCAGCATTTTATTATGGTGATCATTGATAGAATATTCTTTTATTTAAAAAATTGTGTGCTTTGCCTCTTTGCTTCTTAGCTTCCATTAGCAGGCACCACCTAATGGCAGCTGGTAGAATTGCAGGCAATAAATGCATTGGAAAAATTCATGACTTACTATTTCAAATCCTGAAAGATGACGCTGTGAAAGTGCTGCACTCAATATGCCAGCAAATTTGGAAAACTCAGCAGTGGCCACAGCACTGCAAAAGGTCAGTTTTCATTCCAATCCCAAAGAAAGGCAATGCCAAAGAATGCTCAAACTACCACACAATTGCACTCATCTCACATGCTAGTAAAGTAATACTTAAAATTCTCCAAGCCAGGCTTCAGCAATACGTGAACCGTGAACTTCCAGATGTTCAAGCTGGTTTTAGAAAAGGCAGAGGAAACAGAAATAAAATTGCCAACATGCACTGGATCATGGAAAAATCAAGAGAGTTCCAGAAAACATCTATTTCTGCTTAACTGACCATGCCAAAGCCTTTGACTGTGTGGATCACAATAAACTGTGGAAAATTCTGAAAGAGATGGGAATACCAGACCACCTGACCTGCCTCTTGAGAAACCTATATGCAGGTCAGGAAGCAACAGTTAGAACTGGACATGGAACAACAGACTGGTTCCAAATAGGAAAAGGAGTATGTCAAGGCTATATATTGTCACCCTGCTTATTTAACTTTTATGCAGAATACATAATGAGAAATGCTGGGCTGGAGGAAGCACAAGCTGGAATCAAGATTGCTGGGAGAAATATCAATAACTTGAGATATGCAGATGGCACCACCCTTTTGGCAGAAAGTGAAGAACTAAAGAGCCTCTTGATGAAAGCAAAAGAGGAGAGTGAAAAAGTTGGCTTAAAGCTCAACATTCAGAAAACTAAGATCATGGCATCCGGTCCCATCACTTCATGGCAGATAGATGGGGAAACAGTGGAAACAGTGGCTGACTTTATTTTTCTGGGCTCCAGAATCACTACAGATGGTGATTGCAGCCATGAAATTAAAAGACTCTTATTCCTTGGAAGGAAAGTTATGACCAACCTAGAGAGCATATTCAAAAGCAGAGACATTACTTTTCCAACAAAGATCCGTCTAGTCAAGGCTATGGTTTTTCCAGTAGTCATGTATGGATGTGAGAGTTGGACTACAAAGAAAGCTGAGCGCTGAAGAATTGATGCTTTTGAACTGTGGTGTTGGAGAAGACTCTTGAGAGTCCCTTGGACTGCAAGGAGATCCAACGAGTCCATCCTAAAGGAGATCAGTCCTGGGTGTTCATTGGAAGGACGGATGTTGAAGCTGAAACTCCAATACTTTGGCCACCTGATGCAAAGAGTTGACTCATTAGAAAAGACCCTGATGCTGGGAGGGATTGGGGGCAGGAGAAGAAGGGGACTACAGAGGATGAGATGGTTGGATGTCATCACTGACTCAGTGGACATGGGTTTGGGTAGACTCCGGGAGTTGGTCTTGGACAGGGAGGCCTGGCGTGCTGTGGTTCATGGGGTCACAAAGAGTCGGACACGACTTAGCGACTGAACTGAACTAAACTGACCTACCAGGAAAAGTCTGGTTCACAGAGTAACTTAGTGGTATGAGTTAATCTTTTTTCATAGATCCATGGGGTGAGCATGTTGTAGAGGATGGGAGTCAACAGCCAGTTGCTTTATATCCAAATTAGTGTTATATTAGGAAGTGTGTACTGTTGGGATGTTACACAGGATTTAATATTTTTACTTTCTTCTTGCAATGGAGTTATATATGAGAAATGTAATCATTGAGGTTTGGTTTTTAGATACAACCTGAATAAGCTTCCAAAAGAAAAGATTAGTTAACTTATATTGACTCTATCTCCTGCTGCTAAGTTGCTTCAGTCATGTCTGACTCTGTGTGACCCCATAGACGGCAGCCCACTAGGCTCCCCCGTCCCTGGGATTCTCCAGGGAAGAACACTGGAGTGTGTTGCCATTTCCTTCTCCGATGCATAAAAGTGAAAAATGAAAGTGAAGTCGCTTAGTCGTGTCCGCCTCTTAGCGACCCCATGGACTGCAGCCTACCAGGCTCCTCTGTCCATGGGATCTTCCAGGCAAGAGTACTGGAGTGGGTTGCTGTTGCCTTCTCCTGACTCTGTCTGATAGGGCATAATACTTTTAATTGTGGAATGAAATGTATGATTAGCCAGCATGATAAGAAGTTAGTTGTTGTTTCAAAACAGCAGAACTGATGCTTGACATTTTATAAAGTAATTTAAAAAGTAAGCTTAACAGAATCACTCATGTTAATGACCACCCAAGTAGCTGTTATAATTAATGCTGATGGGCCTTGAAGAGCATTGGCAAGGCACTGACCCTGAAGAACAGCAATGAGTTTACCAAATAAGGGCTATTTATTCTTCTTAGATAGTTTACAGAGACTAGGACTTCTGTAAAACACTGTTTTTGTGTGAGAGTAATGGCCAATGTTACTGAATGCTTGCTGTGTGCCAGATGCACTCTTCTAAACACTTTGTATGTATTAACTCATTTAATTCTCTTGCAACAAGTCAGGTTGGGCAGTTACAAGATCCTTCTTCCTTTTTTCCTTCTCTTCCTCATCTATTCTTTCTGAGGAATATGCAATCATTGCTTTGTTCTGGAGATGCACTTTGACACAGACTGAGAGATGCTATAGTCTTAGTGGTAAAAGGAATGGTTTAAAGCTGTAAGAGTGTCAGGCGTGTTTATATGTCTTGTAACGCTGTTGTATGTTAACAGTGCCTTTGGTGGTTATATAGTTTCAAATGTTAGGCATCTTCTAATAAGAATTTTATTTTGGTTTATGCTAATTCTAAGTATTTTATTAAATAAATATATTTCCCTTGAGTAATCCATACATCAGATAATCTACCCCACAAAAGTTGACTATATAATAAAAAATGAACTATTTATATTTTTATTGTGTGAGCATTTAGAGTCCTCTTGGAATTTATTTTGAAATATGTATTATATATTAATTTGTAATTATAATTTATTTCTTAATAATAATAATATTCTTAAAACAATTCCTACAAGAACTCACATGACCACTGTGTTTCACTCTAAAAATGTCAAATGCATTGGTTATTCAAGTTTCATAATCTTAACATTCTATAAGAGTTTCAGTCATTCTTCAATGGAAAGATAGCCCTTTTGAATGTTAGTTTCAAAAAGATATTAGACATTTAAAAGTATTTACTATGATGTAATCTATCTAAATTTTCTGACAGCTTGCAATTTACTTTTTAAAGGTACATGTTGCCATGTTAATATCTGCTGGCTTTAAATTTTTTTCTTTTGAACTCAGCATATTTAATGTCTTCCTTTGATTCTTTAATATACCCTTCTTGGTGAAAGTTTATTTCTCTGTTCTTCCTTATGTTATTTGTAGAGATAAGTTTAAATTCCTCTGTTGAGAAAAACAAGTGACTCTGCAACGATCTCATTCTTAAGCTACTAGGCCTAGTTTTGTTGCCCTTTTTCCCCTTATCCCTACTACCTCCTATCTTTAGCTAGAATATTAATAATTTGTCTTCCTTTGATACATGGAATTATGTGTATTGTCACCCTGTCTTCAAGCAAGACATATTGAGCTTGGATGTGACATCACTTATTCCTCCCCCTTCTCTCTTCCTCTTTCCTCTCTTCCTACCCCTCCTTCCCTTTCTTCCCTTGCTCTTCTTCCTTCACATATCCTCCTCCTCTTTCATCTCTCCACAACAAATATTAATTCAAAGCATGTTCTTGTAAAGTTGTATAGAAATACTGACTTACTTGGGTGTTACTTCATTGCTAGAAGTATGCTAATCAGTAGCAGCAGAAAAGACCTTTAGAAAGCCTTGGGAGATTATGGATTGACTCTCATTACCCTCCAATAACACTAAGCTCCTTTTGTTTTTCTTACATTAAAATAAACTTTCACTTCTTTCAGTTATGTGTTGTTTTTTTTTTTTTTTTTTTTGCTTTGGCTGATGTACCTCTGTTTCACTGTATTTATTGCTTATGTTCATAACTTTTTCGAAGATAACTTTTTCAATTTTTTTAGTACCTCCCTTTTGATAGCAGAACAAAATTTTGTTATTTTAATCAGCCAATTTAAGCAAAGCTCATTATGGGGAGAATTTAGAACCCAGAAAAGCCATTCATAGTTGAGTGTTGCCAAAGTAGCTTGAATTAGGAGTCTATATAATTCAAGATGGAGAAGTACAGACCCTGCATTTATTTTTGATATGATTGTTGTAAAATACTAACATTGTAGTAGTTTGCAGGACCAGATCAGAGTCAGATATTCTTCAGAATCATTATGGATTCAGCACTGCCTTTTGATCAATTATTTTCTTTCTGCTGTATTCAAAGGCATCTCTCTGACCTATTGTGCTATTATGTATTTTCTCTTGGTTAAAGTTATACAGTTTTAATGACAGCTAGATCATCTGGTTCAGCTCCTTTGGTTAAGATGTGCAGTGTTTAAGCTACAGCTATATCTCTTTCCCTAGAATTCTTGATTTAAAGTGAAATATGAGAGAGTGTCTGGTAAGCTAAATATATGCTGTTGTCTGTCTGTCTGTATTAGATTGACACTTTTCTTTTTTTACCTCTTCTCTTCTTTCAGATCTTCAAAATACATGCCCCTTGACAGAACATGCAGTTGTATTTCTTAGTTATTTTTTGATTGCTATAGTATTTATTCAAACCAGACTGCAGCATATCTCAAATTTAAAAAATGAACCTGTCTGAGGTGCTTTAATAGTTTGTCATAAAAAAACAGAGACTAGTCCTATATGTTTGTGACAGCTGGAGTCATTGAGTCTTCCCAAGACACCCTCTACCCCCACCTCCCAGGGCCTAGCCACTCATCATTTAGTTTATTACAAGACCAAGGCTTACAGAAGTCAGTCTTAAGGAAAAAAAAAAAAAAATACAGGTCAAAGCAATTTATCTAGTCAGGCAGTGGCTTTAGCTGAGTCAGCCATGTGGTATGTTTGTATCCTTGATTGGCAGGTTCATGCTGTGCTCACTGTTACTGTATCAACCTCATACTTCCTTTAATTTCTTGAGGCAAGGAGTCTATTATACATACCTTTGGGGAGATCTACTAAGCAGGATGGCTATGATTGACAGCTACAGACTTAACCATGTCTTACCTCATGGGTATTGCAGAAAGGCCATTAGGAAGTACAGTCTGTCGTACCATCCACTTAAGTGTTTTCTAATTATCTTCAACTCTGTTTTAGTATCTCTTTAATATTGCTTTAAGTGCCATGAAAGCAGGAATATCTTGTACTTCTTTTATCCTCCATAAGCTCTCCCGAAGTTTTAGAAAAACAGAAATAACCAATATAGAGAACAGAGAGATAAAATTATTTTGTTGTGGTGGTTGTTTAGTCACTAAGTCATGTCTGACTCTTTGTGACCCCATGGATTGTAGTCCGCCAGGGTCCTCTGTCCATGGGATTTCCCAGGCAAGAATACTGGAGTGGGTTGCCATTTCTTTCTCCAGGGGATCCTCCTGACCCAGAGATCGAGCTCACATCTCCTGCACTGACAGGTGGATTCTATACCACTGAGCCACCAGGGAAGCCCTGGGTTAATTTGGTCCTAAAGATGATATTTTTCAATTCTTTTAGAAATAAAGTCTTTTTCACTAATTGACATCATAGAGATGGCATACACAGGGCTAACAAAACAACCATTTAAAGTTGTATAAAATGTTTGCATAAGTTATATAGTCGAAATACATGGTCACAAAAGATAAGGAAGGTTAGCTACCTTGGTTGGACAAGGGAGTGACAGTTCTCCAGAATCAGGAAGAATTCATTGTTGGCAGCTGTTATGTTGGCATGGTGCTAAGGCTTGTTTTGTCCCCAACAAGGACAGGATCTACTGTAGGAGGGTCTCGGCAACAGGCCATATCATTATGAGGGTTATTTTTATAAAGCAAGTCTCATTGTATTGGCAGAGCTTAATCCTCTGGTGGGTAGAATTCTTTTTACTATAGTTTATATTATGACATATTGGTGTTTTTAGTAAAAGCTAGAAAAGTTCTCTCTGTCAGTTTAACATAAATATAGCATCTGAAGCTGTAAGTGCATTTGCTGTTTACATCTTTAAAAATTGTTTAATGGATTAGTGTGAAAACAGAAAAGAGGACATGGATTCAGAGAGTTAAGACTGAAAGGAACATTGTCAAGGAAGAAAGAGATATTTGAAGGAAATGGATTAGGACAAGCCCTCTGGATACCCCTTGTACTGTTGGTACCCAAGATACACTTATAGTCCTGGAGGCTGCATATGAATAGATGACACCAAATGCATAATTGAATTTTGTGTGGAAAAGTGGGAGATTTTCTTTGTTTTTTATAATGACGTTCTAGAAAAACCAGAAGACGGGTTTGAAACCTGCAAGCTGCTCAGTATAGCCTTGAGACTCAGTTTCCTCATCAGCCATTATGGGGGCATGTTAGATAGTTTTGGAGGAAGCTTAGCTGCAGATAGGAAAAAAGTTCCTTTTCCTCTCTTTTAGTGAAATTGTGAGGCTACAATTGGTATGACAACGACATGAGATCTAATGCTAAAATTTATGATATGATAAAGATAGAGTTATCTGTTTTTTCTGCTAGAGATATATACGTATATATATATATATATTTATTTATTTACTTATAACCCTTTTCCTTTTTTCATTGGAGTGTTTCTGAATTAATGGTTTCAGAAGAGATTTTTTTCTAATGACATTGATATCTTTCTAATTGTGTCTGTTTTATTTCAAAGGCAGTGTAAGTGCAGCTCATTATTTTATGCATAAACACTTGCAGTAACTCATGTAGTTAACATTTAAATACAAAATAAGCTATTTTAGCCTTTTAGAAATAACATCATCACAAAATGAACTGCGCTATGTGACGTTTGTGTGATATGATAGAAGAGAAAATAATCTTACAGATCTTGCTCTTTCTGGATATACCAGTTATGGCAAATTAGCTCTGATATTATGTTATAAGGTAGCAATGAGAAGGAGCTGTTAATATAGGTCAAGTTTGGAGGATTTGAAACATCTGCAGAGAGCTTACAAGTTAAGGAAAAATTTATTGTATTCTCAGCACAATTCTGATACTTTCATCTGGATACATAAAAGTCTTAAAGTCTAAATAAAAGTTGCAAAGAAGTTTACAGCCTCAACAAATCAGATCTTTTGAGAATCCCTTCTTTCTTCTTTTTGCTGCTACATGCAAGACTGCTTTTGTGTCATTAGTAACTGAGCTGGTGAAATAGCTTAGCTGTTAGGCATATTTTGCTGCAAAAGTCATTCTCTTTTGATCTTAACAAGATGAGCTGTAGTCATTTACCATTAGAGTCTGTTATCTTGTTGAAAGAAGAACCTTGAGTAGATTTATTTTATTACACATCAGCTTGATGTGTGAAATTACTTATGTTGTCTGTATTTACAACTGTTAATTCCCAGGAAAACAGGTGTCCTTATATTTTGTAGCCCACTGGAATTTAAACCCTTAAAAAAAAAAAGTTATTTGTCAGGATGTCAAAATCTTCAATGTTTAGTGTCATTTCTATGATTTGAAGAGTTGTTTAGAAGCTGATGGATATTTAGAGCATCAGAGTAACCCCTTCAGGGAGATAATTTCCTAGGAAATAATAGGCAAAGAAATTTACAGATAGGAGATTTGGATATATTCAGTATATTACCCTGGAATAAATAATTATTTTTAGGAATTCACATAGGTAATAAAAATGCTTAGCATTATTTGTTTTTATGAAAAATGTGTTTTTAGTATATATTTGAAGAGTTGGGCAACCATTTTTCTAATTTTTGAATATTTTTCACTGCTCCAAAGTGAAGCCCCATAACCATTGGCAGTTACTGTCCCAGTTTTCCTGTCCCTCAACCTGTGACAACCACTAATCTACTTTTTGTTACTTCTTGATTAAAATGTTGCATTGACATTCTCATAAATAATAGTTTAATACCACTGATCTTTCATATTAGTGATATTGTGTGATTAAGGTCTACACTATTAAATATTTGTAGAAATGTGTTACTAAGGTTTTACTTCCTTTATGTTGTAAACAATAGTTTATCACCATATGTTTTCATTAAGCATAGTAGTACATCATTACCTACTATTATTTAGTAAAATTTTGCTCTACCTCTTTTTTTGTTTTTATTTTTGTAAACTTGAGATAAGTAAAATGATCTTGATTGTATTTATCTTTGTTTAGAATACCTTTCTCTCACAGTAAAAAAAAAGTATTTACATAGCAGTTATAATAGAATTTCTATTTAAAATACTTTAAGATAAACATTGCATTCTTTTTAGTCTTAGCAACATTCCTTTTTTGCACACAAACAGTTGACATTCTTTACAGATCATACTCATTTCTTCACTCACGCCAAACTCTTGAGGTCCTTACTAAGTATGTGATTTTAGGCACCTGATTGTATGAACCAACTAGTGGATTAATAATCATAAATATGTGCCTATCCCACAACATTAATCTAGTTTTACTTGGCTGAAATTGTGGCTTGATAGGGTAAAGGGAATAGTTTTTGAAGTTGGCAGGTACAATGAGGATTTTGTTCATTGTAGAGATCTGCTTTATAGTTCATCTGGGATTTAGTTCAGCTGAGAACCGTCAGACTCATCCAAAGACTTTTATTGTATAAAACTTCAACATATGTGTGCAGTGAAAAGATGTTCTGAAGTTGATTACATAATAATTCTGAGAAAAAGACCTGTTTTAGGAATATCACTATAAGACTTCTCTGACTCTTCTTAGGAAGCAGTGACAGAACTTGGGTCTTCAAGAGCAAATAATAGTAGTTTACTGGGACTTTTCCTTTGGTCGCTGTTTTGTACTGTCTCTGTAGGGATAAGCAATGGCAAATACCTTCAACAAATGGCTGAGACACTAGAAGAACCCACAGGCCAACCAAGTATTCCCTTCTTGAATTCATGCCTTAGGTTTCTCCTCTGAGTAGAAAATCAAAACATCATTTTTTCATTTTTAAATAAATAAGAGGACTAAAACATTGCCACTGTTGAATATTGACAGGAGATGCTTGGAACCTAGTAGATCAACTGGGCAGGTGGAAAATGAGGACATCGTAAAAGTGGGCATCGCACTACAACTTTTATTGTGGTACACAAAAATATAACCTAAATCCATGGTCTCGGGAGCATGTTTATATATAGATACACATGTTGGATTTTATAATAGCTCTCAGAGGAAGAATGGGTTTCACTTTACAAAATTTTGTTCTGCCTACAGATTTTTAAGAATAAATCTCTTGTATAACTTGATTCTCTTATGTAAAATTTAAATTATGAAAATCTGTGCTATTTAAATATTATAAAATATGCCCTCATAAGAAATGCTAATGTTATAATTAGGTTCTAAATTTTTGGTTTTATATTAAAATTTTTTTTTTCATGCTAAGTTAGCTACACCATGTGTAGCCCCCCAAAGATGCATTTTATCATTGTGTCTCATGCATGTTTTTCACTGAGCTTGAACAAGCAGTTTTGTCCATGTCTGTAGAAGACTTCTTTCACTGTTCCCGGTTATCATGCCTGGCTTGTGTAATTGGGTAGTCATCAGAAAAGGGGGGCGGATTTTTTTAACCTTTGAAAGTGATATCCTTTTCAGCCTTGGCAGATCTCAGTGTTCTATCTTTGTCTCTAAAATCCACATCGGAAATGCTAAGAGTTCCCATGCTGGAGTTAGGAGAGGTCGTTGTCAGGAGGATCCTGTAGCACTTTTCAGAAATTGGAGGGTCATCCAGCAAAACTAGGCCACATATTCTAAGGATCAAGTGCACCCAGTAATATCTTTGGATTTGAAGATCTGCATGCTTTCAAGCTTATCTGTAATTTGGTCTGGTTTCTATTTACCTATTCATGGCCAGCGTAGTTTTTGCGGTTGCTGAAAAATACCTTACTGACATCAGTTTGCACATATGAAAGTATTTTTTCATTTTAATCTAATTTTCTTTCTGATAGCTTTCAAAGTTTATGTGAATTTGTCATAGGAACTCCTCATTTATCTCTACCCACCTGATTGCCTGACTCCTTATGGTACTAGAGTCTAGTGAATGATTTCATCAGTATGTTTAGAGAATTTTCTCTCTGCAGGTGTTTAGGAATTCCTCTTCCTGACTATGTATACAGTTTTCTATTAAAAGGATCTGGCTTGGGCTTTAGCCCTTGTTTACTTTAATTGAGTCCTTTCACCGGCGATACAATGGACTGTTCTATTACTTTCTCAAGTCTGTGGATTGCACTCACAGTGAACAAACTGTGCTGCGGTAAAAACACTATTCTCTGGAAGCAATGGGGAATGACACCACAGTGAGTGAGTTACCTAGTATAAACCTTTTAACCTTCATTCTGATCAGGAAAACCCTTTTACAGTAAACTTCTCTGCCTTGTAATATACTAAGGGTTATTTAACTCCTTGCTGAATCAAAATCATCATTATGAATATAATATACTGAACTGTACCAAGCATAGGTAGATATAGGGCAAACAGTGTATGGGAGATTGATTGCAAAAAATGACCTTGATTTTTTTCTCTCTGTCTATTCCCTTGCAGTGTAACTCTGTACAGGTAAAGTTATTATTATTATTTTTTTTACTTACTTCTTGAATCTGGACTGGGCTTGTAGCTTGCTTTGGCTAGTGCATGTAGCAGAGGTGATGGTATATCAGTTATGAAGCTTAGCCTCAAGAGACCTTGTGCATTTCTGCCCTTGGAACCCTGTCTAGGTGTTAGGAGAATTAACTTGGCCTAGCCTGCAGGATGTGTCCCCATCAACCTGCATTCCCTCCAGGAGCCAGCCAACTGCACAATGTGTGAGGGAGGCCATTCTATATAAGCCAGTCTAAGCTAATTTATCAGACTTATCAAAATCATGAGAGAGCACAGCTAAGATGGAATTGCCTTCTGACCTGTGGATTTAAGAGCAAGAAATACTGTTTTAAGCCCCTGGGTTTGGGGTAGTTTATTATGCATCAGTGTCTCACTTCTGTGCAATGACTGGTCTTAGAACATGTTTCTTTGGGGGGAAAAAAAGCTTCAGACATAAGCTTGCTTTTTGGTCAGCTGTTGCTTTCTTGGAAAATCATCCTGAATGATATTTCTGCAAAATTAGTGAATCAAAGACAAAAGCAGCTCATTTCTGTTGTACCTCCAAGTGTTTGTTGAATTGAATTACCATCTTTTGAGTAATCTTTTTCAGTGTCTTTGCTGTCCTTTTACAATAGTATCTCATATATTATTTGTTCTGTTGACCTTATTAGAAGGGGAACCACAGGAAGTCCTCCATCATCCTGTACCCATTCTTTAATCTTACGTGTTTTGATGAAATGTGTTAAGGATTTCCTCATCATTTGTTTAGCCATAGCACAAATAGTTTTTGAGCTCTTATGGTATGCACAGGCACTGTGCCAAGGACTCTTGTGAGCTTACAGTCTGGGAAGATACTGACAGGCAAACATCAAATTAAATTATGGTGGGATAGGAACACCTATGATAGGAACACATAAAAGGAAGCAGTTGGACAGGTACAGTAAAAGTTGGGCAACCTCACTAATCACCAGGGAAATGCAAATCAAAGCCACAGTACAACATCACCTCACACCTGTTGGGATGTCTGTTAGACAAGAGAGGACAAATGCTGGCAAGGATGTGGGGCAGAGGGAACCCTTGCGCTCGGTCGGTGGGGATGCAAATTGTTGCAGCCTGTATCGGAGACTGTGTGGAGGTTCCTCAAGAAGTTAAAAAGAGCAGGACCGCCGTAGCATCCGACCACTTCTGGTTATAGAGCCAAAGGCAGTGAAATCCTTAATGTGAAGGATATCTGTACTCCCATGTTCATTGCAGTATTATTCACGAGAGCCAAGGTCTGGAAACTACCTAAGTGTGTCAGCAGATGAATGCATGAAGAAAATGTGAGATAAAAAAATATATATCTCATTTATATATATATTTATCACATGTATATCTCACACATATATATATATATATCACGTTCATATATACACACAAACACAGTACACCATTATTCAGCCTTAAAAAGGTAGAAAATCTTGGTATTTGTGACAACATAGATGAACCTGGGAAGACATTGCTAAGTGAAATGAGCCAGACAGAAAAAGACAAATACTGCATGGTATCACTTATATGTGGACTCTTAAAAAAAAGAAAAAGAAATAAAAACAGAGACTGGAATCATGGTTGCCAAGGGATAGGGGGTAGGAAAAATAGGGAGAGGTTAGTAAAAGGGCATGAACTCACAGTTCCAAGATGAATAAAGTCTGAGGATCTAATGTATAACATGGTGACTATAGTTGATAATATTATACTGTATAGAACTTGTGTCCTCTCTCTGATACAAACACACACACACTTAATGTGTGGGATGATAATTAATTAACTCTATGGTGGGAATCTTTTTACAGTGTATATTTGCATCAAAGCATCACATTGTACACTTTAGATTAGTTGTATTTGTCAGTTATACCTCAATGAAAAAAGAAACATAAAACCTATTCAAAAAAGAAAGAAAAAAAGACAGAAGCAGTTGAGAGATCAGTGGCTCTCTTGAAGAAATGATAAGTTTAGATCTAAAGGGTGAGTGGAAATTAGGGAGAAAATGAGAATAGAAATAGCATTTTATGCATGGGAGATGTATATAGTAAGATGTAAAGGGAAGATAAATGTTTGAATGTGGCTGGAAATATGGACTGTGTAGCGGCTTGTGGCAAGAGTTAAGTCCAGAATGTAATTAGGAACTGTATCACACAAGGTAATCAAGGAAGACCAGAGGCAAGGGGGTCTAGTTAGAAGGATTTACAGTAATTCATGTAAGAGATGATGGGACCATAAACCAGAACAGTATCTCTGGGATGAAGAGAAGTAAATGCATTCAAGTAAAAGGCAAAAGGCACAGGGCATAGCGACTGAATAAACGGTGAGCGTGATGGAGAGAGAGGAGTCAAGGATAACGTCCAAGTTTTTGGCTTGGAGAACAGACCAGCCAGTTCACTGAAGTAAAAGGGCATCACAGGAGGAGCAGGGGTTTTGGGAGAAAGGTAGTTTCATTTTGAAAGTTTGAAGTCTGAGGTACTTGTGAAACTTTAAAGAAGTATCCAGAAGACAGCAGTCATTTGGCTCTCAGACTGAGGACTGGGCTGTTCTGCAGATGCAGCTTTGAGGGTCATGGGTATACAGTAATTGAAAGCCTGGGAGAGATGAGGCAGCCAGACAGGTAGCTTTTCATTTGTGAAGAAAAAGGGCCTAGGACTAAACGCTGAGGAAATGATACTGTGTAAGAGACAGAGAGAAGCCTTCAAAGACCATGAGTGAGATTAACCAGGGTACATGGGAAACAGAGAGTGCAGTGTCTCAAAACTAGGAGAATGTGTCAAGGATACAAGAACAGTCATCAGGATCAAAAGTTTCTTTGAGATCAGCTCAGTTGGTAAAGAATCCGCCTGCAATGCAGAAGACCCGGTTTGATTCCTGGGTTAGGAAGATCCCCCAGAGAAGGGATAGACTACCCACTCCGGTATTCTTGGGCTTCCCTTGTGGCTCAGCTGGTAAAGAGTCTACCTGCAATGCGGGAGACCTGGGTTTGATCCCTGGGTTGGGAAGATCCCTTAGCGAAGGGAAAGGCTACCCACTCCAGTATCCTGGCTTGGAGATTCCATGGACTGTACAGTCCATGGGGTTGCAAAGAGTCAGACATGACTGAGTGACTTTCACAAAGTGAGGTCTGAAGAATTGTCCTTTAGGACAGTTGGGAGCATGGCCTTTGTTTCTAAGCACAAGTTGTTCCTTCCATTTAAAATTTTTTTTTTTTTTTTTTTTGTATTGGAATTTTATTGAGCTCAGTCTTCTTTCAAGATGTTTCTCAAATGCCCCCTCTTCTGTGAAGTTTCCTCGCAGCTAAACTATTCCCTTGCTATAATTTCACAGCTGGTGTAGTGTATTTGAGCATCCTCAAATTGTGAGTTCATCAGTGTACTTTGCCAGCGATAGTCAGTTCCTGAACTCACCAAATTTGTATTGTTTCTGTTAGGACTGGGGTCTTGTGTTCCTCATCTTTTTCTTCTTAGCCCTCCTCACAGTGCCTAGCAGATACATAATGCTTGATAAATGTGGATTTGAATGCTTGATTTTGAATGTAATCCTAGGCAAAAGCAACATTTAAACAGTCACTTTAAAACCAAAATTTCTAAGTAGTGCTGCCTGTTGGATCAATTTTGTCATACAGTCTTTTCTCTGATAATATGATATAATCGTTCTCTCGAAAAAGCCCCTGGATCCAAAATGGTCTTTCAGGACAATACCAAAATATGTAAGAGTTAGTGTAATAGTCTAATCTTTTTTCTTTCTGTGTTTCTTTCTTGGCCACGCCGTGTAGCTAGCAGAATCTCAATTCGCCAAGCCAGGGATTGAGCTCAGGCTACTGGCAGTGACATCCAGGAATCATAACCACTAGGCCACCAAGGAACTCCGGGGAGTAGTCTATTCTTTCCTAGAGGTGGTAATAAATTTGGTAACTTCTAGTGGGCCTCTGTTAAGCCCACGTGTCCACTTGGTATAAGTACATTGAATCATTTCCTGCTGAATAATTAAACTACCCTATGGGTTTACTTCAGAAGAGTATACTGGGGTAATGGTTACTTTTGACTCAGCATGCAACACTTACAATATTTCGTATATTTTTATATGCATGAAACATCTTTGGTTATCACTTAGAAAATTGGTTCCATCCCTTCTTCCTTCCTTTTGGTAATTTAGGTATATTTAATTTACTGAGATGATTCTTTTCTGTACTTTAAAAAATTTTTTACAGCGATAATAGAGGCTTGACATAATGTCACTTATGTGTCCTGTGTCTTTATAAAGGATATTCAGAGCTACAGGAGCAAAAGGGAGTGACTTCTGCAATTAAAAAGAAAAACGGCTCAGGAATATTAAGATCTAGTTTTCTGAGTTTAGTGGTTGTTTTATATAAAAAAGAGAAAGGACCAGCTCATGTTAAGCACGGATTTCTAATTCCCACGAAAAGCCAAATGGAGAAGCCAGTGATAACAGCTTCAAAAACGACTCATAAATAAGTTGCTGGACTGAGAGATTATGGCCTGTTCCTGAAGTATGTGTAAAATTACATGTAAAGGTCAAGAGAGCATCATTAATATGTATGACTGGATTCCAGCTCTAGTAGACAATCCATTCCCTCAGGCATAAAATGAGGTAGTTGAGCACTGAAGAAGACACATGCTGTGTACGCCTGTGTCATGTAATGGGAATGTGTTACATAGTTGTATCTTTGGTGTTATGATTATTTGGGTGGGATGAGAAAGACTTGGTGTACCACCAAAAAGGGGCTACTGGATACATCTGGTCTATGGGGCCCCTGAGAAGTGGGGCTAGTGAATGCATTTGATCTGGAGGCCCCTGAGAATTAGGGCTACTAGATAACATCTGATCTGGGAAACCCCTGAGAAGTGGGGCCACTGGATGCATCTGATCTGGAGGCCCCTGAGAAGTGGGGCTGCTGGATATATCTGGTCTGGGGGACTGCTGAGAAGTTGGTGTACCTCTGCTGGGCATCATAGCCAGTTCTACTCAGTTGGTTGAGCCAGAGCCCTAGGAATTATCTTTGATAACTCCGCTTCTTTGAACCCCATTTTCACCAGTTTTGTAGATTCTACCTCTGAAAATCCATATTAAATCCATTTGCCTCTCTCATTTATCAAATATTATTTGAATGAATGAATGCACTCAGCTGCCCAAGTTCAAATCACTATTAGCTCTCTTAGGTATAGTGAATTGACTGCTGTACAGCAGAAACTAATACAACTTTGTAAAGCAACTATACCTAATAAAATTAAGAACAGAAAATAAAAGTCAAAAATAAAAACAACAAATCACCATCAGCTCTCAATGGGTTGTTCACTTCTTTTTTTCCCCCTGTTGCAAACATAGTGATATGTTTTTAAAATCACAAATAAAGTCTGGCTTAAAATGTCTAGGCTTTAGGCTAAGATCTGAAATATTTATCACTTCCTACATGACCCTGCATAACCTGGTCCTGGCTGTCTTTATATCATCCACAGCAACTGGTTTTCTGGTCGTCTAGTAACTCAAACTCTCTCCCACTCCTTGGCTTTAGCACCTGCTCTTCCCTCTTCCGGGAATGTTCTTCTTTCTAGTATTGTGGTAAACTGTACTTCCTCAGATACACCTTCCTCCATCTAAATTAGATTCCCCTGTTACACTTTTTAAAATCCTAGTGCTATTCTTGCAGAGCATTTGTTATATAGCTGGGAATTACATAAACAAAACTTCAGAGAGAAAGAGTCCAGTTATCTGTCGTCTTTGCTCTGTCCTCAAGGAGCTGTCATTTACCCTGCAGCCTGTTCCAGTTCAGTTTTGATTCCCGCTGCTCCCCTGAAAATGCCCTCTGATTCAGGATGCTCAATGACTGTCATTTTGCCCGATTCACAGGTAGTTCTCTCTCCTTTCCTCATTTGATTTCTCAGCAAACCTCATCACAGTGGACCATTTCCTTCTCGGGACATTCTTCCTTCTTGGTTTTTGTCACTGTTTAATGTGGTTATCTGGGACACAGGTGCTGAGATGGAGAGAGGTGTGCCAGAGGCTTGTTGGTCGGAGGGGCTTGCCAGTGGAAGAGTCAAGAGGAAGGGAGCAAGACTGGATAGGTCAGGGCTTCAGAAAGAAAGGAAGGAAGAGGGGAAGAGACAGAATTAGGCAGGGAAAACTTCAGACTGTGGTGTAGATCGAAGAGAGTCTACAACCCTACCAGGAACTCTGCAGCAAAGATTCTCATTAGGAGAGACCTGAATTAGGCAGAGTTGGCCCGGCCATGCTACCTGTAGTGTGCTCAGTGATTAGCTGGGGTGACCTGGGAGGAATGTGGCTTTGGCTTAAAGGCTGAGCGGATTCTGAGCCTGTTAACAGCTGGAGGTTGTCAGATAACTGCACTCCTTACAACTGAATGATAAGTGGTTTGTCCCTGGGAGATCCTAGCAGCATACATCCACTGCCACAGAGACACTGTACATTTCTTCACTATCTCTTCCCTAATCACTTCTTCTCAATAGTCTTTGTTTTTTTGCTTTCTTTGCTCAGTCCCTCAAAGTTTGATCCTAGATGTTCTCCTTGTTTGAACTCTTTCCCTAAATTTATGTCTTTGAATACCACGTCTATGCTACGTTCTGTAGCTTGAGTTCTACCTTCTCCACCAAACTTTAGGCTCCTAAACTCAACAGCCTTCTGGATAGCTCCTCTTCAGATGTCTGATAGGCACCTCACTCTTTCTCACCAAGCTAGACCTCTTGATTTTCCTCCCTAGATGTGTGCCTCTTCTATTTTCCTCTATTCTAGTAATTACATTTAGTAATTTTAACATTACAACCATCACTGTAAGATGCGAGAGTCATCCCGAGTTTCCCTTTCCTTTACCTTTCTAGTCCTATCTGTTGTACCTCTGAAATATAATTTGTATTTGTCCATTTCTTCTCCCTGTCTTGTCCAAGTCATCATAATCCCTCATGTGGACATGCGGTGGTCTCTTAACTGGATTCTTTGCTCCCTTTTTGCCTTCACAGAATACTCTAGAATAAAAGCCCTATGAAGGCAAAGGCTTTACTTCTCTTGTTCACCGCTATATCCATGTTGCCCAGAACAGTGTCTGGTAAACAGATGACACTAAATATTCATTGAGTGAAGGAATGAATGAGTGAATGAATGGATCAGTTCTCCACTTGGAATTTTTAAGATAAATCAGATGATGCCCTTTTCCTTCTTAAAATCATCCAGTGGACTAGCAGTTCAGAATGGAATCCAGACTAGAAGACTGTGCAGGCTGGCCCTTGCCTACTTCACTGACTTTATCTCACGGCACACTCTGCTGCAGCCACAGCATTCTTCTCTCCATTCCCCACACCAAGCTCTTGCTCACACAAAGGCCTTTCAACTGTGATTCTTCTTCATGGTAAGACATAGCTCTTATCACTCAGATCTCAAGTCCAGAAAGACATGGTCTTTGAGATGCCTTTCCTGGCCATTGTATGTAACTTAGTAACTGCCCCTGGTCCCCAGTCTCCATCCCAGTTCTGTCACACAGCTATATTTTATTTCTTTATACCACTTAATTCTTCTGTTTAGTTTTTAAACTTTATTTTGACATTGGGTATTAGAAAAATTAGGTTCTTTTTAATTTTTAAGGAGTTGCTATTGGAGCAGGAAATGGCAACCCGCTCCAGTGTTCTTGCCTGGAGAATTCCAGGGACGGGGGAGCCTGGTGGGCTGCCGTCTATGGGGTCGCACAGAGTCGGACACGACTGAAGTGACTTAGTGGCAGCAGCAGCAGCTAGTCCTTCCTTCTGACCCTGTCTACCAAACAATCCTTTCTCACTCTCCAGTGTATCTAATGTAAAGCAGCCAAAATAACTGGACCAGAGCCTAGAAAGTGGAGTTTAGATTGTGATCACTTTAAGAAGGCTCTTGGGTGCTATCTGGAACTTTTTTCTGTAACCTTCTGATCTTTTAGGTTTTCCTCAGAACAAATTTACCCACCTTCCTGAAAAAAAAGCATCATTTTTATGTCAGGGTAGAGAGAGCTGAACTAAAGACAGAGAGCTTGGTCCCAAGGTTAGTTCTAGAGTGTGGACAGACAATAGGTTATAATGGTCCAGTCCAGGGCACTGGTGACAGTTTGGTGGAAACAAGGGAACAAATGTGAGGCATGCTCAGAATGAGATTCTTCAGAATGTATCATCTGATACAGCTCTCTGTCTTTAGTTCAGCTCTCTCTACTCTGACATAAAAATGACTCTCAAGTGTCTTCTCCAAGATAGTACATTCTAATTTTGACATGCTAAGTTGCAGATGCTGACAGGAAAACCACATGTCTGGTTGGTAGTTGGATATCTAGGATTGGAACCCAGGCAATAGGTAGATATGTGGATAGTAAGCTTAGGTCTGAATCTGTCTTACACATGGTAGTGTATATATGTTGATGTTACTTTCTCCATTTGTCTCACTCTCTCCTTCCCTGACTGTGGCCATGAGTCCATTCTCTATGTCTCCATTCCTTCCCTGCAAATAGGTTTATCAATAGCATTTTTCTAGATTCCATATATATGTGTTAATATACTATATTTGTTTTTCTCTTTCTGACTTAATTCACTCTGTATAACAGGCTCTAGGTTCATCTGCCTAACTAGAACTTACTCAAATTCATTCTCTCTCTTTTTTTTTTTTTTGCAGAATAATATTCCATTGTATATATGTCCCACATTTTTTTAATCCATTTAGCTGTTAATAGACATCCAGTTTGCTTCCATATCCTGGCTATTGTGAATAGTGCTGCTACGAGCATTGGGGTACATGTGTCTTTTTTTCAGTTATGGTTTTCTCAGGATATAAGCAATAGGGTTTTGTATAGTTCCCTCAGAACCCTGACAAATGCTATTCTTAAAAAATTTTTTTATGTTGCATATAATGTTAAAGGTTACTTTCCATTTATAGTTATTATAAAACATTGGCTGTATTCCCTGTGGTGTGCAGTGTGTCTCTGAGCATATCTTTCACCCATAGTTTATACCTCCCGCTCCCACCCCTGTATTGTCCACTGCCCCCTGCCCCCCTGCCCGACCATCGTAACCGCTAGTCTGTTTCCATAGCTGTGAGTCTGCTCCTTTTTTGCTATATTCGTTAGTTTATTGTGTTTTTTGGATGCCACATGTGAGTGCTGTCGCAGTTTCGGTCTTCGTCTGACTCATTTCACTTAGCATAATGCCCTCCAAGCAGTCCATCTGTGTTGCTTCAAATGGCAAAATTGCCAAACCCTGACTCTTCAAAGGCAGAGGTCAAATGTGGTTCAGCAGAAGAGATAGGAAAACTTAAGGGCAGAGAAGAAAGACCTTCAAGGAAAAGACAGATGTGTTAAGTATTGCATGTGACAGCCAGGGAGTTACTGCTGGTCTCACAGAATTTAGTTTCAGAATCATGGCAGAACCGCGCACCACCATGAAGTGTAGTCCCCGCTTGCTGCAACTAGAGAAAAGTCTGCACAAAAGCAACAAAGACCCAGCACAGCCAAAAATAAATTAAAAAAGAAAAAGAATAGTGACAGAGACAAGAAAGTGAAGTTGCATGAAAAACGTGAACGTGGTGTTGGTGGAGAAGTGAAGAGGCTCGGAGAGGTGGAATTAGGGGAAGTATCAGTAAGGGTGGTGCATTGATCGATACAGGCAGTGTGGAGAGGAATAATGATGCTAATGATTTGAATAATTAGAAACTTATCAAGATTTTTGTTTTGCCCTTTTTTCAGGCTCTGTACCAGACCATTGTCATTTTATTTTATGGCTTTAACTGACAAACCCACTGTTAGTGGAGACCATATGAATGCAGAAAGTTGCAGGGTAACAATGTAATCAACATGTGGAAGTAGTCTTCCAGTAGTTAACCATTCAGCTCAAATTATACCCTATTTATGAAATTTTAATAACTTACTGATTTCTTGGCTGTGTATCTCACGGTTCCTAGTTTTATTGAAGATCAAAGTGAGTTTGCCTGTTTTTGTAATGAGGATACAACATTTTAGGTATTATTTTTCTGTAATTAGGTGCCATAAATTCAGTAAATTTATTTGAACTCATTTGCAAGGCACAGGTCTAGGTGCTGGGGACACAAAGATGTACAAAATTGGACTCTGTCTTCAAGGAGATCTGATGTGGGGGAAAAGAATGCTTGGTATAAAATATAATGTGATATGACAAGTTTTATACAAGATGTGTAACATACTCAACTCATAGAGGCATATAAAAAGTGATAAGTTTAGCCTGGAGAAGTGAGGGAATGCCTCCATAGGTGGGCCCTGATCTGAATCTGAAGCAAGTCTCTTCCACACATTGTATTCTCATTTAAATAGTATATTTGAAGTTTTAATTTTCCTTGTGTAGTCTTGACCCTGATGCTGCTATTTGATTTTGTTTCTCTAATTCCTAGTGTGTTTCTTCAAACCTATCTTCCTTGAAGGCACACAATAAAGAGATATTGAAATGAGAAAATAAACAAATGAATCAATGTATATGACTAGACTAACAAAGACAATGATGTTTGTCTGTTCTGTTCAGTGCTGTATTTCTTGCACTGAGAAGTGCTTAGTCTATCAGTTTCCCAACTGTGGCTGACTGTGGCTCAAATCATGAACCCTTATTGCAAAATTCAGACTTAAACTGAAGAAAGTAGGGAAAACCACTAGACCATTCAGGTGTGACCTAAATCAAATCCCTTACAATTACAGAGTGGAAGTGACAAATAGATTCAAGGGATTAGATCTAATAGACAGAGTGCCTGAACAGCTATGGATGGAGGTTCGTGGCACTGTACAGGAGGCAGTGATCAAACTATCCCCAAGAAAAAGAAATGCAAAAAGGCAAAATGATTGCCTGAGGAGGCCTTAGGAAGAAATAGCGGAGGAAAGAAGAGAAGCAAAAGGCAAAGGAGAAAAGGAACGATATATCCATCTGAATACAGAGTTCCAAAGAATAGCAAGAAAAGATAAGAAAGCCTTCCTAAGTGATCATTTGAAGAAATAGAGGAAAACAGTGAAATGGAGAAGACTAGAGATCTCGTCAAGAAAATTAGAGATACCAAGGGAACATTTCATGCAAAGATGGGCTCAATAAAAAACAGAAATGGTATGGACCCAACAGAAGCAGAGGATATTAAGAAGAGGGGGCAGCAATACACAGAACAACTATACAAAAAGGATCTTCACGACCCAGATAACCACGATGGTGTGATCACTCACCTAGAGCCAGACATCCTGGAATGTGAAGTCAAGTGGGCCTTAGGAAGCAACACTATGAACAAAGCTAGTGGAGGTGATGGAATTCCAGTTGAGCTATTTCAAATCCTGAAAGATGATGCTGTGAAAGTGTTGTGCTCAATATGCCAGCAAATTTGGAAAACTCAGCAGTGGCCACAGGACTGGAAAAGGTCAGTTTTCATTCCAATCCCAAAGAAAGGCAATGCCAGAGAATGCTCAAACTACTGCACAGTTGCATTCATCTCACATGCTAGTAACATAATGTTCAAAATTCTCCAAGCAAAGTTTCAACAGTATGTGAACCGAGAACTTTCAGATGTTCAAGCTGGATTTAGAAAAGACAGAGGAATCAGAGATGAAATTGCCAGCATCCGTGGGATCATTGAAAAAGCAAGAGAAGAATGTTTACTTCTGCTCTACTGACCACGCCAAAGCCTTTGACTGTGTAGATCACAGCAAACTGTGGAAAATTCATAAAGAGATGAGAATACAAGACCACCTGACCTGCCTCCTGAGAAATCTGTATGCAGGTCAAGAAGCAACTGTTAGAACCAGACCTGGAACAACAGACTGTTCCCAAATTGAGAAAGTACGTCAAGGCTGTATATTGTCACTCTGCTTATTTAACTTCTATGCAGAATACATCATGTGAAATGCCGGGCTGGATGAAGCACAAGCTGAAATCAAGATTGCCAGGAGAAATACCAATAACCTCAGATACGCAGATGACACCACCCTTATGACAGAAAGCGAAGAGGAACTAAAGAGCCTCTTGATGAAAGTGAAAAAGGAGAATGAAAAAGTTAGCTTAAAACTCAACTTTCAAAAAACTAAGATCATGGCATCTAGTCCCATCTCTTCATAGCAAGTAGATCAGGAAACCATGGAAACAGTGACAAACTTTATTTTGGGGGCTCCAAAATCATTGCAGATGATGACTGCAGCCATGAAATTAAAAGATGCTTGCTCCTTGGAAAAAAAGCTATGAGCAGCCTAGAAAGCATATTAAAAAGCATAAACATTACTTTGCCAACAAAGGTCCATGTAAGTCAAAGCTATGGTTTTTCCAGTAGTCGTGTATGGATGTGAGAGTTGGACCATAAAGAAATATGAGTGCTGAAGAATTGATGCTTTTGTACTGTGCTGCTGGAGAAGACTCTTGAGAGTCCCTTGGACTGCAAGGAGATCCAACCAGTCAGTCCTAAAGGAAATCAACCCTAAATATTCATTGGAAGGACTGATGCTGAAGCTGCAGCTCCAATACTTTGGCCACCCAATGCAAAGAACTGACTCATTAGAAAAGACCTTGATCCTGGGAAAGATTGAAGGCAGTAGGAGAAGGGGACAACAGAGGAAGAGATGGTAGGATGGCATCACCGATGTGATGGACATGAGTTTGAACAAGCTCGGGGAGTTGGTGATGGACAGGGAAGCCTGGTATGCTGCAGTCCGTGGGGCTGCAAAGAGTCGGACACGACTGAACAACTGAACTGACTGACTAGTCTATCAGTAGGTCCATAAATCCTCTTTGACTGAATAGAAGGGAAAGGGAGGGAGGGAGAGAAGAAAGGAAGGAAAATTTAAAATATATTCACTTCTACTGATGAACCTATTTGCAGGGAAGGAAGACACAGACTTAAACAATGGACGTCTGGACACAACAGGGAAAGGAGAGGGTAGGACGAATTAAGAAAGTAATGTTGACATAGATACTATCATGTGTAAAACGATAGCAAGTGGGAAGCTGCTGTATAGCATCGGAAGCTCAGCTCAGTGCTCTGTGATGACCTAGAGGGGTGTGATGGGAGTGGGCGAAGGAGATACATATAATTATGGGTGATCTGCATTGTCTTGTGAAGCTGAAGCTCCAGTACTTTGGTCACCTGATATGAAGAGCTGACTCATTGGAAAGGACCCTAATGTTGGGAAAAACTGAGGGCAAGAGGAGAAGGGGCCGAGGATGAGATGGTTGGATGGCATCACTGACTCAGTGGACATGAGTTTGAGCAAACTCAGGGAGGTAGTGATGCACAGAGAAGCCTGGCGTGCTGCAGTTCATGGGACTGCAAAGAGTCGGATACGAGTGAGCGGCTGAACAACAACAGTAGGAACCAATACAATACTGTAAAGCAATTATCCCCCAGTTAAAAAATAAAGTATATTCACTTCTAGAAGAGCAAAGAAAAAGGACAAAATAGCCAACTCTAACAACAGTTTTGGAAAAATTAAACATTAGTACCCTCAGAGATTTGATTTTAGTCTGAAAGAAATTTGAATTTTACTATATTAACTTATTTGTTTCATTGTTGTGACTAATTCAACAGTTTCATTTTCTTTCTTATAGCTTTCAATAGATTGGGCACAAAAATGGAGATTTTGTGATAGAAAACAGCTCCTACAAACAAGAAGTCACCTAAAGATTCTATAGTACATTTATTTTTTGAAGTTCATCTCTCCTTTGTCTTCATATTTTCTTCTCTTTTATATAGCCTGGTGGTGTTCTGATGGTGGTGGTGTAGTCACTCAGCTATGGCCAACTCTTATGACCCCATGGACTGTAGCCCACCAAGCTCCTCTGTCCGTGCAATTTCCCAGGCAAGAACACTGGAGAGGGTTGCCATTCCTTTCTCCAGGGGATCTTCCCGACCCAGGGATCAAACCCAGGTCTCCTGCACTACAGGTAGATTCTTTACCAACTGAGCCACTAGGGAAGCCCAGATAATGTTCTACTTTAAAATGATTGGATTTTATTCTGTCTTATTGATTCTTTAAGAGGTCATACTTTTCTTCTTGGGGAAAACATTTGTTTCTCAAAAATTAGTATCTTATGTTTTGCATGCTTAAGACAAATATGACTTCTTAAAGATATGGTAAATATAGTTTCTGATATCAACATATGTAGTAGTGAAACTGCTTTATAATTTTATCTATTTAATGAATTCATTTAATTTTTTTCACTGTCCTGTTTTTAATTTTCCAGTCATCACATGTGAATTGAATTAAGATAGTTTATTTAGAAGCTGTATTGCCAAGGAGCTATGGAAAACTTCTTTGGCTTACATTTTGAATTTTTCTCCCATTTGTCTTTGGCCAACAGCTCAGCCCCTTTGGTGTCCCATCTGCTTAACACACGACAGCTATGGCACATTTCCATTCATCTGGATCAGAAAATAGAGAGACCTTTAAGTCAGTCTGGATATTACCTGCCATTGCCATGGGTCCAATAGTTAAAGATGGGAAACTTTTGTTTTCATTTTCCTCAGAAATTGATACCACCAAGCCCATTACTGTGAATTTGTGGCTTCTTTTTGAAATGTCCCTCATTGAATTCTAGAACATAATTAACTTTGAGAGAAGCATTCACTAACACCTCAGCATGTTGCCATACTCCTTCAGTACTTACTCTTCATATGAAGTTCTCATCACCATCCCAGTGATTGGTTTTGCTTTTTGACTGATGACTCTTGATTCAGCTCTCCTTGCTGCTGCTGCTAAGTCACTTCAGTCGTGTCCGACTCTCTGCGACCCCATAGACAGCAGCCCACCAGGTTCCCCCATCCCTGGGATTCTCCAGGCAAGAACACTGGAGTGGGTTGCCATTTCCTTCTCCAATGCATGAAAGTGAAAAGTGAAAGTGAAGTTGCTTAGTCATGTCTGACTCTTAGCAACCCCATGGACTGAAGCCCACTAGGCTCCTCCGTCCATGGGATTTTCCAGGCAAGAGTACTGGAGTGGGGTGCCATTGCCTTCTCCTTAGGAGAGTCTAAAAACCAGTCTAGGGCAGATTCTACTTTGGAAAGTCTGAAGAACTAAATTTTTCTCTTGACTCTATAGTTGGTATACCCATGAATTAGGAAAGTAGCTTTTAATTTTAACCCAAATTATCATCAATGCAAAAATAGAACTATTTATTTTTTGTTAGCTTATTAATTAATTTATTTTTAGGCATCTCTTACCTCATTCCAAGAAAGAATTCGGACAAGCTCAAAATAACAGTAGTAACACAGCCTTATAAAAAACAAACTATTCAGGGCCATGGGAAAGTAAGGGTGAAGGTTTAAAGTTAGTTCACAAAAAATTGCTAGTAGGGTTTTGCTGCACAGGAGGTAAAAGTTAAGTTGTAGATTCAGCTGTAAACGTGCTGGCGGCCAGAGCAAAGATTGAGACGTGCTCAGTAAAGAGTCCCAGGATCCTCAAGGTGAAAATATCGAGCTTTTCCTTTCAAAGGAGTATACAAGACAGATGTTTCTTGGGGACCCTCCTATAGAGAGCGCTGATTGATATAGACAGTATCCCTAACATTATGGACGAGGAATAAGTCCTTTATGTCTGTTTTCTTGTTCAATTCTTTACAATAACTCTGTGAAGTAATTATTTTCAGATGAGGAAACTTAGGCCCCAAGAGGTTAAGTGACTTGTCCAAAATCACACAGTAAGTGGGAGAAAGGATTTAAAAATGGGCAAATCTATCTGGCTTCATTGTCCTCACCCTTAATCATTTTTCTTTACTAGATTCCTGTTACTATTTTTTGTTGTAAGTCAAGGGCAGAACGAAAAAATGAAATTCAAGAGAAACCATTCTAAGAGGGGATCAAAGTAATGCAGTCTAAATATACAGCCAGCTCTCCGAAGATTTTATTTGGGCCAGGGGTAAAATTTAGTTAACCTAGAGCTGTGTTCTTAACCTTTGTTGGATCTCTTTGATGATCTAGGGTAAGCTACAAACTTTTTCTTCAAAAAGTATGCATATGTACTATTTTAGGCAAACCATGGACCTCCTCTCCCTCTCACCCCCACCCCCCAAAAAAAATTCATCCTCCAAAACTGTACATAGATATAGAGTTGGGCAGCAGAGAGTCTAAGGCAATAAACTAATAAATAGTAGCTGTGTCAAATGAGGACAGATCCTTTTGCATTAACTGGCTGTTGGATATTAGTTGGCTTCTCCCTTCTTAAGTCACAGCAAGGAGATATTTCACTAGATTCCAAATCCCTGATCTCACAGGACTTTAGAGAGCTCCCAGGGGTGGGGGAAGTGTATGAAAACTTTTATTATTTAAATTTATTAAAGCAGTTATCTCCCTTATTAGGACCTGTGATAGTCTCGCTACTTAGTTTTAAGATGGGTCATTTTAGCTATTGTATTCTGGTCCTTATTTCTCCTGGACTAAATAAGTGTGCTGACCATTGTATTCAGACTAATTAACTGCAGGGACAGGTGAACACCAAACTATAAAATCAAACCTTTTTAATATTTTAGGAAGTCATGAGTAGTGATTGTCCCTGGGAACTAGGCTAATAATACTGTCAACAGTACTTTTCAAAATCCCTATATCAGACACCTAGCAATATAACCTAAGAATTCTCCACTGGCTTTAGTAGTATCTAGCACAATTTTATACAGTGATTATGCAGTCAGAGGTCTACACACATCTTTTAGGTATCAAGGTTCTTTTACAAGCCAGGTGACCTAGATTAAAATCTTAACTCTGCCACTAACTGTAAGATTATGGACAGATGACACAACTTCACATACCTCATATCTAAACTAAGAGTGATAAAGGTACCTGTTTCAGTATTTGAATTTAAAATGCAGTAACAAATGAAAAACCCTTAGCCTAGTGGTAGTATAACGCAGACCTGGGAAGTGTTTAGCTTTTATTAATTATACTTAGTGGTAGTGCTACAGACAGACAGTGAGCATCTTTATTTTTTTGAGAGGGTGGGCGCTGAACCACAGTATCTTGCAGGATCCCTGATTTTCTGACCTGGGATCGAACCCTGGCCCACGTCAGTGAAAGTGCCAAGTCCTAACCACTGGACTGCCAGGGAGTTTTTGTGAACATCTCTTTATGTCACTGAAAAGTCCTTAGGTCTGGAGAGTGTTTGGAGAGTTTGCTGAGTTTTAACCCGTTTTTGTCCTGGGCTGTCCTTGTGTATAGTACTTCTTTAGCAAGGCTCCACCAGTGTCTTTTCTCCAAGGACTGATTTCTGATGGTAAATGCTACTTGGATGGCTCGTCTGCTCTTCATTTTAGTAGTTCATAGCCTCTGTGCAGCGCTTTAAGCTGTGTGTGCTGAGTTTTAAAACTTTTCCTTGCTTCACCTTGGTTTTTTCCCCATTTGAACTCAGTGCATCAAGTGGCTGCTGACTCTTCTCCAGGCTGTTCCTTCTCCCTTACACACAGAAAATTTATTTCTCTAAGGATATTTTTAAAGCATGTCTAACAGAACTTATTCTGGAGGGAAATGCCTGGCTTGTGAACAAATGTATTATGAGTCTGGGAGGATGGGAAAGTGTGAAGGATGGGGGACAGAGAGAGGCAGTGATAATAATTGGAATCTCTTATCCTTGTAGCCTTTTGAAAGTGTTTTCTCATTGATTTCTTTCCTTATTGAAAGAGAAGAGTTGGTGTTTATTTTGTTAATAGGAACTATGTTTCTGTAACACAATATACTTTATAGACTTTTAGAGTCACTGCTTATTCTTAAAAGATGCAAAATACAAGTAATATTCAACTTTATTTGGCACTGGTTTTATAGGCATGGAAAATTTTCAGTATTCTTTCTCAAGAAAAATGATTACTTGAACCATCAAGATTTATGGCATATTAATCCAAAGTTAATATGAGACCTTACCTGTCTTCAGTGGATCCATATAGACAACACTATAAAACATGAATGAGCAGTACGTATAGCAGTTGATTTTTTCAGTTATCTGAATATTATTGACATTATTACTTAATCCTTTTGTGCCTTAGTTGTCCTCTGTAAAACAGGTAATAATAGTACCTTCTTCATATCATAGGGTTGTGAGTATTAAGTGATAAAGTATTTAGCACAGTGCTTGCTTTGTAATGAGCACATAAATGTTATCTATTATGATTATTAGTCCAATTCTTAGGTTTTATGCAGGTTATTAACTCAGTATTCTAAGTTCATTATCAAACACATTTTGGCATTCCTGATTTCTGAAAATAATTCTCCAAGTAGTGGAGTTCTGTTGTAGATTAATTTGTTAGAGATATTGAAAAGATTCACCCTTTTTAGTGCAAACTTCTAAAGTAACATTGACTTCGCTACTTAACTCTACAACTTGATTAAGCAGTGTTTAACTTTTCATTCGGGAAAAACCATTCATTCCGTTTCAAAAGAAGAATATCTCATTTTCAAATTTGCACTGAATCACTCTTTGGCGCATTAATTGTTATCTTTAGAATCTGTTTTGCAGATGTGGAGGCTGCTGCTTTAAAATGTGGTTGGTTGAGTGAAAATTTCATATATGTATTGTATTTCAGAAGCATTAAAAAAAATAAAGTATAATGGCTATAATAATGAAGAATAATAGTTCCTTACTGCAGTGGCTGGTTGGAAAGCCTGCCTGCACCTGATTGTATTCAGGGAGAAGTTGGTCTAGAAACTGTTGAGCCCTGGCAGCATCAGAGTAGGTGGGTGGAGGCAGATTTTTGTAAGATTTGTCATACCCACTTTATCCTGTGCTGGCTGCAATATTCTCTTTCCTCTTCTTCCATATCTCCTCATTCTCCACCCCCACCCACTGTGCCTTGTATTGTTTTTATTGGGAGGTAGTAATTACTTCTCTCATTTGTAATTATAGGCACCTACATATTTCTCTACATTTTAAGGCCAAATCCAGTTATGAGTTCTTATTTTGATGCATGAGAGTAATTATTAGTGACTAACACTGAGTGACTTGTATTATGCTCCAAGTGGATTTATTGTGAATTTCCCCTGATCAAGTACATAGAAATACATAAGTGGGAGGATGAGAGAATATGTCTGTCTGTTCCCTCTCCAAGAGTTGATTTTCTTCAGTGACCTCTTTGTGTTCATTTCCAGTTGGTCAGAAACACATACTGTTAGAAGCACTGGATCCTTATTTAATATTTTAATTTCATTTTCTTTTCTTCCCAAATTCTCCATTTGTGTTGATAACAGCCATCATTTTCCTTTGTCCAGGACCTTTGTCAGGGACATTGTCTTCATTCCTTGGCTCCACAGTCTGCAGCCATGGTTCAGCCCTGTGGTTGGAGGACCAGTCCATGCAGACTTTAGGGTATGCTGCTTGTCTAGGAGAGGAGGTCAGGCCTGCTGTTCATGATCCCCAAACCCTATTGAATCTCTATTTCCCAAAGTTTACAGAATGCTCTTTGTTGTTGTCGTTCAGTTGCTAAGTTGTACACAACTCTTTGCGATCCCATGGACTACAGCATGCCCGGCTCCTCTGTCTTCCACTGTCTCTCAGAGTTTGCTCAGATTCGTGTCAGTGATGTTGTCTAACCGCCTCATCCTCTGCTGCCCCCTTCTCCTTTTCAGTCTTTTCCAGCATCAGGGACTTTTCCAGTGAGTCAACTCTTTTCATCAGGTGGCCAAACTATTGAAACTTCAGCATCAATCCTTCCAGTGAATATTCAGAGTTGATTTCCTTTAGGACTGACTGATTTGATCTCCTTTTGATCTCCTTGCAGTCCACGACTGTCAAGAATCTCCTCTAGCACCACAGTTCGAAAGCATTAGTATTTCAGTCTGCCTTCTTTGTGGTGCAACTCTCATATCCATACATGACTAGTTTAACAGAGTTTGCAGGGTCTTTCCCAATCTAGTCCTGGCCTGTTTCTATCCTCATCTAGACATGTGTACACCCCACCCCACTCCCCCACACACAATACACACATACTGTAACTATATCAGACTATATTAACTATTCCTCTCAAGGTCTTTTCCCATGGTATTCCTTCTGCCATAAATTCCCTCATATGAAATTTGCCCCATAACACCTTCTTCCCATTTAGGAGTTAAATCAAATGTTATATCCTCTCCTCTGCCTGTCTTCCTCAGTTTTTCACCCTAAGCAAGTTCAGTTGCTCAGTCGTGTCCGATTCTTTGTGACCCCATGGACTACAGCACGCCAGGCTTCCCTGTCCATCACCAGCTCCCAGAGCTTGCTCAAACTCATGTCCATCGAGTCGGTGATGCCATCCAACCATCTCATCCTCTGTCAATCCCCTTCTCCTCCTGCCCTCAATCTTTCCCAGCATCAGGGTCTTTTCCAATGAATCAGTTCTTCACATCAGGTGGCCAAATTATTGGAGTTTCAGCTTTAGCATCAGTCCTCCCAAAGAATATTCAGGACTGATTTCCTTTAGGATTGACTGTTTTGATTTCCTTGCAGTCCAAGGGACTCTCCTGAGTCTTCTCTAGCACCACAATTCAGAAGCATCAATTGATGCTTTTGATACTTTTTCATCCTAGTCAAGTTTTATCAATTCCTATCTGTAGTTTTTATTTATAATTTATAAATTTTATTATATTTTAATTGAAGCATAGTGTATTTATTTTATTTTATTAGTTTCAGGTGTTCAGTAAAGTGATTTGGTGATATTTATATTTACGTGTGTGTATATTTTTCCAGATTATTTTCCACTATAGGTTATTACAAGATGTTGAATATAGTTCCATGTGCTACACAGTAAATCCTTATTACTTACTTATTTTGTGTATAGGAGTTGTATCTGTTAACCCCATGCTTATAATTTATCCTTCCCTACCCCTAGATTCCTATCCAAATTTAAATAGCATTTTTTGGGGGAGCACTCTCTGCCTAATCACTTCCCGCTCCTAATTCCAGAGCATTCTGACCTCTGCCCCATCAGTCTACTAAAATTTCTCTTGCAGGCCTCATGTATGACTTCTGTTACATCCATCCAGTGAAGGCCTTCTAGTCCTTATTTTCCTTAGGATCTTAATATCTCTGTGGAGTTGACATTCTTGATCATGCCTTCCTTTTAAACTTTCTCCTTTGTCTTTACCGACGTTGTCCTCTCCTGCCTCTGGAACTTTTTTCCTGTCTCCTGTCACACTCCTTTCCCATTCTGCCGCCTATTTTGAAGTGTCTGTTGTGCAGGGGGTCTGCCGTCTACAGTTCCCACAGCTGTGTCTCTGTCTGCCTTCTAATGAGTCTTAATTGTATTCCTTTCACCTGCAAGGTTCCCCACCTGATTGCCACACAGTTGTCTCACCTTAACTTACCTCCTTTACTGTTACTACCTTTTGTCTTATATTGCCACCTCCACAACTCTGTCTCACTGAATGAATGGCACCACCTCCTTTCCCCCTCCTCAAAGTTATTTTTCTTTTACACCCTCCTGCTTCATTGCCATAGCCCAGGCCTTGATCATCTCTCACCTGGCCTATGCAACCTACAGACTTGGCCTCTCCAAGCAGTCTTTGCCACTACCACCCAAGTGGGTTTCTAAAACACAGGACTGATTATATAACTTAAGTCATTCCTCTATTTAGTGGCTCCATGGTCTCCATAAGTGTAAAGCCTATAATCCCAGTACAGCTTATAGGATCCCCTTTATAGTCTAATAATTGCCAATGATTATTGACAATCTCATCTTCTATATATGGCCAGAGCAGACTATCAATACTTGTTCCTAGAATAAGCTATGCTTTTGCAAGTCACTTTATCTTTGCATATTCTGTATCAATTTCTAAGATTCACCCCTCTCCCCGCAACTGTGAATTTCACTTGCAGTATCTCAACTCTTCTTCAAAAAGCACACCTCTGAGGAATCCTTTCTAGATCTTTTCCAATGAGCTACCTATTTTCCCTTCTCTGGATGTTGCCTTATAGTGTGATGATGTCTTTCCCCCAGTTTTTCTCCTCCAGTAGATTATATGTGCTTGGAGAACAGGCATCTTAGTATTCCCAGGTATCTAGCCTATGTTGAACTATTGACCTGTGGTTTATTGCTTGTACATTATATCCACTTGCCCAGCTGTGATTTTCATGAAGGCAAAGGCCTCATCCTAGTCAATTCTTGCTTCTTCAGTGAGAAACAGTGCTTACATCTCAACAAAAGTTAATTGAAGCAAGTTATGTTGAAGAACATTTCAAGAGAATTCAAGTTAAACAGTGAAAGTTAACAATGAATGTACTATTTCTAAATTTAAAAAAGAAAGAGAACTCAAACATAGAATAGTACTGAAATATAATGACAATATCTATTGTAAATATGTGCATATTTTATTATATAAATATATATTACTTAGATATATCTGCCATAGGATTTTAATTTTATTGAAAGCCTGTGATATGTACAAAATGATGCTAGATATTAAGAAAATAAAAGGAGTTGAAATGAGTATCTATTTAGAAGATTTTAATTTGGCATATTAGAAGGTGTAGGAAAATCTCCGTATATTCTTTTGAAATAACCTGTGAAACATTTTTGTCATAACTCTGAGCAGAACAGTTCTCAGCATCTACCTGTGGGTGTTCTCTTAAAACACTACTCTACTTTTCTCATGAGTTTCTTGATAGGTTAAAATAAAAGGACTTTAAAAAAAGGAACCTACTGCCTTAACATGTTTGGGTATACATCTGAATTACAGTTTTCTTTTCCTTTTTTCCTTCCCTTTTTCTCCTTCTCTATTATTATATTTAGTATTACATATTGAGGAAAAGATGGACTTCCCCGGTGGCTCAGACGGTAAAGCGTCTGCCTATAATGTGGGAAACCCGGGTTTGATCCTTGGGTCGGGAAGATCTCCTGGAGAAGGAAATGGCAAGCCACTCCAGTATTCTTGCCTGGAAAATCCCATGGATGGAGGAGCCTGATAGGCTATAGTCCATGGGGTCGCAAAGAGTTGGACATGACTGAGCGACTTCGCTTCACTTCACATTGAGAAATAGATATGAACTTCTCAATATACATTATGTATAAAATATTGATATATATTGTATATCTGTATTTTCTTTTATTTATTTAACTGAAGGATAATTGCTTTACAGAATTTTGTTGTTTTCTGTCAAACCTCAACATGAATCAGCCATAGGTATACATATATCCCCTCCCTCCCATCTCCCTCTCTATTGCACCCCTCTAGGTTGATACAGAGCCCCTGTTTGAGTTTCCTGAGACATATTGTATATCTGTAGTTTCTATTGGTACACAAACTTCTGAGCAGCTGAACATTTGATATTTGATATTCATATGGTTTTAATTTAACATCAGTGGGAAGCTCTTGAGTACTACTTCACCTACAGTGATCTGGCAGTGCGCTTGAACTAGAAGTCTGCGTAATTCAGGATCCTTTGCTTCTTAACCTACATATTAGACCCTGATCTCTCTTGTTGTTTGATTTAATGAAAGATTTTAAAAGTGCTTTGTAAAGAGCTTCTGAGTTCTTATTTGATGTATAATAACATGGCCTAATTTTTGGCTAATAAGTATTTTGGTACATATATATATTAATTTATTTTTTATTGAAGGATAATTGCTTTACAGTTTGGCATGTATTTTAAATTGAGAATCTCTTCCAGTTTCATTTGATTGACTTCCTCATCTGAGATTTATGAAAGTGATTCTCAGAAATGTTTGATTGGTAGTGGTGGTTCTAGGAATTTAATGAGACATTAAAGCACCTGAAACTAGAAGAGGATGGGGCCATTAAACGATTTTTAGTGTATTTGAGAGTTGGGTAACCACCACAACGTTCTAATCTATAATATTTCCCTCACCCTTAAAAGAATCTATGCCTAGTCATTCACCATTCATGCCTCTAGCTCTGTGTTTGCTTGTGCTCAGTCGTGTTGGCTCTCTGCGACCCCATGAACTATAGCCCACCAAGCTCCTCTGTCCATGGGATTCTCCTGGCAAGAAAACTGGTGTGGGTTGTTACTTCCTCCTCTAGGGGATCTTCCCAGTCCAGGGATCAAACCTGCATCTCTTGTGTCTCCTGCATTGGCAGGCAGATTCTTTACCACTAGTGCCACTTGGGAAGCCCAGTTATTGTTAAACAAAACCTCAAGAAAGTCATATCCTATAGTATATATCACTCCTTTTTATTTTTTAATTGACAAAAAAGTAATTTTCCATTGTATGACAGTTTTACATTTTATTCATTCATTAGTTGATGGACATTAGGGTTGTTTCCATTTTGGGGCTGTTAAAAATAATACTTCTGTGAAGATTCATGTGAAAGTTTTTGGATAGGATATGTTTTCAGTTCTCTTGGGTGGATACCCAGGAGTGGAATTGCCGAGTTAGGTGGTAAATCTGTTTACTATTTTACAATATGGCAAACTGTTTTTCAAACTGACTCTACCCATTTTACATTCCTACCAGTAAATATGAAGGTTCCAGTTTCTTTGCTTCATCACCAACACTTATTATTATGTGTCTTTTAATTATTGAATATAAAGTGGTATCTTGTGATTTTGATTTGCATTTTCCTAATAACAAATGATGTCAGGCTTCTTTTAATGTGCTTATTGGGCATTTGTATATATTCTTTAATGAAATATGTATTCACATCTTTTACCCATTTAAAAAAAAGATCACTCATCTTTTTTTTTTAAGTAGGCTATACATTTTATCAGTTACAATGAATTGTCATCTAAACATTATACATGAGATCATTCATTTTTTTTATTGTATTGTAAAAATTCATTAAGTATTCTCAACACCAGTCTCTTATCAGATATATGATCTACAGATAATTTCTCCAAGTTTATGTCTTGTCTTACATTTTGTTCATAGTAGCTTTTGAAGCTTGTAAATTTTTAATTTTGATAATGTTAATTTATCTTTTTATTTCCTTTTATCATTCATGCTTTTGGTATATCTAAGAAACCATACCCTAATCTAATGTCATGTTTTTTATAGTTTTACATTTCTGTCTATGATCCATTTTGAGTTAGTTTTTGTATGATGTGACGTGAAGATCCTCGGTTATCTTTTTTGCATATGGGTATTGATGCTGTTTCAGCATCAGTTTTTGAAAAGACCATTCTTTTTCCATGAAATTGTTTAGGCATATTTGTTGAAAATCAATTGGTCATAAATGTAAAGGTGTAAGTGGTTATTTATTACTGTATTTATTCCTTATTCTAAGTCTAGATTTCATAAGGCCTAATTTTAATAATTATAAGTATAGAACATTAACACAAATACATTTCTTCTAAATGCAGCTGTATTTTTATTGCAATTACTTTGTGTGCATAATATGACTTATGTGTAGTTTATAAAGATTATCATGGGTTTATATAGAAGTTAAAACATTTTCCCCATTTCTGTGGGATAATACCTTAAAAAAAAGAAGGTTTTTCTTGTTGGATTTGTTTTGCCAAGAGAGCCTGCAAGTTTCAGACTCTTACATCACTCAAGTAGTTGCTTGTGTAGTCTTTTGAGAAAAATTAAACCAAGATATCTTAAGTGATTTCCATGCAAAATTAATGCTTCCCTTGATTTCTGCCAAATGCTGCGATGCATTTATGCAGCAGATGCCAGAAAGTTTAGAACTTGTATTTGGAAAGGATTCAAAATTTTAAGATAGAAAGCATTTGTGCCTGGGGCAGTGTAATGACCCCACCTGTGTCTTTTTCTTGTCTTCTGGGTGTTTTCATTTTGTGTCCAGAAAGGCCCATGCAGATCCTTCTATTTTTAAATCTATTTTTATGAAGCACAGTTTTAATTTTACAAGACCAGATCTCACTCCAAGTTTCAAAATATGTGTTCTTCAGCATAAAATGTTTTGACAGATACCTAATGGCCTAGCACTTTAGCATCCATTTTTTCAGGCATAGATTCAGAGAATCAGAGCCATAAAACCACACTGTAATTAGTCACCATCAGATGCTATGTAAATTTATTTTTCATACATCTATATGCTAGGTTAGCTGCTTTTTTGTTCTGTTATTTTGATGACTAGCTCAAACTGTTAATAAACCACTGAAATAAATGGAACATACTTAGTTGTTGGGTTTATTAGCTTTAAGGCTTTATTTATGGTCTAAGAGGAAGAGCAGAAACAAACCAGTATTTATTAAGTGCCTACTGTATTCCAAATACTGTCCCACAGATAACGTTTACATCCCTAATCTCATTTAATCCTCACAACCCCTCATTGTTGGTATTATTATCCTAGTTTTAGAGATGAACTTTAAACAAGCCAGATAATGATAATGATACTTTATAGTATTTGTGTGGGGTCTTTCATATCGTAGTTCTAAATGATCATCCGACTTTTGGAGATGTTCAGTTATTAAAAAAAGAGAAACTGTCATAATTCATCCCCAGTGTTGAAGAGTTTAGGGTAGAAAGAAAAGGCACATCAGATATTTCTCAACTTTTTGTACATATTAACTGTGGTAAACATACTGAACAGAGACAGGTAAACAATACAGAATACATTCATGTGGGGGTGAAGGTATTATAATGCTCAGATAAAAATGATATTGGAATAATTAGATATCCATATGTTAAAAAAAGCACCGTGACTTCATCCCACATGTAAAAATAATTCAAATAGATCATAGACTACTTGTAAAACTTAAAACTGTAGAATTTCTAGGAGAAAACAGAATTTCTATGACCTTGGGTTAGGCAAAGATTTTTTAGATGTAATATTTAAAAATTGCTAAATAGGGGTTCATCAGAATTTAAAGCACTTATATTTGAAAGACTTTTCAAATGAAAAAAGCAAGCTGCAGACTTGAAAAATATTTGCCAAACATATGCCTGATAAAGAACTTATATCCAGAATATCTAAAGAACTCTCAAAAATGAAAGTATTAGAAAATAAACAACTAAATAAGAGACACTTCACTGAAGAAGAAACATGGAAGGCAAATAGTACATGGAAAGATCTTCAATATCATTAGGCATTTAGGAAATGTAAATTAAAATCACAGTACCAATGTATACCTGTTAGAATGGCTTAAAAAAAAGCTGATACTACAATTTCTGTCAAGAATATGAAGTGATTGGAACTCTTATACATTGCTGATAGGAATGCAGAATGGAACAACCACTTTGAAAAACAGTTTTGCAGTTTCTTATAAAGTTAAGCATACATTTCCCATAAGTATTTAGCCAAGAGAAGTAACGACTTATTTTTACCAAAACAAAAAAAAGCCAGAAATCCACAAAGCAATATTTGTAGTGCTTTATTTATAATCATCTCAAACTGGAAACAACCTGCTATCCTGAATTTGGCAAGTGGATAAACAAAATGTGGTATATCCATATAGTGGAATGTTATTCAGCAACAAAAAGGAATGGACTACTGATATATACGTCTTCCCTGGTGGCTCAGTGGTAAAGTATCCGCCTATGGCAGAAAGTGAAGAGGAGCTAAAAAGCCTCTTGATGAAAGTGAAAGAGGAGAGTGAAAAAGTTGGCTTAAAGCTCAACATTCAGAAAACGAAGATCATGGCATCCAGTCCCATCACTTCATGGGAAATAGATGGGGAAACAGTAGAAACAGTGTCAGACTTTATTTTGGGGGGCTCTAAAATCACTGCAGATGGTGATTGCAGCCATGAAATTAAAAGACACTTACTCCTTGGAAGAAAAGTTATGACCAACCTAGATAGTATATTCAAAAGCAGAGACATTACTTTGCCAACTAAGGTCCGTCTAGTCAAGACTATGGTTTTTCCTGTGGTCATGTATGGATGTGAGAGCTGGACTGTGAAGAAGGCTGAGCGCCGAAGAATTGATGCTTTTGAACTGTGGTGTTGGAGAAGACTCTTGAGAGTCCCTTGGACTGCAAGGAGATCCAACCAGTCCATTCTGAAGGAGATCAGCCCTGGGATTTCTTTGGAAGGAATGATGCTAAAGCTGAAGCTCCAGTACTTTGGCCACCTCATGCGAAGAGTTGACTCCTTGGAAAAGACTCTGATGCTGGGAGGGATTGGGGGCAGGAGGAGAAGGGGACAACTAAGGATGAGATGGCTGGATGACATCACGGACTCAATGGATGTGAATCTGAGTGAACTCCGGGAGATGGTGATGGACAGGGAGGCCTGGCGTGCTGCGATTCATGGGGTCGCAAAGAGTCGGACACGACTGAATGACTGAACTGAACTGAACTGAACCAATGCAGGAGACATGGGTTCGATACCTGGGTCAGGAAGATCCCCTGAAGAAGGAAATGGCAACCCACTCCACTATTCTTGCCCAGAGAATCCCTCAGACAGAGGAGTCTGGCTGGCTACAATCCATGGGGTCACAAAAGAGTTGGATACAACTTAGTGACTAAACAACAACAGCTGATATATACAACAACAACAACTTAGATACAACAACTTAGATTCTAAGTTAAGCAAGGCTGAAAAGGCTTCGTACAGTATGCATGTGTGCTAAGCACATTCAGTCGTGTCCAGCTCTTTGAGACCCCATGCACTCCAGGCTCCTCTGTCCATGGGATTCTCTGGGCAAGAATACTGGAGTAGGTTGCCATTTGCCATCTTCCAGGGGATCTTCCTGACCAAAGGATCGAACTCGTGTCTCTTAAGTCTCCTGCATTGACAGGCAGGTTCTTTACCGCTATAGTATTGGAAAAGCTTAACTATCGGGAAACAAAACCAGTTAATAGTTTCCAGTTGTTGAAGCTGGGGTTGTGAAGCATTTTCTATAGAGGCAACACAAAATAAGCTTTTGGAGTGTTGGAACTATTCATTTGTCAAAAGTCACAGTTCAGTTCAGTCACTCAGTCGTGTCCGACTCTTTGCAACGCCATGAATTGCAGCATGCCAGGCCTCCCTGTCCATCACAGTACTGCACATTTAAAAAGAAGAATTTCATTGTAAGTATGTTAGGCCCCAATAAACTTTACCTGTCTTACAGCCTAGCTATCTATCTACCCATCAGAAGTCTAGACATAGCCACTCCAGTGTTGATGTGGTATCTCTAATGTCATCAAGGACCAGGGCCTTCTTTTTGTTGCTTTAAGATGCTGCTTGAATCCAGAATCATATCCTCTCTGGCAGAGGAAGGAGTAAACAAGAGGTGAAGAAGGGTCTGCAACTCTCCTTTAGAGACTTTTTCAGAATTCTTTAATACCCTTCCATTTATATCATGTTGGTTGGTCAAAGTATAATTGCCATATTTCATCACATGTATCTGCAAGAGGCTGGAAATCGCAGACTTGGAGAAGAAAAGAGAATGGATGTTGAATTATATATCTAACAGTATGTGTCACACTGCTGATAGCTTCTAGCTGTTGCAGTGTTTTGTAACACTAAAGTTAAGTATCCTGGATCTTCCTCTGGGTTGCTTTATATCCCGAAGTTACAGAGTATCTTTCTGTTGTTCCTGTGTACTGTTCCCAAACTCTTATTTGAGCTTACATTTTGCTAATTGGTAGTTCCTAAAATTTAGTGGATGCAGTCTTATTTTAGGCACTGGGTTCAACAGCTCTGAAAACTAGGGTTTGGTAATGAATGCTACATAGTTAATTAAGTTCCCAAGAAAATCTTAGGGAGAAGACATGCATAGGTTATTTAAAAAAAACAAAACACCTTAATTTGGAATAAATCATAAATATTTGACAGCAAATGCTGGCTACTTGAAACCTATACATTTAAATGTCAATTACATTTCATTGTATATTGGTTATACCTCAATTAAAGTTGATGCCTGAAATGCTTAGATAGGCAGTGAATTTCTTACATTAATTATTGAGGACCTGGTATGTATTATATTCCTGTTGTGTTCAAGATATTTGGTAGAACCTAGACATTTGTTTGAAGAAGGCAACGGCACTCCACTCCAGTACTCTTGCCTGGAAAATCCCATGGTCAGAGGAGCCTGGCAGGCTGCCGTCTATGGGGTCGCACAGAGTTGGATACGACTGAAGCAACTTAGCAGCAGCAGCAGCAATATGTTTGGAGAAGGAAATGGCAACCCACTCCAGTATTCTTTCTTGGGAAATCCCATGGACAGAGGAGCCTGGTGGCCTACAGTCCATGGGGTCACAAAGAATTGGGCAGGACTTAGCAAGTAAATCAACAAAGAAAGACGTAAAAAGATTTAAAACAAAAAACAGAGCCTTTACTCTAAAGGAGCTCTTCTTGGAGAAGAAATAGATGTCAATATGTGTAGTTGCAACTTATGTGATTGGTGTTATAATGTGGAAATTAGAATTAGAAGGCAATGTGTGAATCTGGGTAGAATTAGTTTACATCTTTTTCAAAATTGTTGGGTATGTTCCAAGTTGTTTACTTTTCCATGTAAGTTTTAGAGTCAGCTTACTCAGTTTCTAATTCCAGGGAGACTCTGCTGGAATTTTAATTGAGATTGTATTGAATTTAAAAGTTAATTTGGGCACAAATGAAATCTGAACAGTGTTGACTCCATTAATACAGTGTATCTTCTCATTTCTGTTGATCTTGTTTCTTTCAGAAATGTTTTATGGTTTTTAGTGTACAGATACTACACATTCTTGACAGATTCCATATTTATTCTTGCTATGATAAATATTATGTCATAATTTCAGTATCCAGTTGTTTGTTGCTGTTGCTGCTGCTAAGTTGCTTCAGTCGTGTCCGACTCTGTGCGACCCCATAGACGGAAGCCCACCAGGCTCCCCCATTGTTTGTTGCTAGTCAATAGAAATAAAATTGATTTATGATTATTTATCTTGTATCCTGTGACATTGTTAAACTCGCTTATTAGTTCTAGTAGCGTTTTTGTAGATCCTTCAGATTAACTATATAGATGATCATGTGGTTTCTTAATAAAGACAGTTTTATTTCTTATTTCCAGTCTGTAAGCCTTTAATTTCTTTCATCTACCTTTTTGCACTGGCAGGAAACTCTAGGACAAAAAAATGGTGAGGGTTTGAGATCACTGCTTTGTTCACCAGCACGAGGAAAGCATTCAGCCTTTCCCCATTAAATATATTACCAATGAAAGTGAAAGTAAAAGTGTTAGTTGCGAAGTCCTGTCTGTTTCTTGCAACCCCATGGACTGGAGCCCACCAGGCTCCTCTGTCCATGGAATTCTCCAGGCAAGGATACTGGAGTGGGTAGCTATTCCCTTCTCTGGGGGATCTTCCTAACCCAGGGATCAAACCCGGGTCTCCTGCATTGCAGGCAGATTCTTTATCACCTGAGCTACCAGGGAAGCATATCACCTATTAGTTTTTCATAAATGTCTTCTCTCAGGTTGAACAAGTTCCATTCTATTTATAGATTACTGAGAGGTTTTTTCCTTTTGTTTTATCACTAGTGGATGTTGAATTTTTATGGCAAAACCACTACAATATTGTAAAGTAATTAGCCTCCAATTAAATACATTAAAAAATAAATAAATAAATAAAAAGGAAAAGGAAAAAAAACCTATTTTACATCAGTTGAGATGATCTGATATCTTTTCTTAGTCTTTTGACATGTGTATTATATGGTTTAATTTTCAGTCCTTTCCATCTTCCTTTTCATTCCTGGGTTAAATAACAGTTAATCATGACGTGGTATCAGTTTTGTACACTGCTATTTTGTTCAGGATTTTTGTGTCTGTGTTCACTAGGGATCTGTAGTTTTCTAGTAGTGACTTTGGTTTTGGCATCAGGGCCTTATAGAGTGAGTTGAGAAGTGTTCCCTTTTCTGTTTTCTGGAAGAGTTTGGCTTCCTTCTTCCCTCCCTCCCTCTCTCCCTTCCTTCCTCTTTGGCTCAATATCAGATTTTTTTTTTCAGTTTTGAGATATAATTGATATGAAACATTGTATAAGTCTGAGGGGTACAGCGTGATGATTTGACTTACATGCATCATGAAATGATTACTACAGTAAGTTTAGTGAATATTCATCATCTCATGTAGATGCAAAATTAAAGAAATAGAAGATACTTTTTTTCCTTATGACTCTCTTAACAACCACAGTTTTAACTGTATATATCATCTTGTACACTGCCTCGCTAGGACTTAGTTTATCTCATAACTGAAAGTTTATACCTTTTGACTGCCTTCATCCACTTTCTCCACCCGCTCCTCCCCACTCTTTGCCACCTCTGGTAACCGTAAATCTGTTCTAGCTCTATTAGTTTGTTTATTTTTTAAGTATAATTTGCTACAACATTATGTTAGTTCCTGTTACACAATGTAGTGATTTAATATTTCTATATATTTCAAAATGATCATCAGGATAAGTCTAGTTAACATCTGTCACCATACAATGATATTGTCTAATTATTGACTGTATTACCTAGACTGCACATTTCATACTCATGATTCATTTATTTTGCAACTGGAAGTGTGTATCTTTGAAAATTTTTTTAGATTTATTTTATTGAAGTATAGTTGATTTACAGTGTTAATTTCTGCTGTACAGCAACATGATTCAGTTTTACACATATATACATACTTACTTTTCCATTATAGTGTATCATAGGATGTTGAATATAGTTCCCCGTGCTATACAGTAGGACCTTGTTGTTTATCTGTTCTCTATATAATAGTCTGCATATGCTCATCCATCACCCCCCTCCACCCCCAGACCCTCTTGACAACCACAAGTCTGTTCACTGTGTCTGTGAGTCTCTTTCTGTTTCATAGGTAAGTTCATCTGTGTCATATTTTAGATTCCACATAAATGATAGCATATGGTATGTTTCTTTCTCTTTCTAACTTAGGAAGTTTGTATCTCTTAATCTCCCTCACCTGTTTGTCTACCTACCCCCACTGCCTCCCCTCTGGCAAACACCCATTTCTTCTCTCTATTATGACTCTGTTTCTGTTTTGTTGCGTTTGTTCATTTGTTTTGTTTTTTAAGTTCCACATGTAAGTGAAATCATACAGTGTTTGTCTTTCTCTAACTTATTTCACTTAGTATAATGTCCTCTAGGTCCATTCATGCTGTTGCAAATGGCAAGATTTCATTTTTTTTTTTCACGGCTGAGTAATGTTCCCGTTGTATGTATGTATGTGTGTGTGTGTGTGTAATGTTCCACTGTATGTATGTATGTTTATGTGTGTATACACATGTCTTCTTTATCCATTCATCTGTTGATGGGCACTTGGGTTGTTTCCATATCTTGTCAGTTGTAGATAATTCTGCAGTGAACATTGTTGTTGTTCAGTCACCCAGTTGTGTCCAATTCTTTGTGACCCATGGACTGCAGCACACAAGGCCTCCCTGTCCCTAACCATCTCCCGAAGTTTGCCCAAGTTCATGTCCATTGTATCGGTGATGCCATCCAGCCATCTCATCCTCTAACACCCTCTTCTCTTTCTGCTCTCAATCTTTCCCAGCGTCAGGGACTTCCCAGTGAGTTGGCTGTTTGCATCAGATGAACAAAATACTATAGCTTCAGCTTTAGCATCAGTCCTTCCAAGGAATATTCAGGGTTGATTTCCCTTGAGATTGACTGGCTTGATCTCTTTGCTGTCCAGGGAACTTTCAGGAGTCTTCTCCAGCACCACAGTTGGGAGGCATCAGTTCTTCGGTGCTCTGCCTGCTTTACAGTTCAGCTCTCACAACCATACGTGGCCAATGGGAACATAAGAGTGCATATATCTTTTCAAGTTAGTGTTTTCTTTTTCTTCAGATAAATACCCAGGAGTGGAATTGATGGATTCTATGGTAGTTCTGTTTTTAATTTTTTGGGGAATCTCCGTACTGTTTTCCACAGTGGCTGTACCGGTTTACATTCCCACCAACACTGCAAAAGAATTCCTTTTTCTCTACATCCTTGCCAACACTTGTTGTTATTAGTATTTTTTTTAATGTTCAGTTATTTTTGGCTGTGCTGGGTCTTCATCTCATTGTTGTGTGGGCTTTCTCTAGTTGCAGCAAGTTGGGGCTGTTCTCTAGTTGTGGTGTGCAGCTTCCTGTTGCAGTGGCTTTTCCTGCTGTGGAACGCAGGCTGTAGGGCTTGTGGGCTCCGTAGTTGCTGCTCCCAGACTGTAGCACACGGGCTCAGTGGTCGTGGCACACAGGCTTAGTTGTGCTGTGTCATGTGGGATCTTCCGGGATCAGGGATTGAACCTGCGTCTCCTGCACTGGCAGACAGCTTCTTTACCACGGAGCCGCCAGGGAAGCCCTTGATGTCTTTTTGGTAATAGCCCTTCTGACAGGTGTGAGGTAATATCTTATTGTGGTTTTGATTTGCATTTCCCTGATGTTGAGCATCTCTTCATTTCTCTGTTGGACGTCTATATGTTTTCTTTGGAAACATGTCTATTCATATCTTCTTCCCGTTTTTTAATCAGGTTGGTTGTTTTTTCAGGATTGAGTTGCATGAGTTCTTTGTGTATTTTGAATATTAATCCCTTATCAGATACATCTTTGCAAAAATTTTTTCCTATTCAGGAGGTGGCCTTTTCTTTCTTAAGATGTTAATTTATTTGTTAAATGTTCGATAGAATTCAACAGTGAAGTCATTCTTAGTGCAGAGATTTTCAGCTATGTACTTAGTTTTTTTAATCATATAGGAATATTCTAGATATTATTTCTTATTGAGTGAACTTTTCTGGTTTGTCTTTTAAGGAAATTTGTCCATTTGATCTAAATTATTGAATTTATTTATGTAATTCATTCATAAAATTTCCCTATTATTTTTTGAATGTTGATAAGTTTTACAGTTATATCTTTTCTTTCATTCAAGATACTGGTGTTTGAGGTTGTCTCCAATTTCTGCTTTTTAATCATTCCACCTAGAAATTCTTTAATTTTATTGATCTTCTCAAATAACCAGCTTTTGGTTTCTCTACTGATTTGTGATTTTCTGTTTTATTCATTTGTATTCTCATTTCCTCCCTTCTGCTAGTTTTAGTTTTAATATTCTCTCCTTTTTCTAGTTTGGATTTTAGGTCATTGATTTGAGGCACGTCATTTTTTCTTTTCCTCTGTGCTCAATCTTAGTCAAATACCATGAATTTCGATATGTTGTATTTTCATGTTTTTTGAAGTCAGAGTATTATCTAATATTCCTTATGAAATTTTGACTCATGGATGATTTAGAATTGTATTTATTAATTTCTGAATGTTTTGGAAGAGATATATTTCCAAATACAGTTCTGTATTGATCATTTATTCAGTTTCATTTTTTGGACAGTGTATATACTTTTATGATTTCTTTCATTTTAGTGTATTTAGATTTGTTTTAATGGCTCAGAATGTGGTCTATTTTAGTGAATGTTCAGTGTGTAAAAGAATACACGTTCAGTTGTTGGGTGAAGTGTTATGTAAATGTTAATTAGCTCAACTTGTCTGGTAGACTTTCTGAGGTCTTCTGTAGTCTTACTGATGTTTTCTTTTTGAGGTGGGGGGAGGTCTACTTGTTCTATTAGTCACAGAGAGGAGTGTTGAGGTGTACAGCTGTTAAGTATGAATTTGGTATTTCTTTTATTTCTATTAAGTTTGCTTTCACATTTTGAAGCTCTGTTATTAGGGAGATATGCATTTAGGATTCTTATATCTTCTTAATATTTCATATTCTTATATCTTCCTAATATTTTATTTCTTCTTGATCTTTTGCCTCTTTCTCATAATGAAAATTTCCTCTTTGTCTCTAGTTTTATTCATTGTTTTCAAGTCCATTTTGACATTAATATACTCATTCTAGCTTTCTTTTGATTATGTTATGGCACATCTTTTTTCCATCCTTTTACTGTTAAATGATTAATGCTGCTGCTGCTAAGTCACTTCAGTCAAGTCCGGCTGCATGACCCCATAGACGGCAGCCCACCAGGCTCTCCCGTCCCTGGGATTCTCCAGGCAAGAACACTGGAGTGGGTTGCCATGTCCTTCTCCAATGCATGAAAGTGAAAAGTGAAAGTGAAGTCACTCAGTCGTGTCCGACTCTTAGCAACCCCGTGGACTGCAGCCTACCAGGCTCCTCCATCCATTGGATTTTCCAGGCAAGAGTACTGGAGTGGGTTGCCATTGCCTTCTCCAACATGGTTAATAAGGCTTTACATTTAAAGATTTTTTTTGTGTTTTTTATATATAAACACACATTTTTATATATTTCTATATATAAAAATATAGATTCTGCTGAATTTTTATTTTATCTAATCCAATCTGACAGTCTTTTCCTTTTAATTAGAGTTTTTATGCCATTTCCAATTAATGTGATGGAATTTCCAGTTATTGATGAGGTTGGATTTAAACCTACCAAGTTGTATTTGTTTTATATTTATATTTATCCCATTGTTCTTTTAAATTATCTTTTACTGTTTTGGCCAGGGAAGTCCCACATCATTCTTTTTTGCTGACCTTTTTTTTTTTTTAAGTATATTTTTGGGTGTGTGTTATATAACAGTATATTACCACATGTAATTTAGAAATTAACCTGAATATGTAGTGGGTATGTAATGTTCAGCAGTTCTACTGATCAGAGTGTATAGTCAGTTGTTTGGAAACTACTGCTTTAGGGGGTCAGAACTAAGAACTCTGACATTTGAAGTAGAATTTACCACTTGTGATTTGATTTCATGACAGCACAATTTGGATGGTTGACTTTATTGCAGTGGGAAACCTCATTTACATACTGCACATTTTATTTTAAAAATGTAAAAAACATTAATTAGATTTATATGCTTAAAAGATCAAGCAGTCTTTGTGAACTCTTTTGTATTTTAAAATCCTTTCTTTTTTATAAATGAGAATCTCCCTTTTTTTCTTTTTTTAAGGACTGTGAGGACCTGGGAAGTTGAAAATCCAAAGAAGCAAAAAAGTGTGTTTAAACCACGGACAATGCAGGGTAAAAAAGTAATTCCTACCACGTGCATGTATAGTAGAGATGGAAACCTCATAGCAGCTGCTTGCCAGAATGGGAGCATACAGATCTGGGACCGAAATTTGACAGTAAGTCAAGGATATTTAAGTCCTCTTTTCTGAGAAGAAAGCCACCTTAGAAAGACAAACATCATGTTAAAATATTATGAAGGTCAATTTCCTGAGTTTAGCCCTAATTTAAACTTCAGTGTTAGTTGATAAAACATTGGGCCTCTGCAGTAAACAGCATTTTAGCAAACATTCCAACTCAGTATTTTCCAATGTGTATTAGATTTTGTTTTTGACATAAACTCAATCTTTTGGTATAAAATGTAAAAAATATAGTATAGTTTATTTTATGACATTTCAATATACTTGGATTTGAAAGTGAAGAATTTGACAGTGATGTAAAACAAGATTAAGCAGAGAACTAGAAATACCCTTTAAAAGAGGTGAGAAAACCATGAAATAACTAGGGTGATCCATAAGTTGTTGTGCAGTTACTTCTGTAGTAATTTAAATAATAGTTTGACATTCCATGACATTCCATTTGAATAAGTTTCAGATTTTTTTTTCAGTTTTAAGTCATTATTAGAATAAAATAAAATTTGGAATTGAAAGGGATCATAGAATTCTATAACCACAGAAAGAATGAATAAAATAATGAATAGTCTGGCTAATTCTGTGTATTACCAACAAGCTTTAAAAAGGGCTTTGTTGCATGTATAGATGGTAAAACAAGAAGTTTTAAGTGGAGTTATTCTAGATTACCAGTGTTAAAATGAAAATCTACACTAATGTTACAGTAAAAGTTGATTATCTTATTTTAATAAAAGGTACTGGTAAAATTATTAATTCAATAAATATTTATTATCTGTACTATATTCAGGCACTATTCTGAAGACTGGAACTACTGTAGATGATTCAAAATTCCTGCCTTCATAGAGTTTACATTCTTTTTATTTTTAACAATTATAAAAATAATATTCTTTCAAATAAAATTGCCCATCAAACACTTTCATTTTGAAAGGGACTCCAGGAAACAGTTGTCTTTTCAGGCAGATGGAGTTAAAGTCAGTTTTTTGGGAATAGGTAAAAAGTAATGATAGAGAAAAAAGAATCCATGTTGATAATGCTGGAAACATCTTTGGCATTTTCTGTTTGTCAGATCTTTTTATTTCTGTTTTCATCTCCACTATAAACCCCATAAAGCTTTATAACAGCTCAGAGATTTTAAAAATCCTTTGAATTGTAAACCGAGTTTTAACTAAGCAATAAATTTTTTAGTAACTGGCTTTCATCGTCTCTGAGTGCTGTTGATTTAACATAGAAAATTTAAAAGTTTTCTTGACTAGCTTTAATAGTGATGTGTTTAGTGTGTCTGTATGTATATATGCATACATCCACATATATGTGTGTATATACATATATACATGCTTTTCATGGGCTTCTCTGGTGGCTCAGACATTAAAGAATCTGCCTGCAATGCGGGAGACCTGGGTTCGATCCTGGGGTTGGGAAGATCGTCTGGAAGAGGGCATGGCAACCCGCTTCAGTATTCTTGCCTGGAGAATCTCCATGGACAGAGGAGCCTGGCGAGCTATAGTCCGTGGGGTCGCAAAGAGTCAGACACAACTGAGCGACTAAGCACAGTACATGCCTTTTTTTTTAGAAACCATAGTTTCTAAGTTGAATATAGTTTTTAAAGGTTAGCCTTGCATATCTCTTAAACTAATTAGTATATCTCATGTTTCCTATTTTGTAGAAAAGAAAACCTTTTAAGCCATTGTTCTAATCAGAATCTTTGATTCTGTTTAGTTAAAATTTAATAATACATTGAATATAGAGCTTATTTTACCACATCATATTCATTACATTTCTTCATATTCTTAAATTTGCATGTGTATGTGTCACCTGAAGAAAAATCAAATTAAGAGGAAAAACAACTTGTTAGGAAACCCAGTTCATTTAAAAATAGATTTTAAAAATTCTTAAAAAAAAAATAGATTTTAAAAATTCTTAACTATTACTTCAGCAATAATAAATCATGTAGAGGGAAACACTAAAGCTGAGGTAAGAAAAGCTAATAACAGTAATTTTTCCTACACAGTAGCCAAAGAATTACATGGCAAATAATGTTTCATCCATATGTTTTGTGACGAGTAAAGCTATCATAATTGCCGTATTTTATCATGGAATTCTCATTAGACCAACTTGAACTTCAGCAAATTAAATGAAATGTATCTCTTTTCTTGGAAGTAAAGTGTCTGTCAGTGATAAATTTCTGCGTTCCCAAGGCCTACCTTTATTCTAGAAATTTGCTGGCTATACTTAGATTTGACTATTGCAATTTAAAAATAATTAAAATAAGATAAAATTTCAGTTCCTCAGCCATACTAGCCACTCATTGGACAGCACAGATAGAGAACATTCTCATCATTGCAGAAAGTTCTGTTGGACATTGTTGCTCAAGAGGAGTGTTTGTTTGCCCAGCATTGCTCTCAAGTCATTTGATGTTGAGTTGTTTTTAAATTGAGAGGAAGGCCTCTTCAGAGGAGCCTCTCCTGGTCTGTGCTGCCTCCCCAATTCCTCACTCTCCTTACCAGCTTGCATGTGAGCAGCAGCAAGGAGGCCAGTGTTTGGTTGGCAGGAAGTGGGGGAAGTGCAGAGTATGGGGAGATGGTGTTGGAGAGAGAGGTAACAGCATGCCGCCAGACTCAGGACCCCTGCATATGCTGAACCTCCAGCCTCCACATTCTTCTCTTAGGTGTTCACATGACTTTCACCCTTCACCTCTGGCAGCACTTTGCTCAAATGCGGTCTTTTCAGCAAGGCCTTCCCTTTCTCCACACTGTATACAGTTGCAGCCTTTACCCCACCAGTGGCACTGTCTCTCCCTCTTATTTCCTTCCATAGTGCTGCTCATCACCTGACATACTATACTAGATATTTTACTTGTTTATTGACATTGTCAGTTTACTTCTAAGAAGTCATTAAAAATAGTAGCATAAAAAACTATCTATGTCATATGAAAACATAGTAAGTCAGAGATACGAGACAGAGAATGGGAGCTATTGAGGTCCACAAATACATAATTTTTGTTGTATCTTTAATGATGTAGAAACACATAATCTGTATTAATATAGATGGATTTTAAAACGATGTTTCATGTCTCCCTCAAGTATAATTTCTGGCATTTAAAATATTCCAGCTTGGATAGTCTTATGAATACCCAGTGATGACTTCCATTCACATAAAAAAACCTACTGAACTCTTGGGACATATTTTGCTGGAAGCAGTGGTAGTGCTCTTTAGTAGCTACCAAGAATTGACAATATGCCAAATTCTTTACCAAAAGAACATGGTGTGCTTCCTTGTATTGCAGTCATTATTTGTAGACTAAGATTGTGGTAGGAAAATGAGGACCCATTATATTCATGGAGTTTTGCCTTCCCTAGAACAGGTGACAGGAGGGAATAATATTTGAAGTTTGATTTGGCAATAGGGTACTACCAGAAACTTGACCCACTCTCCATCTGACTACCTCCTACTGCTCCTTTGGCCTGCAACCCCAGTCCGGATTCTGGGGCTGTCCCTTTTAGAAACATGACCACACACTACAACCCCTTACCAGGAAAGCCTCAAGCCTGTGAGACACTGCAGAGACATTTCTCCAGCTTGGTGCTTGGTCAGTGCCCACACTCTCTCAGTCATGCTAGAGAAAGTTGGTTTGGTTCAGAGAAAGCTGGGGCAAGGACTAGTGATCACACTGGGAGATAAGCTTCTGAGCAAATAAGCCCCTGGTGAATAAGAGAACAGGTGTGAAGGAGAAAGAATATGAAAAATAAAGTCACAGTAGTGGCTTGAGTCCAGTGTTCCACAAATCTCTGAATGTCTCCAATCACCTTCAGGGCTTCCCAGGTGGCTCAGTGGACAAAGACTATGCTGGCAGTGCAGGAGACGTGGGTTCGATCCCTGGGTCAGGAAAATCCCCTGGAGGGGTCATGGCAACACACTTCAGTATTCTTGCTGGGAAAATCCCTTGGACAGAGGAGCTGGCAAGCTGCAGTCTCTGGGGTCACAAACAGTTGGACACGACTGAAGTGACTGAGCGTGCAAACGTGCAGTCACCTTCAGTTGCCCAAGTGACGATTAGGCTGATTCTTGGCCTTTCACACCTTCCCTCTATTAATATGTTATATATACATACACACACAGAGTAAAACATTTTGTTTTTATAATAGAGAATTTATAATTTCTTTTTTTTTTTAATTTGGTGAAGACTCCACCTGCAGTGCGGGAGACCTGGGTTCAATCCCTGGGTTGGGAAGATCCTCTGGAGAAAGGGACGACTACCTACTCCAGTATTCTGGCCTGGAGAATTCCATGGACTACAGTCCATGGGGTCGCAAAGAGTTGGACACAATTGCGCGACTTTCACTTTCACTTTTTAAATTTGAGAGTATAACATGGACAACCTTGTAATAATAAATATGGTTCTAATTGGATTTTTCAAAATTTCTTTATTAAAGGAAAGCATAATTTTACAAAAATGAAATATATACTTTTCAAAAAATTGTTATTACTATTATGATTAGTTGTATCTCTACTCTCATTAGCCTCTTTCTACCCATTATGCTTGTCAGTTGGGCTTCCCTGGCTTATAAATTACCTACAGTGTATCCTTCTGTAGTTTTCTCCATAGCTCTATTTCTGTTGGTTTGTCTAGCTAGATGTGGCTCTGTAAAAAATATAAAATCATGTTAAAAATTCAAATATAGATTTTTGTCTTTTCATTAGGCCTAATAGTTGGAGTTTAGAAAATATGCATGGATAACTAAAAGTCTACTGTGTAGTTCTGTAGCATATTTTGTAAATGACACCCGAGACATACAATTACTCTGCACATTGCCTGGGACTTTCTATCCATCAGTCCTGAGTTTCCTAAGCTCTCTACACCCTCATTTTCCTTATTCATGAAATGAGGGCATGATCCCCACCTTGTCCAGTTATTTTGAGGATTATATTAGGTATACATTTAAAGCATCCAGAATAGGGCTTGTACATAACAGGTTTTAATAACTGTTTGTCTTATTCTTTCTTTTTTAGCTCCTAGGGGAGTTGCAGTTTTTGTAGAATGGTGTAGTTAGATTTCAGAGTGCAGTTTAACAATGTCTAGAAAGTGTCATGAATTTGAGCATAGCAGATGCTTTGGTGGTGAAAAGTATGGTTTAGGAAGATAAGAATATAGATCCCTGCTAGAACCAGTCATTCAATGTATGGAAATAAAATCACCATCAATAAACAAAAACTTTATGTATCCATTGATTAGTGTGCTTTGGTAGTTATGAATTATAATTATTTTTAAAATAAACATTCAAGAGAAAGCATATGACTTACAACTTATTTCATAGTGTTTTTAACATGCATATTTTTCAAACCTCACTTTTCAAAAAATGTGTCATTGATTCAAAACACAAACCATCAATACTGTGTGAAATTACTTGCAAGCCCTAAAGTTAAGCTGTAATTGTCAATTATTTTAATGGAAGCCTTAAAGTTTTACTAATAATGCTCTTATAAAATGTCACATATTTGGATGAGCAGTATTAATAAAAATGAGAATATGCTAGTTTTGAAAAAGTTAGGTTAAAGTTTTTGTTTTAAATGGAGATGATTGTTATCCTTATTTTTTGAAGGCAGGAGAATAATTGAATTTAAGACTTCTAGTTAAATATGGTAAGTTAAACAGATTCATTCAGTTCTGTTTCTTCCTAAAACCCCACTAAAATGATAGAAAAGGCATTTTTAAAGCATAAACCCATACAATCAAAGAGAATTAGAGAGGAGATGACAGCCAAAAAGAGAAATCAAGACACTTTTGGAAACTAGAAACCAGATGTGTGAATGGTCACTGACTTGGCCAACTGGAGAAAGCTGAAACCTTAGCTGGGCTGGGAAAAGCCTATAAAAGATGAACTGGCTTATCCTGCAGTTCTCTTCCTACCCTAGATTGAAGAGTCACTTTTAGGGTGGTCTGTCAGAGAGACTTCATACTCCAAGCAAAGCTGAGATAAGGTGAAAATCTTCATAGAGGGCTGTGTTTCATCTCCTCCTCTGTTGTTATTGCCATTGTTATTATTATAGCATTTACTAAATACTTACTTTGAATTAGGTAATATTTTTAGTACTTTTCATGTTTTACTTTATTTAATCCTTACAACAATCCTTACAAAAGTACTATCACTATCATTATTTTACAGATGAGGAAGCCAATAGAAAAAGAAAGTGGTGCTGCCTAGCCAAAATTGCAGCTCGTAAGTGGCAGAACTAGGAGCCGGTGCTAGGCAGTCTGGAGCCAGTGCTTGTACCAAAGGTCAGAAGCTGTGGCCCTTGTGCCGCATCTATTTTTGCTTGACCTGCGAGCTAAGAAGGGTTTTTTTTTTTTTTCATTTGTAAATGGTTGTGTTGTTTTTCGGTGGTTATTGTAACAAATTTACCAAAAACTTAGTGGCTTAAAATAGCACAGACTTCTTATACTTTTATCAGTTAGAAGTCTCTTGATGAGTCAGTTCTAATGAGGTAGATGAACCTAGAGCCTATTATACAGAATAAAGTAAGTCAGAAAGAGAAGGACAAACACTGTCTATTGACATATATATAGGGAATTGAGAAAGCTGGTCCCAATGATCCCATTTGCAGGGCAGCAAAGGAGACGCAGACATGAAGGACAGACTTTTGGACACAGTGGAGGAAGGAGAGGTGGGATGATTTGAGAGAGTAGCGTTGAAACATTATACATTACCATATGTAAAATAGATAGCCAGTGGGCATTTGGTATATGACTCAGGAAACCAAAAGCTGATGCTCTGTGACAACCTAGAGGGGTGGAAGGTGGCAGGAGGGTTTAAGAGGGAGGGGATATATGTATACCTATGGCTGATTCATGTTGATATATGGCAGAAACCATCACAATATTGTAAAGTAATTATCCTCCAATTAAACATAAAGTGAAAAAATTTTTTAAGTTATATTAAAAAAAAAGTTTCATTGAACTCAAAATCAGGGTGTTGGCAGGACTGTATTTTCTTTTGGCTGCTTCAGGGGAGAATCCATTTCCTTGCCCTTTCCAGCTTCTAGAAGCTACGCATATTCCTTGGCTCATGGCTGCCTTCTTCAGTCTTCAAAGTCAGCAATAGTGAGTTTGAGTCTTTTTCATATCACAAAACCATGACCTTCTCTTCTGCTTCCCTCTTCCACTTTTAAAGACTCTTGTGCTTACATTATATCTACTTGAATAATTGCCATGTTTTAAGATCAGTTGATTATCAACATTAATTCAGTTTGAAATCTTAATTCCCCTTTACCTGGTATGATAACATATTCACAGGTTCCAGGGATTAGGGGGTGGAAATCTTTGCGGGGGACGTTGCTCTGCCTGCCACGTGGTTTATAAGAAAAATAAAAGAAAAATATTTCATGACACATGAAAATTATGTGAAATTCAAATTTCAGTGTCCATGAAGAAAGCTTCATTAGAACATCCTTCCTCATTCATTTTTATATTATCTATGGCTGCTTTTACACTATAATAGCAGAGTTGAGTAGTTATAGCAGACTACATACCCCTCAAAGCCTAAAATATTTACTGTCTGGCCCTTTATTGAAGAAGATTTTGACCCCTACAGTGTTTCTAGTCAGGTTTTTAGTATCTTACTCATATTTTAATGAATAGACAAGGATCACCAGATATTTTAAGTAATCCACTAACAAGAAATGCAGACACTAAAGTACTCTCAGAGGGGAGAGAGACAAGGTAGGAAACAGAAGAATAATTTGATAAAAGTTCCTCTATTTAATATTCTCAGAGAGAAGAGAGAATATTACCGCCATGAAACTTAAAGGATGATATTGCAAAAAGCCTTTGTACACTTAGAGTTCAAGGAAAAACTCTTAGAAAACAGATAGGGTAAAGCCATGGTAGTATTGAAGTCAAGTGAAGTGAAGTGGCTCAGTTGTGTCTGACTCTTTGTGACCCCACGGACTGTAACCTACCAGGCTCCTCCATCCATGGGATTTTCCAGGCAAGAATACTGGAGTGGGTTGCCATTTCCTTCTCCAAGTAGTATTGAGAGATATAGTCAAAGAAATCTAGAAAACAGTGTAAAGCAGTGAGAAAGAAAAGATAGATTTAAGGGTCAGTTCAAGGCTCAATATTTGACGAGAAAGTTTTAGAAAGAGAAAATACAGAGGAGAGAGGATGGATGCAATTAGGTAGGAAATGATTATTACTGGCCTTCTCCTACCCTGCCCCACCCCACCTCCCGTACCCTCTGCCAAAGTTTCAGAACTGAAAGTAACTTTTTTTTTCTGGGTAAGAATTGTTCATCAGGTGCTCAGCACAGTGAATGAAGACTCGCATCAAACCAGGCATCATGAAATTTCAGGACACCAGGTTTATAGAGAAGATCCTAAATATTCACAGAGATACAAATAGGGAACATGTAAGAGAATATTGGGGCCGGATTATTTAGGATGTTGATAAGATACTTGGTCAACATGTATGAGATCCTGGTCTCTTAGCTCAGTAGGGAAGGAAATGAAGAGCTCAAGGGGCTGATACATGGAGGGAAGATTGAGAGGTCACATCATTCATTCCACAAAAGTTATCCACTCCTCCTCTGGCCCAACTACTAGTCTAGGTTCTGGGGGTACCACAGTGAACAAAACAGCCATTCCATCCAGTTTGCTTTCAAAGGCCCTGAAGAAGCTGGAAAATTGGTATTTTGAAGATTTATCAGAAAACATTGTACACTCTCTTTTTAAAGATTTTTTTTTTAAGACTATCTAAGCACCAAATTCAGCTGTCTTTTTTACCGTCTTTATTGTCCTTATTGACAGTATCACTGAAACAAACTTTTCTCCTGCTAACTTCCCTCTTGCCCAGGTAACAAGGCAACCTTGACATGTGTGACAGTCACCACCTTCTGGTCCTTATTATCCTCTGCCTCCTTCATGGGCTGTGTCCCTCTGCCTCCTTCATGGGCTGTGTCCCACTGTCTCCATATTAAAGTAAAAGGACATCATCTTTCCTAGTCTCCTGTCAGGCAGATGAACTGTTTTAAGTTCAGCTGTCATTACTTGCTGTGACTCCAGTCTGTGTCTCTTAGTTCCATCCTGTACATTCTTCTGCACTCTGAAGGCACCTTCACTTGTCTGTGAGACAATCCCACCAAGAATTAAGCTCAAAATACCCTGAACACTACTCCTTTTCTCCTTTAGAAGTCACCCTTCCTTTTGACTTTGCTATTTTTCTTAATTTGGGTTTCCATTTAGAACTTTAAAATATTCTCTGTCTCCTATATGGGCTTCCCTGGTGGCTCAGAGGTTAAAGCATCTGCCTGCAATGTGGGACACCTGGGTTCGATCCCTGGGTCGGGAAGATCCCCTGGAGAAGGAAATGGCAACTCACTCCAGGATTCTTGCCTGGAGAATCCCATGGACAGAGGAGCCTGGTGGGCTATGGTCCACTGGGTCACAAAGAGTCGGACACGACTGAGCGACTCCTATATATTCTATGTTTTAGTGTACCCTGCATCTGCCCCCTCAATTTCTTCTCCTTTGCCTTCATTCTGCTTCAGACTTTTCATCACCTCTCACCTGCATTGCTGGATATCCTTTCCCTTCTCTGTCCATCCTCTCTGGTTTGCTTAGCCCCACTTTAAATCATGTTCAATATAACAGTCACTCCTGTGCTGCTTACTGCATAGTGAATATAGTTCATGTATCTGCAGACTGACACCTTCAGTCTTTCCATTTGTCTTTATCCTGCCTTAGAGTATCTCCCGCAACTCTCTCCATAAATAGTAAAACTTCTTTTTAAAATCAGATTAGGTTCCCTCCTGATCGTCCTCTACCTTCCTGCTTTGGTGCCTTACTCTGTACTGACCGCTCTGCCCTGTCTGTCTCTCCTGGCAGCTCCCCATGACTAGAGATCTCATGCAGTGAAGAAGGTAGATCAGTTTCCATTCTTTCTATGGTGCTGTTGCACAGTCGTGCTGCTGTATTTGTGGACTAGAAGATTATTTATCCTAGGAGAGTAAATCCTGAAGACATTCAAATAACAGAATTAGGTAAAATGTTTTTTTAAAAATATTAAGCTTCCACTTAAAAAAAAAACTCATCTTTTTAATAAATGAAGAGTGCTTTGCCATAGTTTAGCCCATGGTGATGGTGAATTTCCCTAGGCTGAAGAAATGTCCAGTTATTGACCTAATATCACCTCAAGCTATTGAATAGGAAAGGGGTGATTCAAATAGTGAAATTAAGCAGGAATCTGGTGTTTACCTATCTCTTCAATGGCATCTTCTACCATTGTCCTTCATGCTCAGTAAACTCCAAGTTAGCTGGCCTCTTTCTGCTCTTCAAATATTGTTAGGCCTTGTTCACCTTGTAGCCTTTGTGCTTGTTATCTTTGCTGCCTCTGCCATGGTTATAGCTCTGGGGGGGTTGTTAACCTCTCATTCTGGCCTCTGGTGAAATGTCATCTCAAAGAACCATAAATCCATGTAGTAGTTGAGAATATAGATTAAGAAGGCTGGTTCTAAAGCCAGTCTAGACTACTGACTAAAGTAGTAGTACCCTGGCTTTCTTCTGCACCTGTTTCTCCGTCCATTTGCCTTGTTTTATTGTCTTTATAGCACTTAACACTGTGTAATTACCTTGTTTTGTTTTTCATGTGCCTGCTCATTCACTTTTTCTCCTCTTAAGCTTCATAAGGTGAGGGACTTTTTGTCTTATTTGCTGTTTCCCAGTTAATATTGTGCTCCCAGTTAATATTTGTTGAATAAATAGATGAATGTATGTGCTCCCAGTTAATATCTGTTGAATAAATAGGGGAATAGATGCTATCAGAGCATCATAGGTTTTATTTCTTTTTAATTTTTATTGAAATATAGTTGCTTTACAGTGTGGTTAGTTTCTACTGTACAGCAAAGTGAATCAGCTCTATCTATACATATACCCCCCTTTTTTGGAGTTCTTCCCATTTAGGTTACTGGCACTGAGTAGAGTTCCTTGTGCTACACGGTAGGTTCTCATTAGCATCATGGATTTTATCTTGGATTAATTTTGTTTGAAGTTGCTGTTATTCTTGTTTCTAAATTTTAAGTTACTGTCAGTCAGGCTTCATTGTTATCAAATGAATGTGTTGTTATAGGTCATTTGATTTAGTCTTCCGTATGGAATGTGCTTATTTGCCTATTGCTTTCTAATAAGTAGATTTTAAACTGTATGATATTAATAATAGCTAATATTTATTGATGGGACTTCCCTGGTGGCTCAGATGATAAAGCGTCTGCCTACAATGTGGGAGACCCAGGTCCAGTCCCTTGGTTGGGAAGATCTCCTGGAGAAGGAAATGGCAACCCACTCTAGTATTCTTGCCTGGGAAATCCCATGAACAGAGCAGTCTGGTAAGCTATAGTCCATGGGGTCGCAAAGAGTTGTACACAACTGAGCGACTTCACTTTCACTTGAATACTTAATTTGTGCCAGCTACTGTTTTAAGTGCTTTATATATATGTTAATTCAGTTGACCCTGAGAACAGTACTGTGAGGTTGGTACTATCATTAACCAAATATTTTAGATAAGAAAACTAACGCAGCTCAAAGAAAGGTATAACAACTTGTCAGGCTCGTGCAGCTGGTAAATTGTGGATCCCGGCAGTCTGTACTAGAACCTGTACTCCTGATTGCTATGTTGCATAGCGTTATGGTTCAAAAATGAATCATCCTGATGGAAATATTCTAAACTAAATTATGGTGATGGTGGCACAACTCTGTAAATTTACTAAAAATTGTTGAATTGCATACTTAAAATGGGTGAATTTTACAGTATTAAGTTATGCTTTGATATAGCTGTTTAAAAAATAAATAATTCTTACTGTTAAAATGGATTATAATTTTTTTAAAAACTGTACCTACAGTTGAACTTTAAACCCTACATTCTCTTGCCACTGGAAATGGGAGTAGATCAAGAAGGAAAATGTTCACTCTGCCTAAGCTGACCAAGGATGAAAGAGTTTGTGTGTCATTGTCTCGCGCTCTCTGTAGGCAAGGATTGTTTTACTTCCTTTCCTTTGGTATACAAAGCATATATCAGTACTGTTGAATTAACTTTCAGTGGTTTAATTTACCTGCACCCTCAGCATTTAAATTATATCCAAAGACCCTTGCTTTCATATTCTAATTTGAAAATACAGACCTTGTGCAATATCCTTGGAAAGGCAAAACTTATACACTACCTCAATGCATAGACATTAACATATAGAAGGAAAAAAATGTAACCGATGAGAATGTGTGAAAACATTTTTAAGTATAGCTGTTGGTCGAAGTTGCTCAGGGAAGCTTGAAGGAAAATTTAAATTGAGTTAACACAGAACTTACTTATAAAGACTTGTATGTATTTTTAAAACATTTCAACTTGTAAGTAAAAATAGAAGAGTCTTCTCCTGAATGTGATAGAAGAAAACTTGCATGAATATTTATGGTTGTGTATTGATATTTAGAAAAAGAAATCAGTCATGGACCAAAAACCTCCAGTTTAAATATAAGAGCTGCTGTTACTGAGTCAGCTGTATACACATTATAAGTAAGTAGTTAATATAATCTTTCATAAAAAATTTTAATTTATTTACTTATGGCTGTGCTGGATCTTTGTTGCTGCAAGAGCTTTTCTCTTGTTGCAGCAAACAGGCTCTACTCTCTAGTTCTGGTCCACGGGCTTCTCACTGCGCTGGCTTCTCGTTGCAGAGCATGGGCTGTAGGGCGCTTTGGCGCTAGAAGCTGCACCACGTGCGCTCATTAGTTGCAGCTCCCATCCTCTAGAGCGGAGGCTCCATAATTGTGGCGCACAGTACAATTAGTTGCTCCATGGCATGTGGCATCTTCCTGGACCCAGGGATTGAACTCATATCTCCTGCATTGGCAGGTGGATTCTTTAACACTGAGCCACCAGAGAAGATCCTGATACAATCCTGTATTGAATAAATAGACCAGAGGGGCTATGTAGATTCAAGTGAAAGTGAAAGTCGCTTAGTCGTGTCCGACTCTTTGCGACCCCAGTCCATGGAATTCTCCAGGCCAGAATAATGGAGTGGGTAGCGTTTTCCTTCTCCAGGGGATCTTCTTAACCCAGGGATCGAACCCAGGTCTCCCCACTGCAGGCAGATTCTTTACCAGCTGAGCCACAAGGGAAGATTCAAGAGAATGACGTAATGTAGATTCAAGAGAATGATGTAATTTTTGTCACTACTTGGTAACTTGAATTTAGCCAAAATAGTAAAGAGAAAGTAATTATAAAATGTCTGTAAAAAAGGTAAGACATTTTTATTTTCTAATTATGTAATCATGATTAGAGACAGTCATTTTATAACTGTTTTCAGTTTTATTAAACATGTATTCAACATAGTTCATGGTTTCCTCTGAAAACTTGATACCGGGACCCTCCTTAATTGCCCCCAAAGAAAGTATATTTTGGTTAATTTTTCTGATTTAAGAAAGTAATCCATAGTTATTTATAAAAATATTCACCTAAAATTGAAAAGCATATAAAGAAAAATAGACTCCTATAACTATACTACCCAGAGATGAATATTTCTAGATTCTTTTCTGTACTCATATATAAGGTATGTCTTGTATATGTGTTTGTTTCTGTTGGTATGTTGGAGATTTTGGTAGCCCTAGTAATTAGTATTCCTTCTCCTTACATGGGTTCTAAAGAAATTAAGAAATAAGACTAATCGCTAAAATATGACAGATGAAGGCCAGAATCCACCTTTGTTTCATCTGGTGGAAGAGGATGAAAACCAAAAGCTCCTGCTGACTAACTCCTGGAATTGGACATATTTTCCCAGCCAGGCTTACCCCAGGAAGGCTCAGGATGTGGAGATGCAAAGAATGCCCTAAGGATAGCTTATACCTAGGAAGGAAGAGGAGAGTACTAAGTCAAGTGCTCTCAACTAGTTCTTCCCACATTCATGAGTCAGTAAACTATCTCCCTTTCTAGGGAAGAGTGAATGAGAAGTGGGCATAGATTGGGGTGAGAGACTATCAGACCAAGTAGGGAGGGCCTTGGAGGCTGTGTCAAGGAGTTTGAACACTCTTTGGAGGGTAATGGGAAGCCATTAGACAGATTGGAGGAGAAGAATGACATCATCTAAGTTACATTTTCTGAAAAGTCACCTCTCCATGCAGTTATCCTCTGCATGGAGAATAACTATAGGGGGTGGAAGGTGGAGGCAAGGAGACTGGTTGGGGGCTGGCTCTTGCAGTTATCCAGGTCATATCTTGGACAAGGGTGGTAGTGGTGAGGTGACGTTTGGATTCTGAAGGCTTTTTGAAACTAGAATTGACAAATGGGTAAAATTTAATGTAAAAGTAATTTTTCACAGTATTTTTATAAGATACCTTTTTAAGTAGTTGTACTCTGATATAATAGAGCTAATTTGGAAAATGATTCAGTAAAACACATTTGATTATTTTCTTTCGTAGTGCCTGATTTTCTAGTGATAAGTAGGTTATTTGAGAGTTGAGAGTTTGGATTGCATGAAAACCTGCCCTGGTTTTGCATTATTTTAGCAAATTTTGAACAGCTGATTTTACTTTTATTATTATCTTGTATCAATTGGCAATATGGTAAAATGATCCCTAATTCTTAAAAGGAAACAAAAAAAAAGATTTTTAGTGTTTTCTGTTGTACAAGCTTCCCAGGTGGCGCTAGTGGTAAAAAAAAAAACCCATCTGCCAATGCAGGAGATGTTAAGAGATACAGATTTGATCCCTGAGTCAGAAAGATACACTGGAGGAGGGCATGGCAAACCACTCCAGTATTCTTGCCTGAAGAATCCCATGGACAGAGGAGCCTGGCGGGCTACAGTACATGGGGTCACAAAGAGCTGGACACAACTGAAGTGACTTAGCATGCATTGTACAACCAAAGCCCTTTGCAGTTGTCTAGGTAGGGCTGCTATGTCGTCTAAAATGGTCAGACTCTCTGCAGGGTGACCATACTCTCTAGAAAGCCTATATAAGGGATGCCTCTCTCTAAGAGAGGTATTTCCTGAGCCATGTTTCCCAGCTACAGGACAGCCCTGATTTATTTTGTAAGCTGACAAGGCCAAACATTACTGTTTTAACCATTATAAACAAGATAGTAAATGTTAAATGTTCACTCAATAGAGCCACTAGTAGTGCTTTTATATACAGAAAATAGTGTCTGAGCCAAAAAATGTAAAACAGTGCTCTGGTCTGCATGTGTCCTCTTTTAACTTACTCTTTGATTCATTGCAACTGGAGAAATGATGTAACTAGTGATGATTTGAGCTCCAAAACCCTTGGTGATACAGCGATTCTTCCTGTTTTTTTTTTTCCCCTCTTCGTTCCTCTATTACTTACCCAAGCCTTACCACATTTCTTACAACTCCTCAGAAACTTTTGTTTTTATAATGTGAGACCCAAATTAAAGAGCACTGCAAGATTCTTTTAAATCTCAGCAATTCAGAATTGCTTTAAATATTTACCAGTTTTGTCCCATATCCGGGTTTTTGTGGCTTTTGGCTCTATCCTGCAAAGTAATGCAAGGATCCAATCTTAATTCAGAAGTATTTTTAAAGTTATTGCTCAAACTTATTTATAGTCAATTTATAAAGACTTATTCTCAATCTAAACTGTCTGGTGAAGAATTTGACTTTTTGCTGTAGACATTTTACCTTGGGTAGAAAACACAGATGCTCATGGGACAGGTGGTCAGGGAGCCAGTTGCTGTGTACATCATGTGGTAACCCTGTTTTATTATGAGAAACCGTGTTTATATTCTCTCAGTCAGAAAGCAGAGAAAGGACTTACTTGTCTTGTAAAGCTGTGTAGTCTTTATGCAGAGTAAGTTACATTTTACATTGTGACTGACTACACACATATCTTGGCATAGACTGACACACACGCACACACACACACACACACACACAACACCTGAAATGCTACACCGTAACAGTTCCTAATCTTGCAGTGTACAGTGCACTCTGATTTTTTTCATTCCATTTGATTTCATTTTTAAAAAGTACTGATCATAATCCCTTGAATTGACTTTATGACCCACTAATGAGTTAGAATCCAGAGTTTGCAAAACACTTCTAAATCATGCCCCCGGTATCATTTGGTCTTCACAGGTGAGGTAGGCGAGGCTAATATCCTTTAAAATCATAGTTAAAGCCTACACTTAAAAAACAGAAGGCTTGACTGAAGAAGAAGAAGAAGAAATGGTTTGAGGCATTGAATGACCAGAGGTCATAATAAACAGTAGGCACTTGAATGATGGGGAGAAAGGGGAGCTGTAGAATCTAGATCAGGAGGCAGACAGATGCAAAAGATTCTTTCCCTGCCTTCCGTGGCTCCCTAAGCCCCTGAAGACATCTGATGTGCCCATCAGAATCACCTATTGTTACAGTGTACTTAGGTGCTGGAAGCTTGAAAAGCTACCACAATTAGTTTGCGAGGCTCTCCCTCTCAGATTTCTGTAGTTCAGCCCCCAAAATGTCATCCCTACTGATCCAGTCTCGTTCCTCTGGTTAAGTCTGTTTCCCTGATTTTGTTTGCATACCATTCTCATAATTCTTATCTATTCCGTACCTTATTGTTTACTTAGTTAAAATTGATTTATTTTAAAATTACACTTTTAAAATTGAGGTAAAAATCCACATAACTTACAGTTAACTATTTTAAAAGATTCAGTGGATGTAGTGCTCACAATGTTGTGCAACCACCAGCTCTCTCTAGTTTCAAAACTTGTTCATCACCCCATAAAAACACTCTGTGTCCGTTAGGTAATCACTTGTCATTCACTGAAGGAAATAATTCATTCTCTGCTATCTTAATGTTTATGTATTGGATTGGCTGCAAATTTCATTCAAGTTTTTCCACATTGTATAGAAAAACCCAAATGAATTTTTGGGCCAACCCAATATTGTATTACTGTTACTATGAATCAAGATTATAGAAATGGCCACAATTAAAACATTTTGCTAAGTTTAAATGACCATAGCTTAAATAGAATTTTTTGTCATTGACTAGATCCAGTAGCCAGATGACATTTTGCTGTTTTATTTTTAAAGCGAGGAAGATTTGCCTATAAACCATTTAGTAGCAGAGCAGACTTTCCAAATGCTGTGAGTTAAAACATATGGAGATACTAAAGATATTTGCATGAGGCTTGAATGTTTTCCCACACATAAAATGTGTTATCTCAAAGAGGAAGAGATATTTTAGACATTGCATCAAAATACTAGTTTAAGATTATAGCAAAATACATGGTAGTTTTATTTTTATATCGATAAATTAAGTATGCTTTTGTTTAATAAGATATGATAAGCCAAAAAAAAAATTCTCTGCTATATTCCTAAATCTGCATTCTTAGAGAAAGTGACCCTCCTGTATAAATCTGAGACTATTACAAGTGTGTGTGTGTGAGCTTGATAGCAATTGTGTGTTTATATGGGGTTTCCCTGGGCTTTCCTGATAGCTCAGCTGGTAAAGAGTCCGCCTGCAATGCGGGAGACCTGGGTTTGATCCCTGGCTTGGGAAGATCCCCTGGAGAAGGGAAAAGTTACCCACTCCAGTATTCTGGCCTAGAGAATTCCATGGACTGTATAGTCCTTGGAGTCACAAAGAATTGGACACAACTGAGCTACTTTCACACACACACATGGGGTTTTCCTTTTACAAAGGTAGACTTTGACCAAATGCTTCTGTTTTGTATTACAGGAAAGCGTTTTTTAATATTTTGAAAACCAGTACATATTCAGTGTTTTTCAGTTAGCTAAGAACATTTGCTAAGCTTTACTTCTGGTTCTCTATGTATTACAGAAACAGTTCAGTTCAGTTCAGTCTCTCAGTCGTATCTGACTCTTTGCAACCCCATGAACCACAGCACGCCAGGCCTCCCTGTCCATCACCAACTGCCGGAGTCTACCCAAACCCATGTCCAAACAGAAACAGTGGATAGAGTGAATATGCTGTTTAAAGAGAATCTGTACCTTACCCTGCACAGTGGCTTGCCATGCCCCTCTTGGTGGCATTGAAGTGGGGCAGTCTTGAGAGGGAGGCTTGTTATATCTCTTTGAGTAAATGGCCGTAGGGCTTCCCAGGTGGATCAGTGGTAAAAACCCACCTGCCAATGCAGGAGACTCAGGTTCGATTCCTGGGTTGGGAAGATCCCCTGGAGAAGGAAATGGCAACCCACTCCAGTATTCTTGCCTAGAGAATCCCATGGAAAGAGGAGCATGGCAGGCTATATAGTCCATGGGGTCACAAAAGTTGGACATGACTTAGCAACTGAACACACAAATGGCTATAAGCAAGAAAAATGTATGACCAGACTTAAGTTTTTGAAAAATCACTTTGTTGTCTATACAGAAGATGAATCAGAGGAAATTAAGGCAAGAAACAGTTAAGGTAAGGGGGTCAGTTAACAGGTCTCAAGTAAGTCCAGTCCCAAATGAGCGATGATAAGGAACTCAGCCCAGTCTCTGGAGGAGAATGGAGACCAAGCCTGAGAAGTGAATCACAGAGGGATTTAGCATGTGTGGGGCACACGTGACTTTAAATGTTTGTGCATGAGGCATGAGGGCTGAGTGACTGGCTAGAGTAACTGAAGAAGACCCGTGCCACCCGTCAGAGCAGGGAGGTTTGCCTGAGGAAGTGGAGGGAGAAGGAAAGGCTGTAAGGAGTTCAGTTTGGGGTGTGTTAAGTCACAAAATCCTAATGTCCATATCCAACTCAGTTGAATAAATGAATGAATTTGCTAATTCTTGGGGATAGTTTACTGATATCCATGTCCATTACTCTCTTTCCCTATATTTTAAATAATGCCTTAGTTTTTGGCCTGGGGCTGGATTTCTATTTCCAAAACCTCACTGAGATCTGATCCTTTCCTGCATGATCTAGCCTGATTTCCTTGTCTCTGCTGATTGAATTTCTGTGACTTGACCTATGCCTTCTGTATCTGTATGACCACTTTGTTTAGCACCTCCGACCCAAGTTTAACTATGATCCTTACCAATTCCCTTCCTGCCTTACTCACCTTTGGCTCAAAATCCCTTCTGGATGCATATCCATGAGAGAGATGGCACAATAGTCCTTATTACTGATGTATTTTCTCAATAAAAAAACCCTGAGGTGTATTTTCTCAGAGTCCCTGTGCACTGATCTTGATAGAGCCCAGGAGAGGACACAGCAAGAGTCCTATATGAGGCTCTGTGCCACTGCTGCTTCAGAATCAGCTGTTAAAAGTCCGTCATTCAACCCCTCTATGCCTCAGCCTCTTTTTCTGGAAACTCCGTAGATTGAGCTAAAGGACCTTTAAAATTTTACCTTCAAATGTAGAAATTTGTTACAGAATTTACATCTGTAATATTTGACTCCATAGAATTGGATTTGACACAACGGTGCATCAAGTCCAGTGTATTTTAAAGAATAAATTAAATCTTTTGTTTCTAAAAGTGGAATGGGAAAATAAATCTCAGTGAAAATTATTTCAGTAAAAATAAATTGAAAAGGGGAAAAATCCTAAAAATATTTTATTTGTGCTGAAAAGGTAATTGATAAAGGAATTAAAAATGATGGAGTTATTTCAGAAGAACAAAGGAGCCAAATTGAAGTCGCTCCTAGTGTCCAAGTCTGAGACAAGTCTGGGATAAGTCTGTAAACTTCAATCCATAGAATAAATTAAGCATCCAGGAATATATGTGTGTGTACATCTGTATGTGTACATATATATACACACAAGTTCACACACGTACAAACACATGCATACATAATTTCTTACAGTAGAATTCTAGTTAATGTAAAAAGAATGACAGAAACAGGAAATCATCTTGAGGCAAACACCACAATAATAATTATTGCAAGCAAGAATCATCAATGAATGATGCCAAAATTAGTGGGCGACAGTATGGTTGAGAAACAGGATATTTACATAATTTCAAGGTATTTCCTCACAAGGTACCAACTACAAAGGGCGTGTCAGTGATTTTACATTGAAGAAACTTGGTAGACCCCACCTTAACCAAGTGATTAAAGATCATATTACCTGTAATAAGACACTGCTATTGTATAAATCCTGATATGATACACAAGAAGGTATAATGTCATTACTGTTTTATTCTTATTAAAAATATACAGGTAACTTGTCTAATAACGAAGAAACATCAGATAAATCCAAATGGAGGGATAGTCTGTAAAGTAACTGGCCAGTGCTTTCCCCAAGTATCGAGATAAACTATCCCAGGTTGGAGGAGACCAAGAAAACGTGACAGCTGTGTGCAGTGTGGGAGCCTGAGTTTAGTCTGAACCAGAAAACAAAACAGTAGCGGGAAAACTGGTAGAATTGGAATAAGGTCTATAGACTAATTAATAGTGTTCTGTCAGTGTTAATATCTTGCTTTTTAAATAACTGTACCATGGTTATGGTAGATGATAACATTAGGGAAAGCTGGGTAAAGGGTATATAGGTAATATTTCTGTAATTTTTCATTAAGTTTAGAATTATTTTAAAATAAAGAGCTTAAAACGTGTATTTTAAGCTTAAAATGATTTTGAAACAGCCTTGGTGTCAACATGACAAGGCTCTGGGGTTACTCTTCCATACAACAGGAAAAGAGCCCTTGGCTATGTTTTGAAGGGCTCTTGGGTTCTGTGAATGATGAACCAAGAGAGGCTTCAGCTTCATATCACCAGAAACATTGCCATCAAACAACAGAGTTAGCCTGTCTTTTGCTGCCTGGCATCAACTTTTTCCTGCTTACTGATGTAACTTTGGTCTGGCATCCTCTTTCAGGATAGTCCTGTCTCATCCACGTTAAAACCCGGCTCAGGTAAATACGTACCTTCATCTATAATTTCTTGAAGTGTTTCAAGGAATTCCCAGGCAGCTACTGTATCTGCACTTGTGCCCTCACCACTTTCTTTTATGTTGTGAAAGTTGGCTCTAGCAAACCTTGGACATGTGAATCAATAAAACCAGCCGTGACTGGCATTAAAAGATGCACCCTCTGATTCTTCGCCATGTTTCTTCTTCAAGTCTTCATAAAAGCTTTTAGTTCTCTCTTGAATCAGCATTCAGCTGAGTGGGACTTGATGCTGATCCCACATATACACGCTGACAAATTCCTCCATCTTCTCCACTTTTCCACGCTTCTTCGATGTTACTGTTGACATCTTTGGTGCAGCAGACTTCACATGTTCCTTGTTCTTTAGAATCATGCCTATGGTTGAACAGTTCATGTCATAAGAACCAACAGTGTCTACCATCTTTTCACCGTGCTCCGTTCTTTCAATTATTTTCATTTTTGTTTCTGTTATTGTCACTTGACACTTCCAGCAGTACCGGGTACATTACCAGTGCTTTTTACACTTACTTCTGAACATCCTGGGCTTGAAATAAAGATACTGTGCTACTCTACTCTGTGGAGTACTGTACAGTAAAGTATACAAAAGCACGACCACTTGCAGAGGATGCACATATGTGACAGTGTACTCCAGACACGTGAATTAACTTCTGGGATTGGACATGTGAACACACGTTTGCATCTTTGAGAGTTCCCAACTTGAATGTTTGCATTTAGAAGACTTAACTGTACCCAAACTAGGCTTGGCCAGGCCATTTCACCCACTGTGGCCTTTGATTCAGGAGCTAATGACTGGGAAGGATTCATTCTTATGAGGGAGTGAGAGCAGTGGCGCTGGCGGAGTAGGCACAGCATTCTGAAGTGGTAATGCGTCGTCTAGGCTTTTCTGGGGACCTTGCCTGTGCAAGGCCTGTCAATTCCCACACATTTTCTGAGCTTAGTTCTGTAGCCTTGCCAGGATTCTTAGGATATACTTTTCTATTCTTTCAGTAAATTCATTTTCTGCTCTTAATTGAGAGCTCTCATGATGTACAGATCTACTATGTTTTTCAAGCTATCAAGGGTAAGAGAAAACTCTTTAATGTATGATTTTAATGGATTTAATAACTGATTAGTTATTTTATACCTTTGATTAGTAGAGAGCTATCTGGAATTTTGTGCTTCCCTGGCGTCTCAGTGGTAAAGAATCCACCTGCCAATGCAGGAGACGCAGGTTCAATTCCTGGGTCAAGAAGATCCCCTGGAGAAGGAAATGGCAACCCACTCCAGTATTCTTGAGCCTGGGTAGTCCCATGGACAGAGGAGCTTGGCGGGCTATAGTCCATGAAGTTGCAAAGGAGTCAGACACGACTTAATGACTAAACAGTCTGTAAGTTTAAACTGTCTCCATCTTACTCTTTTTAGGACACTAAAAGAATGTTTGTGTTGCAAGAGTTGTTTTCAAGGCATGTGTATTTTTCAACATGCTTTTATATGCATTATTTTGAGCTAGTCAGTTGAGTTTGAGAGTCACTATAATGTACTGGTTAACTGTGTAGACTGGAAGCATGCTTGGATTCAAATCCAAGCTCGTCACTTGTGTGAATAACAGTTTCTCCAGTATAAGATGAGACAGTAACAGCACCGGCTGCTTGACTTGTTAGGGGGACTGAATGACTCTGTGTGTGTGTGTGTATGTGTGTGTAAATATATGTTTATATATGTGTAATGTGGATGTGTGTGTATAGGCTTAGAGCAGTGCCTAGAGGGCAGAAAGCTCTCTGTTTAGCTATTGTTACTTGATTCTCATATCAGCTCAGAAATTTGTTTATATTTGTATGTCAAGTTCTCAAAATCTTTTGTGTTTGTAGTCCCTTTTCCTCTTGGTGAACCTCTCTAGTATGTGTTGTACAGAAACTTCACACTGATGGTGAGATCTGAGACCAGATTTTGTGAATTGCTATTTTACAAAATCAACTCAGTTCTTGACAGTTGTTGGAATCTGTTTCCCTGACTTGCTTCCAAGGGAAAGTGATAACTGACATCCCAACTTTAGAAGGAAGTGAATTTGTTGTTTCCAAGAACAAGACTAAAATATTAACTTCAATTAACTGTCTTTAAGTCTTTCTTGTATAGTTTGATATACATAGCACTTAAATGAAAAAAAAATGTGTCTAACTTGAATTAATGGATTTTTATAAGCCAAATGAACAAAATTAAGCTATTCACTGACTGCCCGAGGGATGAGTAAGTTAGAACATTGGGAAGAAGTGGAGAACATAAAAGCAAACCCAGAGAGAGTATTCATTTGAATAATGAACAACAGCATCATTGTATCAAGCCTTTGAAATTCTTTCCCTCATTGCCTTTTGGACTAATTTTCCCTTAAAGGATTATCATACCAAGATAATGGGGTGGGGACCTGAAAAAGTTCCCTACAACTTCCTGCTTTCTGATCATGATTAAGACTTATCAACACAATTTTAATCCTTATAATACGACTATGATTCTTTCCTAGTGGATACGGACACCATTATCCACCTCTGAAGACTTATCAAAATTTCTTCAAAGTTTTCTTGTGGTCACTTAGCAGTCTATTAAAGGAATGCTGGGGTGCTCATGGGGGCTGCTAGTGAGACAGGAGGAACTTAAAAAATTACTCTCCAAGTACCTTTCCTGCCTGTCATGCAGATCTAGGAACTCTGATCTTGCGCATGAGTGTTGTAAGGCTTAATTCCTTCACTTTCTTGGCTCTTAAGCAAGCCCTTCTCTGGTCTGAGTCTGTTACGCAATTCTCTGTCAGGGGCTCTGGCCTGTTACGTGCTCATTGGTGCCAGTGTCGTCTGTTCTGGATTATAAGCTCCTTGAGGGCAGTTGGTGTCTTTTGGCTTGGGTTCTGCAGCATTCTTTGATGGTGACCATGATGATGAAGTGGCTTTCTCCTTTGATTTGAAATATACTCTTGAATTCTGTTAGCATATTCTGAGAACTAATACTGTTGCAACCATTTCTCAATATTTATCTGCTTTCCAATTGCCTGTGTCATTTCAAAACAAAATTATAGCTACTTTTCCTTTATTACTTTCTGGGTACCAAAAATGTGTTTGGGCACTTTATATTTATTATTTCATCTAATTTCTCACCACAGCTTGCTGAAGTTGCTATTATTTCCCCTTTTACACACGAGAAAACCAAGACTTAAAGAAGTTAAATAATTTGCCTGTTTTATATATATACATATATATATGTAAAATGTTAAGGCCTAGAAACCCAGGTCTGTCTTGGCTCCAAAGGCCCTGCTTTTAATCACTGTATCATGGTTCTCTAGAGACATTTGTAAGTGATATTGATCCTTCCATGTCTTTGAAATGTATATTTAAAAATTTTTTTTTAGAATACTGGGCTTCTCTGGTGGCTCAGCTGGTAAAGAATCTGCCTGCAATGCAGGAGACCTGGGTTTGATCCCTGGTTTGGGAAGATCCCCTGGAGAAGGGAATGGCTACCCACTCCAATATTCTGACCTGGAGAATTCCATGGACTGTATAGTCCATGGGATCACAAAGACTTGGACATGACTGAGTGACTTTTTATTATTACTATATTATTATAGAGAGGATTATAGTGGCATATACTTGAAAATCAAGATTTTTTTTTTTAACTGATTTGTCTTTATTTATTAGGGGAAGAAAATTCTAAAAATGTCTTAAACATCTATTCCATTTATCTTACATTGAAAAGCCTGTTATTTCAGTCTTTAATGCTATTTAGAGTATGGGAGCGAACATTCCTCATGGTAGCTGTCAGTGAGGATACATTTTATGTTTTCATGATAATTCTCCTATAGCTATGTTTTAGCCTCTCTGATGTGGTATTCACTAGTCTTTGATAAATAGACTGTATTGTGTGTTTTTTTTCATTGAGAGAACGATGGAGTTAAAAATAATCACAATAATAATTTTAAAAGAACTTGCTGACATTTAGATCTAAAGACTTTTTCCTCTGGGCTATGAAGTCTTAAAAGTAGGTCACACTTTGGATTTAAACTCTGAACAGATACTTGCTCTCTGTATTAGCTTACCTTTTGATCCTAAAGCAGCACTTATTCTTGACTTCAGTAAATTTTAAATTGTCCTAAATTTGGAAATATTTATGAAATGAAGAATCACCATTTAAAGGAGACAATTAAATAAACAAGTTTGTACCTTTCTGTTCTGTCCCCTTGAATAATTAGAACTTTTTTTTCAATCAGTGATTTAATATGAGAAATATTAGGCATTGTAAAAGTCTAGAAGTTCATGCTTCACATGAATAAATGAAGTATAGGGTATATTCTTTTGAATATATGAAATCCTTAGAATTGTCTGTAATGTTCCCTTTCATTAAACAGAGGACAGTAGAGTAAGAGAGTGTTTGTAGGCTGTACCCTAAGCTTAGCCTGTTTCACTGAGCGAGCATAATTGGCGATTCACTTGTTTCCCAATAAGCTATTCATTACAGCAGAATTGCTGTGGGTCTTTTGAACTATTTGCCTGCAGTTCTACCACCACCACAATCCACCGAAGAACGTGACCTCCGGCCTTTTTTCGTTTCTCTGATTTGTTCTCTACTTTCTTAGAATTTTTCTTCTAGGTTCTCTTCCGTATACTGCCTAGCCCATTAAGTATAACCTCACACTCACTCCTCTGCTACAGGTACTGATCACTGAAACACTTGTTTCTGAAAACTGACTTCTCTTGTTCTATAGTAGCATTCAGATGTGAGTTATGTTAAAAAGGCATATGTAATGGTAAGAGCAGATTAATATGGCTGGTGGTATAATTAAAGTTTGAATGTTCTAGATCTAGTAACTCAATGTGATACTTGATTTAAATATACTTCAAAAGCATGATTGCTGAAAGTGTGCTGTCTACCTGGAGCAGGTATGCTGTGCTGTGCTTAGTTGCTCAGTCGTGTCTGACTCTTTGCGACCCCATGGGCTGTAGTTCACCAGGCTCCTCTGTCCATGGGGATTCTCTAGGCAAGAATACTGGAGTGGTTTGCCATACCCTCCCCCAGGGGACCTTCCCAACCCAGGGATAAAACTCAGGTCTCCCATGTTGCAGGTGGATTCTTTACCTTCTGAGCCACCAGGGAAGCCCAAGAATACTTGGGCAGCCTATCCTTTCTCTAGGGGATCTTCCCAACCCAAGAATCAAGCTGGGGACTCCTACATTGCAGGTGGATTCTTTACCAGCTGAGCTACCATGGAAGCCCTTGGAGTAGGTATCCCTTATTATAAACTCCCTATAGTTATATAAAGGTAACAAGTTACTTATTTCACAGTTCACTTCTGCTGGTACTGTTACTGTCTCTTCATAGCATTACTCAATCTATTCTTCTGTTCCTCTTTATATTAACTCTAGTTTACCTTCCCAAATGAGTTCTTTCTTTCCTTTCCTTTTCCATCTCTTCATTGTCTTATTATGAAAAATAATATTAATAGTTAACTAAATGAAGTTCAGAAAATCAGAATTGCATTCTTCATCTTGCGATTATTTATACTTGACATTATAATCTTGATTTACTTTTCAAGATTTAAAATAGGAGCACTGAGACAGTTGAAAATGAGCATGTAAGTTACAATCCTATATACAGATATTTAAGGGGTTCCATTTAAGATGATCTGAAAGAGAATATTTTTAGCATGAAACTGTCCAGAGAAGACACATACCAGGTGTTTATGACAACCAGGAAATGGAGGAAATATAATTAGAAAAGAGAACCCTATTGGAGGCACAGTGTCTGAGTGTATACAGTGAACATGCATGTTATACAGATTCACAGATTACTGAAAGTAAAAAGGCTTTATTCTGCTTATCTCAGAATGCAAAGGAAGTAAAAGGAAGAGTAGCATAAGGAAACGAGCATAAAAAGAAAGAAAAATAAAAGGTCAGCCTGTAGATGTCTTTATGTCTCCAGTTTTGTTTTTTTTTTTTTTTTTTTTTTACTGCCAGCTTCTGGCTAATTTCATCAGATTTTCATGAATAGTGAAAATAACCCAGTGTTCTCAACTTGACTAATATTTATTGCATAAATATATTGCTGGGTCCATTATTCCATAACATTATGATCTAGCACAAAGTATGAAAACAATTCAACCATAAAAAGAGAAAACAACCCAGCACCCTCAGTGCAACTAATGATTACTACATAAGTATTCTTATTTCATAAGATTACAATCCACATAAAAGAATGAAAATAATTCAAAGCTAACCAGAATTATGTATATGCATTTTTTAGGATTGTTTGTTTGTTTTCTTGGTGAGCAATAAGTAAGTGATATATTTTCCTAAAGAGAATGAAACTTCATTTGCCAGTGAATTAGTAAACCCTGAAGTATTTTGAACTTCTCATGACAGTTCTTACTTCTATTAAACATAGATTAGATAAGTGATAAAGCATTATTGTTCCTCAGGAAATGAACATTATACTTTCAAAAAAATTTATCAAGTTTCAATTTTTCATAGCTTCCTTGGGCATTTAGGGAGGTAATTTTTAGATTTTCTAAAATATTTTAACCTTTACTCAAAAAGATAAGATAAGAAATAATTCCTTTCTCACTCTTTAAACTTATGACCCTAAGGACTGTAGCCTGCCAGGCTCCTATGTTTATGGGATTCTCCAGGTAAGAATATTGGAGCGGGTTGTCATGCCCTGCTCCAGGGGATCTTTTGGATCCAGGGATCAAACTTGCATCCCTCATGTCTCCTGCGTTGGCAAGCAGGTTCTCTACCACTACCACCACCTGGGAAACCCAGTAGAAAAACTAGAGCTTTGTTATTGTGTTTGTTGCTACTAAACAGTTGCAGAAAATATACTGAAATAGGTGGCATCTTTCCTAACAGCATTTTATAGAATGTGATTATCATGATGCTATACATACTGTAACCAGATATGTCCAGCAGAAGGCCACCTGAATCTTGTGAAAAATCTCTGAAATCTGAGCTGATTCTTGTTCATCTAGGTAGCTCATGATTTATAAGAGTAAAACAACAGTTCTGATTTTTGATAACCTCTGATATTTATGGCTTTACTAAACTATGCCCAAGGTTAACATGAATTTAGGCACAACTGAAATTTATTTTAAAAACCTTGTTGGTCAGTAGAATAAATATATTGTCTTTTCTTCTGCATTGTGTGTGTGCTACTCTTGAACTCATTTGGCCATTTTTCCTAGTTCACTTTTCTATAGCAACGGTATCCAAAAGTCTATATGTTAACTGTGTGACATGAAATTGTAAGTATCAGTGCTTACATGAAAAGAGATTATATTTTAGCTCTGAGTGCCTCAGACACAAGAGACACTTAATAAATATTACTGACAGACTGAAACGTGTAGAGAGGAGGTTTCAAAAATATAAAACAGTTGTATCATGGGAACACACTAGTTTTCCAGTCAACCTGGAATTAGTTTTCTTCCCTCAACCTGTCAACTCCCAATACAAAACAAAACAAAATCTTACCAGTAAATATATAGAAAGGTCAAGTGAAAAATGTTTATTGCGAGGGGCTTCCCTGGTTTCTCACTGTAATGAATCTGCCTGCAATGCAGGTGATCCAGGTTCAATCTCTGGGTCGGAAAGATCCACTGCAAAAGGAAAATAGTAACCCATTCCAGTATTTTTGCCTGGGAAATCCCATGGACAGAGGAGTGTGGCAGACTACAGTCCGTGGGGTAGCAAGAGTCAGACATAAATTAGTGACTAAACAACAGCCACCACCTAATAAAAAGTATTCTTCAGTATCTGTGTTTGCTTTACTTGCTTGACCTAGGTGGGTAATAATGACTGCAATGTATGAAGAACCCTTGGGCTCTACTCCAAAAAGACCATGCCTTTCAGGCATGTTGGATTTCCTTCTGTTTACTTTTAAATTTATGAAGCCACTCCACTATAAACTGGGATGCCATAATATAGAAACTCATTGTGATTAATCCTGATATTGATTGGAACTAGTTAATAACATTTTTTAAAAAGAATAATATTTTTTAGAGACAGGAAAATATTTTATTCATACTAATCTGTCAGTAGCTAAATTGTCACAAGTCACTATAAAACAGGATATCAACAAACCAAACATGCTTGGTACTCTTTACCAATTTTTTTTTTTTTGAACTGTAGTTGATTTACAATGTTCTCTTTAATTCTTTGTCATCTGGAATTTATGGACAAAATAGTGGTTTGAGATATTTCTTTGGCTTTGAGCAAAGTGACACAGTGAAATTGAGGACTTCTTACCTTGTAGTTTGCTATTCATGGGATTTTCAGTTAGAGCTCAAATAAATATGTTTTCTTAATGGAGAGAAAGTAACTCAATTTTTCATATACTAAGATTTTTCATATATTTTATTTTTTAATAAAGAAATTGTGGTGTATATGCAATGAAATATTCAGTTCAGTTCAGTCGCTCAGTCGTGTCCTACTCTTTGTGACCCCATGAATCGCACCACGCCAGGCCTCCCTGTCTATCACCAACTCCTGGAATTCACTCAAACTCATGTCCATCGAGTTGGTGATGCCATCCAGCCATCTCATCCTCTGTCGTCCCCTTCTCCTCCTGCCCCCAATTCCTCCCAGTATCAGAGTCTTTTCCAATGAGTCAGCTCTTTGCATCAGGTGGCCAAAGTACTGGAGTTTCAGCTTTAGCATCATTCCTTCCAAAGAATACCCAGGACTAATCTTCTTTAGGATGGACTGGTTGGATCTCCTTGCAGTCCAAGGGACTCTCAAGAGTCTTCTCCAACACCACAGTTCAAAACCATCAATTCTTCAGTGCTCAGCCTTCTTCACAGTCCAACTCTCACATCCATACATGACCACTGGAAAAACCATAGCCTTGACTAGATGGACCTTTGTTGGCAAAGTAATGTCTTTGTTTTTGAATATGCTATCTAGGTTGGTCATAACTTTCCTTCCAAGGAGTAAGCGTCTTTTAATTTCATGGCTGCAGTCACCATCTGCAGTGATTTTGGAGCCCCCAAAAATAAAGTCTGACGCTGTTTCCACTGTTTCCCCATCTATTTCCCATGAAGTGATGGGACCAGATGCCATGATCTTCATTTTCTGAATGTTGAGCTTTAAGCCATTTTTTTCACTCTCCTCTTTCACTTTCATCAAGAGGCTTCTTAGTTGCTCTTCACTTTCTGCCATAAGGGTGGTGTCATCTGCATATCTGAGGTTATTGATATTTCTCCCAGCAATCTTGATTCCAGCTTGTGCTTCTTCCAGCCCAGCGTTTCTCATGATGTCCTCTGCATAGAAGTTAAATAAGCAGGGTGACAGTATACAGCCTTGATGTACTCCTTTCCCTATTTGGAACCAGTCTGTTGTTCCATGTCCAGTTCTAACTGTTGCTTCCTGACCTGCATACAGATTTCTCAAGAGGCAGGTCAGGTGGTCTGGGATTCCCATTTCTTTCAGAATTTTCCACAGTTTATTGTGATCCACACAGTCAAAACCTTGGCATAGTCAATAAAGCAGAAATAGATATTTTCTGGAACTCTCTTGCTTTTTCGATGATCCAGCGGATGTTGGCAATTTGATCTCTGTTTCCTCTGTCTTTTCTAAAACCAGCTTGAACATCTGGAAGTTCACGGTTCACATATTGCTGAAGCCTGGCTTGGAGAATTTTGAGCATAACTTTACTAGCATGTGAGATGAGTGCAATTGTGTGGTAGTTTGAGCATTCTTTGGCATTGCCTTTCTTTGGGATTGGAATGAAAACTGACCTTTTCCAGTCCTGTAGCCACTGCTGAGTTTTCCAAATTTGCTGGCATATTGAGTAAAGCACTTTCACAGCATCATCTTTCAGGATTTGAAACAGCTCAACTGGAATTCCATCACCTCCACTAGCTTTGTTTGTGTGATGCTTTCTAAGGCCCACCTGACTTCACATTCCAGGATATCTCGCTCTAGGTGAGTGATCATACCATCGTGATTATCTTGGTCGTGAAAATCTTTTTTGTACAGTTCTTCCGTGTATTCTTGCCACCTCTCCTTAATATCTTCTGCTTCTGTTAGGTCCATACCATTTCTGTCTTTTATTGAGCCCATCTTTGCATGAAATGTTCCCTTGATATCTCTAATTCCCATTCTGTTGTTTTCCTCTATTTCTTTGCATTGATTGCTGAGGAAGGCTTTCTTATCTCTCCTTGCTATTCTGTAGAACTCTGCATTCAGATGCTTGTCTTTCCTTTTCTCCTTGGCTTTTTGCTTCTCTTCTTTTCTCAGCTATTTGTAAGGCCTCCCCAGACAGCCATTTTGCTTTTTTGCATTTCTTTTCCATGGGGATGGTCTTGATCCCTGTCTCCTGTACAATGTCACGAACCTCATTCCATATTTCATCAGGCACTTTATCTATCAGATCTAGGCCCTTAAATCTATTTCTCACTTCCACTGTATAATAATAAGGGATTTGATTTAGGTCATACCTGAATGGTCTAGTGGTTTTCCCTACTTTCTTCAATTTAAGTCTGAATTTGGAAATAAGACGTTCACGATCTGAGCAATAGTCAGCTCCCAGTCTTGTTTTTGCTGACTGTATAGAGCTTCTCCATCTTTGGCTGCAAAGAATATAATCAGTCTGATTTCGGTGTTGACCATCTGGTGATGTCCATGTGTAGAGTCTTCTCTTGTGTTGAAGAAGGTGTTTGCTATGACCAGTGTGTTCTCTTAGTAAAACTCTATTAGCCTTTGCCCTGCTTCATTCCATATTCCAAGGCCAAATTTGCCTGTTACTCCAGGTGTTTCTTGACTTCCTACTTTTGCATTCCAGTCCCCTATAATGAAAAGGACATCTTTTGGGGGTGTTAGTTCTAAAAGGTCTTGTAGGTCTTCATAGAACCATTCAACTTCAGCTTCTTCAGCTTTACTGGTTGGGGCCTGGACTTGGATTACTGCGATATTGAATGGTTTGCCTTGGAAACGAACAGAGATTATTCTATTGTTTTTGAGATTGCATCCAAGTACTGCATTTCGGACTCTTTTGTTGACCATGATGGCTACTCCATTTCTTCTAAGGGACTCCTGCCCGCAGTAGTAGATATAATGATCATCTGAGTTAAATTCACCCATTCCAGTCCATTTTAGTTCACTGATTCCTAGAATGTCGACGTTCACTCTTGCCATCTCCTGTTTAACCACTTCCAATTTGCCTTGATTCATGGACCTGACATTCCAGGTTCCTATGCAATATTGCTCTTTACAGCTTCGGACCCTGCTTCTATCACCAGTCACATCCACAGCTGGGTATAGTTTTTGCTTTGGCTCCATCCCTTCATTCTTTCTGGAGTTATTTCTCCACTGATCTCCAGTAGCATATTGGGCACCTACTGACCTGGGGAGTTCCTCTTTCAGTATCCTATCATTTTGCCTTTTCATACTGTTCATGGGGTTCTCAAGGCAAGAATACTGAAGTGGTTTGCCATTCCCTTCTCCATTGGACCACATTCTGTCAGACCTCTCCACCGTGACCCACCCGTCTTGGGTTGCCCAGTGGGCATGGCTTAGTTTCATTTAGACAAGGCTGTGGTCCTAGTGTGATTAGATTGACTAGTTTTCTGTGAGTATGGTTTCATTGTGTCTGCCCTCTGATGCGCTTTTTTACCTATAAATGAAAATGAAATCTTAACATTTGCAACAGCTGCATGGACCTCAGTTCATTTCATTTGCTCAGTCTTGTTTGACTGTTTGCAATCTCAGGGACTGCAGCACGCCAGGCTTCCTTGTCCATCACCAACTCCCTGAGCTTGCTCAAACTCTTGTCCATCGAATTGGTGATGGAGTTGTGATGCCATCCAGCCATCTCATCCTCTGTTGTCCCCTTCTCGTCCTGCCTTCAATCTTTCCCAGCATCAGGGTCTTTTCAGATGAGTCAGTTGTTCACATCAGATGGCCAAAGTATTGGAGCTTCAGCTTCAGCATCATTCCTTCCAGTGAATATTCAAAACTGATTTCCTTTAGGTTGGACTGGTTTGATCTCCTTGCAGTCCAAGGGACTCTCAAGAGTCTTCTCCAACACCACAGTTCAAAAGCATACATTCTTCGGCTCTCAGCTTTCTTTATGGTACAACTCTCACATCCATAGATGACCACTGGAAAAACCAAAGCTTTGACTAGACGGACCTTTGTTGGCAAAGTAATGTCTCTGCTTTCTAATATGCTATCTAGGTTGGTCATAGCTTTTCTTCCAAGGAGCAAGTGTTTTTTTTTTTTTTTTTTTTTTAATTTCATGGTTGCAGTCACCATGTGCAGTGATTTTGGAGCCCAAGAAAATAAAGTCTCTCGCTATTTCCCTTGTGTCCCCAATATTTGCCATGAAGTGATGGGACCAGATGCCATGATCCTAGTTTTTTGAATGTTGAGTTTCAAGCCAGCTTTTTCGCTCTCACTTTCATTAAGAGGCTCCTCAGTTCCTCTTTGCTTTGTGCCATAAGGGTGGTGTCATCTGCATATCTGAGGCTATTGATACTTTTCGTGGCAATCTTGATTCCAGCTTGTGCTTCATCCAACCCAGCATTTCCCATAACATACTCTGTATGTCAGTTACATAAGCAAGGTGACAGTATAAAGCCTTGACATACTCCTTTCCCAGTTTGGAACCAGTCCATTGTTCCATGTCTGTTTCTAACTGTTGCTTCTTGACCTGCATACAGATTTCTCAGGAGTCAGGTAAGGTAGTCTGGTATTCCCGTCTCTTGAAGAATTTTCCACAGTTTGCTGTGATCCACAGAGTCAAAGGCTTTAGCATAGTCAATGAAGCAGAAGTAAATGTTCTTCTGGAATTCTCTTGCTTTTTCTGTGATCCAAGGGATGTTGACAATTTGATCTCTGGTTCCTCTGCCTTTTCTAAATCCAGCTTGAACATCTGGAAGTTCTCAGTTCATGTACTGTTGAAGCCTCACTTGGGGAATTTTGAGCATTATTTGCTAGCATATGAGATGAGTACAATTGTGTGGTAGTTTGAGCATTCTTTGGCGTTGACTTTCTTTGGGATTGTAATGAAAACTGACCTTTTCCAGTCCTATGGCCACTACTGAGTTTTCCAAATTTGCTCGTATATTGAGTGCAGCACTTTCACAGCATCATCTTTTAGGATTTGAAATAGCTCATCTGGAATTCCATCACCTCCACTAGCTTTGTTCATAGTGATGCTTCCTAAGGTCCACTTGACTTTGGACTCCAGGATGTCTGGCTCTAGGTGAGTGATCACACCATCGTGGTTATCTGGGTCGTGAAGCTTTTTTTTGTATAGTTCTTCCATGTATTCTTGCCACCTCTTCTTAACATCTTCTGCTTCTGTTAAGTCCATACAGTTTCTGTCCTTTATTGTGCCCATATTTGCATGAAATGTTCCCTTGGTATCTCTGATTTTCTTGAAGAGATCGCTAGTAAACATATTTCTTGATCTCAGCAGCCGCAGGTGGCAAGTGACTTCCGTGTTAGACAGTTTGGGTCTAGAACATGGGCAAGTTTCTTTCCTTTGACTTCATAACAAACCAGAGACTACTTTGTGTCTTAAGGGGTCTTGGGTCTGAGCAGGTGATCTGTCCTTCACGTTTCTCTGTGATATCTGACCTTTGCCTAGAAGGGCTGGGCCCAGGAGGTAGGAGGGTTCCCTGCTCTGTCAGCAGGTGATTATTTTTGCCTAGGACCAAAGCTCATCATCTGTGCCTGCCACCTGCAGATGGCGGGAAGCATCTTAGAAGTAGATGCACTTGTAGATAGCCTTTCAGAATTAGCCATACTGATAAACAGCAGATCCTCAATATTTTTCCATTAAAACTCAGGTGAAAAGGATCATTTAAGAAAATATTTTGAGCTTATGGAGATAGGACAGTTTAGATAAGTAAATGTTTTCCAAGGTAAAGGTAAATGCTAATAAATACTTTGAAATTTTTTCTTAGATCTCAGTATTGGATCCCAAAAAAGATTCATTTGTATCCATTCCCAAAGCATATCTGTCTGCTCGAAGGAGGAAACTATCTGCCTTGATTAAAATATTCTGTGCACCAAGTAACAAAGACACTGGAAAAAATTCTAAGCCCTTAATAAATTATAGCTATTGGCCAAAAAAAAAAAGTTCAGTGCATCCCTATGCTTATGTTTAATAATATCTTACTGTTAAAATGTTACATCTTCTTTACTTCAAATTAAGATAACTTCTTTTGTCATGTTGCTTTAATGCAGTCTTTTTTTCTCCTTCTATGATATTGTGATTTATAAGAAATATATACATTTGGTCTTCATCTCCAATCCGTGACACAGGGTTTCTAAAACCCTTGTAAATTCCTATGTGATGAGAGTACTAGGAGCATCTTTTGTTCCAATCAGGTGACTCAGATGGCTCTTAGATGGGGGCTGGTCACCACAAAGACCACATGATTAGAAGCCTGGAATTATCAGCCCTGCTCCCCACTTCTCTAGAGAAGGGCTAAAAATGGAGTTAACAATTGATCCCCTGTGTGAGGAAGCCTCCATAAAAATCCCTGAAGCATGGAGTTGGGAGAGCTTCCAGGTTAGTGAACACATCCATGTACTGAGAGGGTGATGTACTCCAACTCCATGGGACAGAAGGTAGACCTCACGCTCTGTATCTGTATTCTTTATCATATCCTATAATAAATTAATCAATGCACGTAAGTATTTGTTAGGGTTCTGTGAGTTGCTCTAGCAAATTAGTTGAACCCAAGGAGGCTGGGGATCACCTGCTGGTGATTGGCACCTGAAGTGGGAGTTGGGTGGGTGCAGACTTGTAGGGCTGAACTTTGACCTCCGTAGAGTCAGAATTGAGCTGCACTGTAGGACGCTGAGCTGATGTCTTGGAGAACTGCTTGGTGTGGGGGAAAAACCCCCACACATTTGGTAACCAGAAGTGTCAGAAGTGAAGTTTTCTGTGTGAATAGTGATGGAAAACTATAGATGAAAACAGTGGTTTTTTTCCACATACATCCTCCATCAGCCTGTTGTTGTAATGTGGAAATAAGGGCTGTAATGTCTTTTAGTTTATTTGGAAAAGCTGGAAACCCCTAATTTCTTGAGTGCATATAGATTTTTATAAATTTCTATTCATTTCTTTCCTCTTCTTTGAATTAAAAATAAATGAAGATACTTTTAAAAAATTTATGTTATTGAAATATAGTTGATTTACAATGTTGTGTTAATTGGTGCTGTACAGCAAAGTGGTTCAGTTTTATATGAGTGTATGTGTATTTTTTCTTATTCTTTTCCATTATGGTTTATCACAGGATTGGGAATATAGTTCCCTGTATATGTAGTAGGACCTGTTTGTTTATCCATTCTCTATACAGTGGTTTGCATCTGCTAATCCATTCTTCCTCAGTCCCCTTGACAACCACACGTCTGTTCTCTACATCTGAGAGTCTGTTTTGTAGATAAGTTCACTTATGCCATATTTTAGATTCCACATATACGTGATATCATATGGTTGAAAATACTTTCTAAGAAAACCTTTTTCTCTGATAGTTACTACTTGATCAGTGTTCATTTTTGTGGTTTTAGTGAGAGTCACGTTGCCAGGATCATGAACAAATTTAATGAATGAGGAAATTTTTAACAGACAAAAGAAAGTTATTTAAGTACGTAGAAGGTGAGTTAAAGCATCATCATCTTGAAGGTAGAATTGTGTTTTTGTGTCTGTTCCTACAAGCACAGCAAAATGCCAGGGTCCTTGAAGGCAACCAGTAAGTATTTCCTTCAAATTGATTTCTTAAGCGAGTGTAATTGGAACTCCTGATTTTTAAAAAATAAGTTAATGCTGTGCTCAGAATGGGCCTTCCTGGTGGATCAGACAGTAAAGAATCTGCCTGCAATGGGGGAGACCTGAGTTCAGTCCTTGGATAGGGAAGATCCCCTGGAGAAGGGAATGGCAACCTACTCCAGTATTCTTGCCTGGAGAATCCCAGAATAAGTAAAACTACCATTTTTAGTTGTTGTGAAGGCATTTTCTTTAATAAAGTGTACATTTTTAAAAAGTTTTATTTTTATAATTGAGCTACCAAGTAAAAGTTGCATTACACTGACCTTAACTTTGATCTGGGGGTGCAAAATGCAAATTTAAACCAATTAACTCTAGGCTGTAGTCCTTGGAGAAAAGGTCATTTGACTTCTGCAGTGTACATTTTACGAGATTGTTAGCTGTTCTTTACTTTTTGTTTTTGCCTAGCAGCCCCAGAAGTGTGGTTCCTTTGCTTCCTCAGTCTAGCTCTAGTCCAGCCTGATAAAAGTCGGGTTTTCAGGTTGCTACCATTCCAGGTTTATGATATATGTTTTCTCCTTGGCCCTCATTGCCTTTGGTAATCCCTTCTTTTTTCCTGTTCAGTTATCTCTGTCATTTCATCTCATCGGGTATTTTCAAACTTTCCCAGCTCTTCTCTGGTCCATTTTATAGTCCCTTGCTCCCTACTCAGTCAACTCTCCTTCTTCACATTGGAAAGTAAGGATACTGGGTTGGACTTTTGTCAGATTTTTCACCCTCTTATGTATAAATGTGTCTCTGTGATCAGACTTTCTTGGTCTCTCAGCCTCCTTCCTTGAAGTCTCCAAGGAAGAGGTCTTTCTCTTCTAGTTCCTCACTAATCCTTCCACCTGTGCACTTGATCACATTCTTCCTGCTTCCTCTGAGACTTAATTCTATCAGTTACTCCCTTTCCTGTATTTTTATCCTTTTTATCCCTACTGGCTCCTAGAAAATATGCTGAAGCTTCTGCTTCTTATTTAGTTGATTTAACAAAACAACTCTTCCTTCTTTCATTGTCAGGTTTCTACCCAAGGTACACGGTGCTTGCTGTGTCCACTTCGCATGTGCATGGAAAAGTGCCCATATCAGAGTTAATGACTACAACTTAAATTGATGGACATGCTCCTCCATCACTCAACTGCAAGCCCCACCTGCTCCTACTTGGACCACTGCAGGTGTTTCTTAACTTTTCTGCCTGCCCTCAGTCTTCCCTTTTCCAGTTTATCTTTCCTACAACTACAAAGTAATCTTTCAAAATACAGATATGATCATATTACCCCTCTCTCCTCAAAACCCTTCAGAGGCTCAGCGTTGCCCATGGGTACAGATAAACTCTCCATAACGCGTATGAAGCCACTAATGATTTGACCGCCTGCTCCCCAGTCTTACAGGCTACAGATCTGTTTGTAGTATCTCCTGTGGTTCCAGAAGCAACGTGCTGTGTCACACTGCTGAGTCTTTTATGTTCTGAGTCCTCTAGAGAAGTAAAAAACTTTTTCGTGTTCCTAGTGATCTCTTCCTTAACCTTGAGCACAGTCAGGCCTCCTACCAGACTTTCCCCGATTTCTCTTTCCTCCACCTCCAACCTATCACCAGTATACTACCGTGGGAGAGTTAACCATTATTTTGTGGGTTTACTATATAACTAGGGGATACTACGATTTTGTATTGCACAGCACAATGTAAATATTTGTCTTTATGTTTGCCTCCCTTTCTGGACAGATCTCCTGGAGAGAAAGGAGCCATTTTATTAATACTAATCTGTTACCTGCAGCACCTAGCATAGTGCCCTGCACGTGGCAAGGATTCCATAAATATTTGTAGAATAAGTGAAAAAGGTTGGACTGATTTCAGCAAGTATTAATTGGTGCTTCTTCTGTAGGCTTAGTGTTATTACTTTCAAAGTCAGATAATAAGTTTTGGATTGTATTTCTTTTTTGTAATTTTTATTTATTATTTTTGACTGTTCTGGATCTTCGTTGCGGTGCAGGCTTTTCTCTAATTGTGCAAGCAGGGACTACTCTCTAGTTGCGGCGCTTGGGTTTTCTCATTGTGGTGGCTTCTCTTCTTGCAGAGCACTGGCTCCAAGATATTTAGGCTTCAGTAGTTGCAGGTCCTGGACTCTCAAGCACAGGCTTGATAGTTGTGGCCCACAGGCTTAGTTGCTCCACGGCATGTGGGATCTTCCCGGACCAGGGATCAAACCTGTGTCTCTTGCACTGGCAGGCAGATTCTTATCCAGTGTACCACCAGGGTAGTCCTGGATTGTGTTTCTTTGATATCATTGCACTTAATGCTGGGCTGCTCTGTCATACAGTTTTAAAGACATCTAAAGAGCAGGGAGGAGGATGTGTTTGTAGCTAGTAACTTAATACAGTAGTCTATGTGAATACTTAGGTCTTTCCCTCATATTGTCATGGTGCTCAGTACAAGCTCATCCTTGCATTTCTTTCCTAACCAAATTGTACAAAGCTAGAGGAAAGGCTTTGTGAAATTGATCCTCATTTTTACTCTGGCTTCTGGTCTTCCTCTCTTCCTCTCCAGCTAGCTGCCAGAGGGCTCCATCTGAAATGCGGATCTGATAATTGACTCCTCTGCTCATGACCCTTCGGTTCTTTGGTTTCCATTTTTCTATATGTCTGTCACTTTCGTAGCCTCCCACTTTACCAAACATAAGATCTGGTTCTTAGATAGACTTCTGAAAATTCGTTGTCACCAGTAGAACTGTTCTGTATCCCTTTTGCACCTGCAGCTGACAGCACACACTACTCTCTGTTTCAAGCATATGGTTCCAGAGGATAAACGTACCAACACACTGGGGATGTTTATGTTCTGTGTGTCAGTCTTCTCCAAGCATCTGCCACACAGGCCCAGAAACAGAGAAGTGGTTTCAGCTATTGGCTGCCAGGGGAACAGAAGGGTTGCCACAACAAACTGGGCAAACAACCCCGAAAGTCCCCAAGAAGCATAAACTCACACTGCTGGAAAATCAAAATTAGTAAAGGATCATGCATTTTTGATTCTCGACCTGAGCTTTGTCCCCTGCGCCCCTATGTCAAGCATGGACTGCTTTCTGCAGCAACTGGGGCATCTGTAGGAGGGTGCCTTTGAGATTCACTCAGCTTTTGAAGGATGAAGTATTTGAAATTTCTGAGCTCACCCAGTAGTTGCTTTGTAGTGGCACTGGACTGGGCTCCCCTTGGAAGCTTGGTCTTTTGACTGACGTTGATAAAGTTGGCTCCAAGGGGACCCAGCATCCTCTTTGCCCTGGCGCCACTGGGCCCGCCACCCTCCCCACTCCCCACCACTCACTCTTCCTCCCCCTCCCTCCCGCACCACCTCTCTATCCCTCACTTGAACTGGCTGCCAGAGTTCACAGACAGCTGGGCAAAGAGTGGCTAAATCTGCCCAGCTGCCCGGGAAGCTTGGCGGCCAGGCTGAGGGAAGGAAGCATCGGCTCTCTTTGAAGGTCGGCTGCCAGTGAATCTCAGGCAGCTGGACTTCAAAGGGGGGACCGCCGGGCTTTCCCTCCTGTCTAGGCAGGTCATTCCACGGCACCGTGCTTCCGGTGTTGGCATAGTGGCTTTCAAGTTCCTCTTCAATTAAAGAGCTGAATTGAAAGCTGCACTTGTGTCCACATTTGTGTTTTTTATGTGCTATTGCCAGTCTAAGATCCGAACTCCTGTTACTCCAAGCTTAGGAGTAAAGATGGATGCAAAAAGGTAGCAGCATCGCACAAGGGCAGCTAAGGAGATCCACAGCAGTCAGTAGGGTCTCCTCATTGCTAGCTGTGTCCTGTGTTATTTACCAAGCTTCAAATTACTTCAGGGACTCTCAGTGTGATCTTCTTGAGTAAAGGCTTATCAGCGTATGCTTATGGGCTGAGTTGAGCTAGTGACCTGAAATTGGGTCTGGTCATGGACAGTGACTTTATCTGTTTCCAAAAAACTGTTGTGTTTGCTCACCCACTAGCCCTCCTTCACTGTCTTGCTGCACTTTCCCGCCTTTCACCTTCAAATTCCCTTGGTGATTGAGCGGAGGACTGGCTTAGTAAGGAAAGAGCAAGGGTGCTACACAGAGTCCAGGTCCACCTTAGTTGCAAAAGGGGGTCTGAGCTGAGGGAGCCTGAAGTCAGAAGAGCCATGAGCATGTATGAGTACAGTGGTGGTTAAAGGTGCAGGCCCCGGAGCCAGGCTGCTTGGGTTCACGTCCTGGCTCTGCCACTGACTGACCACATGAACTTATGTTTCTGCATCACCATGCGCTCCCTGAAAAATAAAGATATAATAGTGCTTATTTCATAAGGCTCTTGGAAGATTTTAAGAGGTTAAGACCATGTACCTGGGACAGTGTCTAGCTCAGAGTAAATGCTATAAATTTAGCATTTGCTGTATTAGCTGTATTATCATGTGCCACATCCCACTGACCAGGGCTAGAGGAGCTGAAAAATGACTGGTTTGTGATTTTCGCTGCCCCTGTATGGATGAAAGGCTGGTAGCTTCTGCCTTAGATGGAATTTGTAATAGCATTTTTTTCCCAGAAATTCCTAATAGTGTAAAAAAAAATGTGAGGTTTGAAGAAGAAAAAAGTTACTTTATGTTATCCATCTCTCTCCTTGCATTGCCTTTCCTGGGAGTACAAGGAGATGCAGTTCATTTAAAGCTATTATAGTAATAATCTGTACAAACCCCAAACCAGCCTAGTTTAAAACACAGCTGCAGATGTAAATATAGATATATAAATAAGTTTAAAAAAATGGTATTTTAGTAAGGAGTACAGTTTCTAGAGTTAGAATCAGGGTTCCAATTTTTGCTCTATTTATTAGTCATATTCTTTGGGTAAGTTACCTCACTAAGCCTCAGTTTTCTTGGTTGTTAAATGAGATGATAATTATAGGAGGCTTGTTTTAAGAATGAAATTAGAAAATTTCATGTTGCATCAAGTAGCAGTATGTTCGGTAAATGTACCTGTCATTATTATTACTATTGCCATCACCATTAGTGTTACAAGTTAAAATTATTGTTGAATCACAAGGAAGCCTTTTTAGTTTATATAACAGTGATTTTTACAAATAGAGTGCCTCTCCCAAAGATTTTTATTCTCTGTAGATCCAAGGTCAGCAAACTACAGGCCGAATCCAGCCTGCCACCTCTTTTTATAAATAAAGTTTTGTTGGACCACAGCCTCATCCATTTGTTTCCTGTCTGTGGCTGCTTTCATACTGTCACAGCAGAAGTGAATAGTTGCAACAGAGACTTTACAGTCCCAAAAGCCTAAAATATTTACTGTCTGGCCTTTTCCAGAAAAAGTTTACTAACCCTTGCTCTAAATATATATTTCCCCAATTAAGATCTAGAGAATGTTAATTCTGTTCATGTTAGTAAGTACTTTCTGAAAAGAAGGAGGATAAAAAAAATGGTTCCATAGTGAAATAAGCTTTGGAAATGTTAGAGAAGTTGATTTATTCTAGGACTACTACTTAAAAGACCCTGGCTTTTAATCTACTAATGTGCATTGTGAATCTTCAAGACAAGGCCACAGTACACAAATAAACTCTGGTTTCCCAGGCTTACTTGGCTATAGAATGACCCCCATCCCATCCCCGACCCCTAGATCTGATGATGTTACACACAACATCTTTTGGGAAACCCTGCATTGAGACTTCTCTTTAGAAGGACTTTCTTCTTAAATCTTTCCTTTTGGTGACATAGGTGTAGCCTCATTTAGAGAGCTACAAAATATCATATGAGATTCTGTATTACCTCATTTTTTTCCCCCAGTAAAGTCATACATTGCTTAAAATTATAATAGTAAAATATACCAGATATTTAAAAGCTCTAATAGGATAACGGCCCCATCTTTAAATGAGTCTATATGATGTCTCAGAGGTTAGAACTGGAGTCTCAAAGTCCAAAGTTTCATTTCATGCTTTCTTGCAATTCTAAAAGCAGGAGTTTTTTGTAGGGCTCTAACATTTATTTGCATCCAGATTTCTGAAGCATAAATCTCAAGTGCCTAACTGGGATACCAGCTGATCTCAGCTCGGGTTTATAAGAAGGGAGATTAATGTGAAGGTAACTTGTGCCCGAGCCATAAGGGGTTTGTTTTATAGACTAAAGTAAACACCTTGAATTTCAAGTTGCAAGCACATGGGGAGCCAGAAGATTCCAGAGCAGTGGCATCATGTTCTGCCTGTGACTCACAGAGCTCGTGGCTGAGCCTTCTGCAGCTGCAGCTTCCAGCTGGTCATCAGACAGAGCCCTAGGTAGTGGCACACTGCATTCACCTGGTCCGAGATGACCAAACGACACAAAATTGCAGCATTGTCCAGTGCCGGATGAAGGCTGGGCTCTCTCTCTGCCAAATGCAGTTGAAGAATAAATGCTAAGGTAGTAAACTGTTTCCTGAAATCACAGTGGTTTCAGCAGTGAACCTGGACTGAGAGTGGAGAATCCTGCTGAAAAGTTCAGCTCTGGTCATACATGCTCCCTCTCATTTCCTCCCTCCCTCCCTTCTCTTGGTGTCTCCCCTCCCCTCACCCCTCCCGTGAGTGTCCTTATTATGGCAGAAGTCAGTTCTTAGTCATTTTGATGCCCTTTAAACCTGGCTTATGTTTGATGCAGGAAATGTTTATGAAAGAATAAGAGGTCTTAAGTGTTTCTTCTCCTTTCCCAACTTGTGAATCATTTAAAGAAAATTCTACACTGTCTCTTCATTTGTTATCTCTATGTTGTGTGTATAATGGGTCCTCAGTAAATGTGGTTGACGTTGTAAATATGGATCCTAAAAATTTGATTGTTATACTATTTTATGAGAGATGATAAATGGACTTTCCAGAAACCTTTGTCAGATATCATTGTCTTTGTCTTTATTTTTTAAAATAATAAAGGAAGAGAGGTAGAGAGAGGAAAGGAACGAGGAAAGGGGACAACGTCTTGGCTGGAATATAATTATCTGTTTTAAAAAAAGTTAGGAACTTGGAAACTGTCAACTTGGTATGAAATATGTTGTTTCCTTGAAACATGCTCAAAAGTTCAGAGTTTCATTTGCTATATTTATTGAGTATGTTCATCTTTTAAGCACCATGATATGTGATACATTATATATTATGCTGTGCTCTAAGACTCATTGGGGTTCTTAGAGTTCAGATGATGAGCCTGGGAAAGAAATAATCTGAAGCTGACCTACTTGAAAGAAAGGATCAGAAATGTTATTCATCTGGTAACATAAAGAAAAGCAGTTTAAGCACACAGCCCTCCCTTCTGTGTTTTCCATGAATGAGCTATTTCCAAGTATTCACCTCTCTTAATCTAATATTGTCTTCTGGAATCATTGTCTTAGTGTCAAAGAATATATAGAAGAAATGGCTGCAACTGGATGAAAACACTCTACAACTATCTAGAGACAATAATTATCTCAAGCAATGCCAGCAAAGATTAAGAAACATTACTAGAGAGAATTTTTGTTCTCACAGGCAGATGCAAAAAGACGAAAGGGGAGTGTAATGATTATATAAAGTACAGACATGACACAGTTGAATTAATTTTGATTGTTGGTTTGTACAGTACTCTTGCCTGGAAAATCCCATGGATGGAGGAGCCTCGTGGGCTACAGTCCATGGGGTCGCTAAGAGTCGGACACGACAGAAGCAACTTGGCAGCAGTAGCAGCAACAGGGCTAGTTTATGATGAACATTATTTGGTAGAGTGCTGCGGTAGGAGAACAAGAATTAACCTTCTTAAAACTTTATTAATGCTCCTGTAGTATCACCTGACTCCTAATAATGATAGACACATATAATGCCTGTCTGCTCCACCTTGTTCACATCATTCATGTGTTGTATTGGTTAGCTTTTGCTGCGTAAGAAACTCCCCTAGAACTTAGTAGCTTAAAACAACAAGCATTAATTATTTCTCACAGTTCTCTGGGTCGAGGGCAGATCTTCTGGTCTGAACTGGCTTGGCTTCTCTATTGCATCTGCACTAAACTAACCGCTCCGTCAAGGCTGGGTATTCTAGACTGGCCTCACCCACATGTCCGGCTATTGGCTAGCTGTCTGCTGGTGCTGTGGGATGACTGGACACATGTCCCTGGTCATCCAGAAAGCATCTTGTAATTTTTCACAAGGGTTCCAAAAGCAGCTTTGCAGCTCTCTGCTGTGTCTTGTTTGCTAACGTCCTCTGTTAGTTAGGGTTCTCAGAGAAGCAAATGTTAAGGCAGCATTAGACGCATAAAAGATTTGTTGCCAACTCTCCTGTAAGGGAAAAGTGTGTGGAGAGCTGGAGAGTATCAGGTGGTGATGCAGATTTGACTCCCGTGAAGGAAAGAGGGAAGCAACGAAGGAGGGCTGGCTGAGAAGAATCTCAGACTGCAGTGCAGCTCTTAGAAAACTTTGGCCAGGCCAATGGGAACTCCCTGAGTCCAAGTCAACCCAAGGCTTTGTTAGTCTGCTCTAGCTATACTGATATCCCAGTTAGCATGGTGGCTACAGTTGATACTACTACTTTATTCAGTCTATAGTCAACACTCCGTTTTTGGAAGGACGAGAATTACTGCCCCACTGAGGAGCACTGTCCATCCTCTTAAGAATCTGGCTACCTCTATAATCAATTGGTTTCTGATCTGAAAATAGGGTCAGATATAGGAACAGAGCAAGAGATCATGGTTTTTGTTTTTTTTTTTTTTTGAAATTACCATCTTTAGCCTCCTGCTTCTCTATTTCTCTCTCTTTTTGATTGTACCTTTGTTGTCTGCCCATCTCTTCTACCCCTGGGAATGCCATGTTCATACAATATATTAATTTGACTATTGCAGAATCTTTTGGGGAGGTTTTTTGTCTAATTTTCTCTAATTGAAATGAAGACTTCATGGGAATAAGGAATTGAAAAGTACCTTTATATGACAGTTCCTATACTTTTGTATACATTATTCTTATAATCCTTACTATATATCTCCAAAGTCAGAGAAACAGGAGGAAATTATATTCAATCTAGGCCTGTATTTTGGGGGTTCCCTGGTGGCTCAGAGGGTAAAGAATCTGCATGCAATGCAGGAGACCCAAGTTCGATCCCTGGGTGGGGAAGACCCTGGAGAAGGGAATGGCTGCCCACTCTAGTATTCTTGCCTAGAGAATCCCATGACAGAGGAGCCTGGCGGGCTACAGTCCATGGGGTTGAAAGAGTCGGACACGCCTGAACAACTAAGCACACGTGCGTGCACACACCAGTCTATACGTATTCTGTTGTTTACTCTTGGCATTTAAAAGAATCCTGGAACATTTTTAATACTGGAATAGCAAGTAACCCTAACCTGTGATTGAAAATAGAGCAGTGATTGGAATTGCTTGATTATCAGTTCAGTCACTCGGTTGTGTCTGACTCTTTGCGACCCCATGGACTGCAGCACGTCAGGCCTCCCTGTCCATCACCAACTCCTGGAGCTTGCTCAAACTCATGTCCATCATGTCGGTGATGTCATCCAACCATCTCATCCTCTGTCATCCCCTTCATCTCCTGCCCTCAATCTTTCCCAGTCTTTCCTCGGGTCTTGTCTTTTTCTTTTTACCATCTTAATTATTTTTAATGTACAGTTCAGTGGTATTAAATACATTCATAATATTGTCCGACCAGCACCACCTTTCATCTCCAGAACTCTTTTTATTTTGTAAAACTGAAACTCTACCCATTAAACAACATTCCCCAACTCCTCTGTTTCCCCAGCCCCCCTAGCAACTCGCATTCTGCTTTCTGTGTCTCTATTTGACTGTTTTCTGAGCCTCATATAAGAAGTTTCATGCAGTATTTGTCTTTTTGTGATTGGCTTATTTCACACAGAGCTCTTCTGGAAAAGGTCTGAGATCCCTGTCGCTGGACGTTTGGGACATGGCCACTTTCCCTTCCTGTATTTGCAGGCCCACCAGTTCATGACAAGTTCTCTCGCCAGGTTCCAATGGCAGCCAGGCTTCAGTAAGATTGGGGAAGGGGATACTCTGTGTTACAGTTTTTAACCCAAGCAGCAGTGTCTGGTTCCTCAGATTTCACCTTTTTTGGCTTCTCTCCATTTTCCTTCACTCTCCACATGAAGAAGGACTTGGGGGACGGGGTGGGTGGTGTGTGAGCCGTGGCCCCCCGAAAAAGATTTTATTCTTGGTTTGATTTGAGGGACAAAAGAAATGTTTCTGAGCATAAAATTGAGCTCTGAGAAAGGCTGCTGAAAGAATGCTTATTGCTTTTAAACTCTGATTTAAAGGTGATACAACATATTTTCACAGTTTTTCTTTATCAAGCAATTTCAAGGTAAAGAGATACGATTTTGAGATTCAATTAAGGTGGCATGAGTCCTGCTACTGACCTTAAGCCTAGAATGATTACTCATCCTCTCTGAATCTATTCCCTTATCTATGAAATGAAGAATGTACCTACTTGGCAAGGATTTACATGAGGAATAAAAATAGTCTATATAATGCACCTAGCACAGTGCTTGGAACACAGCAGGTTCACAATACCATGATTATTAGCCAGCACTTACTGATTGTTAGTCTCCTTTCTAAGGACTTGACCTGAACTTTCTCATTTTATCTTTAAAATAAAGATATTGTTATTGATCCTTCTTTTTCCCGACTATTAGATAGCTAATAAGTGGTAGACCTAGAATTCATACTTGAATAGTCTGACACCAGACTGTGGGCCTAACCACTTTGTTTCCCTGCCTCTATTGAAAATGTTTTTTATCCTTGATCAAGGAATTAATGTACTAGGCTTTGGTGCTCAGAAATTAAGAAGTAGGAGCACATGTTAAATTGACTGACTGTCATATGCAGGCACTAGGCTAGACATTTCAAAAAGACTTTCCCATTTTAGTTACTATTTAATCACTGTCTTTATCACCTCTAAGAATTCATGAAAATTTCTAGAACCATACAGATAGAAGCTGCTTTATTTTGTATTACAATAGTGCAGCTCTTATTTCTCAGGATTTTTTTTTTCTTATTTTTTATTTTTTAATTGCAGCTCTCCTTCTGGAAGGTAGGTTATCACATTGTTATTTATGGAAGAAACACTAATGAGATGCTAGATAGACAGATGATACAAGATATGTGGTACCTTTCTTCAGTTCAGTTCAGTTCAGTTGCTCAGTTGTGTCCGACTCTTTGCGACCCCATGGACTGCAGCATGCCAGGCTTCCCTGTCCATCACCAGCTTCCAGTTCAGTTCAGTTCAATTCAGTTGCTCAGTTGTGTCCGACTCTTTGCGACCTCATGAACCACAGCATGCCAGGCCTCCCTGTCCATCACCAACTCCCAGAGTCCACCCAAACCCATGTCCATCGAGTTGATGATGCCATCCAACCATCTCATCCTCTGTCATTCCCTTCTCCTCCTGCTCCCAATCCCTCCCAGCATCAGAGTCTTTTCCAATGAGTCAGCTCTTTGCATCAGGTGGCCAAAGTATTGGAATTTCAGCCTCAACATCAGTCCTTCCAATGAACACCCAGGACTGATCTCCTTTAGGATGGACTGGTTGGATCTCCTTGCAGTCCAAGGGACTCTCAAGAGTCTTCTCCAACACCACAGTTCAAAAGCATCAATTCTTCGGCACTCAGCTTTCTTTATAGTCCAACTGTCACATCCGCACATGACCACTGGAAAAACCATAGCCTTGACTAGATGGACCTTTGTTGGCAAAGTAATGTCTCTGCTTTTTAATGTGCTATCTAGTTTGGTCATAACCTTTCTTCCAAGGAGTAAGCGTCTTTTAATTTCATTGCTGCAGTCACCATCTGTAGTGATTTTGGAGCCCAGAAAAATAAAGTCAGCCACTGTTTCCACTGTTTCCCCATCTATCTGCCATGAAGTAATGGGACCGGATGCCTTGATCTTCATTTTCTGAATGTTGAGCTTTAAGCCAACTTTTTCACTCTCCTTTCACTTTCATCAAGAGGCTCTTTAGTTCTTCTTCACTTTCTGCCATAAGGGTGGTGCCATCTGCATATCTGAGGTTATTGATATTTCTCCCGGCAATCTTGATTCCAGCTTGTGCTTCCTCCAGCCCAGCGTTTCTCATGATGTCCTCTGCATAGAAGTTAAATAAGCAGGGTGACAATATACAGCCTTGACGTACTCCTTTTCCTATTTGGAATCAGTCTGTTGTTCCATGTCCAGTTCTAACTGTTGCTTCCTGACCTGCATACAGGTTTCTCAAGAGGCAGGTCAGGTGGTCTGGTATTCCCATCTCTTAAAGAATTTTCCACAGTTTATTGTGATCCACATAGTCAAAGGCTTTGGCATAGTCAATAAAGCAGAAATAGATATTTTTCTGGAACTCTCTTGCTTTTTCCATGATCCATTAGATGCTGGCAATTAGATCTCTGTTTCCTCTGCCTTTTCTAAAACCAGCTTGAACATCTGGAAGTTCATGGTTCACGTATTGTTCCCAGAGCCTACTCAAACTCATGTCCATCACGTCCGTGATGCCATCCAACCATCTCATCCTCCTTTGTCCCCATCTCCTCCCATCTTCAGTCTTTCCCAGCATCAGGGTCTTTTCAGATGAGTCAGTTCTTTGCATCAGGTGGCCAATGTTTTGGAGCTTCAGCTTCAGCATTAATCCTTCCAGTGAATATTCAGGACTGATATCCTTTAGGATTGACTGGTTTGATCTCCTTGCAGTCTAGGGGACTCTCAAGAGCCTCCTCCAACACCACAGTTCAAAAGCATCAATTCTTCGGCGCTCAACTTTCTTTATGGTCCAACTCTCACATCCATACATGACTACTGGAAAACCCAGAGCTTTGACTAGATGGACCTTTGTCGGCAAAGTAATGTCTCTGCTTTTTATATGCTGTCAAGGTTGGTCATAGCTCTTCTTCCAAGGAGCAAGTGTTTTTTAAATTTTATGGCTGCAGTCACTATCTGCAGTGATTTTGGAGCCCAAGAAAATAAATTCTCTCACTGTTTCCCCATTTATTTGCCATGAAGTGATGGGACGAGATTCCATGATCTTAGTTTTTTGAATGCTGAGTTTTAAGCCAGCTTTTTCACTCTTCTCTTTTCGCTTTCATCAAGAGGCTCTTTAGTTCCTCTTTGCTTTCTGCCATAAGGGTGGTGTCATCTGCATATCTGAAGTTATTGATATTTCTCCCAGCAATCTTGATTCCAGCTTGTGCTTCATCCAGCCCAGCATTTTGCAGGATGTACTCTACATAGAAGTTAAATAAGCAAGGTAACAATATACAGCCTTGATGTACTCCTTTCCCAATTTTGAAGCAGTCCATTGTTCCATGTCCAGTTCTAATTGTTGTTTCTTGACCTGCATACAGATTTCTCAGGAGGCAGGTAAGGTGGTCTGGTATTCTCATCTCTTGAATTTTCCAGTTTGTTGTGATCCACATAGTCAAAGGCTTTAGCGTAGTCAATGAAACAGAAGTAGATGTTCTTTCGGAATTCTCTTGCTTTTTCTATGTTCCAGTGGATGTTGACAATTTAATTTCTGGTTCCTCTGCCTTTTCTAAATCCAGCTTGAACATCTGGAAGTTCTCGGTTCATGTACTGTTGAAGCCTAGCTTGGAGGATATTGAGCATTACTTTGCTAATGTGTGAGATGAGTGCAATTGTGCGGTAGTTCAAGCATTCTTTGGCATTGCCTTTCTTTGGGATTGGAATGAAAAGTGACCTTTTCCAGTCCTGTGACCACTACTGAATTTTCCAAATTTGTTGGCATATTTAGTGCAGCACTTTAACAGCATCCTCTTTTAGAATTTGAAATAGCTCATCTGGAATTCCATCACCTCCACTAGCTTTGTTCGTGCTTCCTAAGGCCCACTTGACTTTGCACTCCAGCTATTTTTAAGCTTGATTATAACTAAGCTTAAAAATAGATTCTCAGTGAATCTGTTGAATCCCCTATCTATAGATGTCACACAGAGTTGGACACGACTGAAGCAACTTAGCAGCAGCAGCAGGGGTAGATTTGTGGAGAAGGAAATGGCAATCCATTCCAGTGTTCTTGCCTGGAGAATCCCAGGGACAGGGGAGCCTGGTGGGCTGCCGTCTATGGGGTCGCACAGAGTTGGACACGACTGAAGCGACTTAGCAGTAGCAGCAGCAGCAGCAGCAAGGGTAGATTTGAGAGGACAGTTAGATGTTAGTATACCTAGTTTGTTAGATAGCCTAGCATTTGTCTCATCTTGCTCTCAGAGTTTGAATTTTGGTAGCATAGTTGCATTTCAGCAACTTTCTGAGAGGAGGTGCCCACCACAGACTGAATAAATGTGTGCTGTGGACACAAGGCAGGGAGATAGTAGGTTAAATGCAACTCAGTCTCTTTGGGAGTTGGAGGAACAGGGTAAGAGTGAAAGGAAGATGTGTAGGGCATGTTGTTTGCAAGATTAATAAACTATTTAATATGGAACAGAAAAATTAAGCCTGTTGACCACGCTCGAACTAAAACGTAGTAAGCTGAAATTTTAGGTCAGGTTGACTTGGCTCTAGGACCAGTTTTCTTTCTACTGAATTTTCCCCAGTTTTCAGCCTAGCAATTTATTTAAATTCTCTCATTTAAGATAGTTTATTCCACTGTTTTTATTAATTACAAAGCATGTTTTGATGCTTTTCAGAGCTGTCTTTCCTCTTGCATTGATAGATACATATTAGAGTGATAGAAAGTTATTGGAATCTGCTGGATGTAAACTCATGTTTTACATGGTTTACTCTATGGTTACCACCATAGAGTGTTTGGATTATTTAGAAATTACAGAAAATGGTATATTTTTAAGACTTTGAGGAAGACATCATATTTTTCTTTGAGAATTTGACAATCTCTGTTAGAGAGGAAAAACTAGGATTAGTATAGCCAAAGAAGGCAGGACGAAGACTCACAGGGAGATGTTAGAAGGGGAGGAGTGTTGGATCCAGTTTAAGAAAGGTGTTAGAATTAGAGCCACCCAGACAAATGCACTGATGTTGCTTGTGTCGCAATGAGTTCCTCACTGCTGGAGGCTCTGTGCCCAGCTGCTTAGAAAGGGTGATTTTACCAGTTGGAAGTTTGTAGGCAGGGCCTTTAAAACTAGGTTTTTGTGCTTGCATTTCCCATCTCTGTGAGTGTTTGAAACTTGATGTTCTCCAAGTCTAACATAAGGCACTTCTAAGAATAGGAAACCTATATAAAGGAGCTAACAATCTCAACTTCCTTAAAGAATGATGTACTTTGCCTGTGATGATTATAAAAGGTGTTAAAGGAGAAGTTGTAGCTTTAGATTTCCCATATTATGCCAGAAGTGTTTTTCAATCACGTTGACTTTGTTTTCAAAATGTGGGTGTATTTTTCATTGCAGATTGTCCATATATTGATGTTTTATGCAAATTTAAGATCTCTGGTTATCCAGTTTATTTCATGGAATAAAACTTTTGTTATTGGTTAAAGTGAAGTAAATGGGTATTTTAAAAGCCTTTTGAAATTTTTTCCAGAATAAAAAAAACTATATTCAGGTGAATTAAGATTTTACATATAGCTATTATATATCATTTCTGTATGATGAAATAAAATATTCTTGCTACAACTGTTCTTGTCTGGATTCAGATGAGATGTTAACACTTTGCTTGTCTTTGCAAACAGGTTCATCCTAAATTCTTCTATAAACAGGGTGGCAGAGGTTGAGATGTTTAGATAGCATCACTGAATCAATGGACATGAACTTGAGCAAACTCTGGGAGATAGTGGAGGACAGAGAAGCCTGGCATGCTGTAGTCCATGTGGTCTCCGAGTTGGACATACTTAGCCCTGGGATTTCTTTGGAAGTAATGATGCTAAAGCTGAAACTCCAGTACTTTGGCCACCTCATGCGAAGAGTTGACTCATTGGAAAAGACTCTGATGCTGGGAGGGATTGGGGGCAGGAGGAGAAGGGGACGACAGAGGGTGAGATGGCCGGATGGCATCACTGACTCGATGGACGTGAGTCTGAGTGAACTCCGGGAGTTGGTGATGGACAGGGAGGCCTGGCGTGCTGCAGTTCATGGGGTCGCAAAGAGTCGGACACGACTGAGCGACTGAACTGAACTGAACTGAGTGACTGAAAAAAGTGAAATTAATAATTGAAGAGCAGATTTAATATAAAAATCTCAATCAAAATGAAACTGCCTGCTTGCTCTTGGGTTCATGCTGAAGTTTATATGATATGACTACTAAGGATTCTGTACCTTTTAATGTTCTGTATCCCACCTGATTGGTATATTATATGTGCATATTCAGTCGGTTCAGTTGTGTCTGACACTTTGCAACCCTATGGACTGTAACTTGCCAGGCTCTTGTGTCCATAGGATTTCCCAGGCAAGAATACTGGAGCGGGTTGTCATTTCCTACTCCAGGAGATCTTCCTGACCCAGTGATCGAACGCATCACTTGCATGCAAGGTTGAACCCGTCTCTTGCATTTCCTGCATTGGCAGGCAGATTCCTTAGCACTGCGCCACCTGGTAAGCTATTGACAGTAGCCAAATCTCTGGGTCACCTGCCTGTCTTACTAGTCTTTTATAGTCCAGGAAAAATATTTCTTCTTGTTTCTCTTCCTATATCTAGAGTTACGTTATTACAATCATTGATCTCATATAGAACTACATATCTGACTAAATGCTTCAAGTTGCTTAATCAAAGTTATTTTTGCCAGAGGCCCAGTCACACATTTGGTGATACAAGAAATAACAGTTTTGTAAAAGAGGTGATATATAAACAATATAGTTAGCAGTATTAGTAAGGTCATAAGTAAGAATTTAGGTCAAGAACTTCCATTAGGTACAGGTACTTAAGGTACTTAATTCTCTGTGCTTAGTTTTCTAATCTGTAAAATGCAGGTAATCTTGCAGAGTAATTGAGAACACCATAGGCAAAAGATAGCGAAGGATATAGTACCTAGGATATAGTAAGCATTGAGTAAGGTTAGCTGTCGTCATTATCAACAACCTTATCCTACGTGTGCACTAAAGATGGTTCAAGACTTACAGCCACGTGCACAGTGTCTGACATATACTAGGAAGGCGATGATATTTTTGTGTTAATAATATATTCATTAGTGATTTTTATTTATATTTATTCATTCAGATAACTATAGGAAGTGAAGTGAAGTCGTTCAGTCGTGCCCGACTCTTTGCAACCCCATGGACAGTAGCCTGCACCAAGCTCCTCCGTCCATGGGGTTTTCAAGGCAAGAGGACTGGAGTGGGTTGCCATTTCCTTCTCCAGGGAGTCTTCCCAACCCAGGGATCGAACCCAGGTCTCTCACATTGTAGACAGACGCTTTACCGTCTGAACCACCAGGGAAGAGTCAACTATAGGAAGTGGTCCCTAAAACTTTATAAGTATAAGAAGAAGAACCAAGTGTGGGGCTAATCTTGTGTTGCTCAGAGCTTGCTGAGGCAGTCTGAAAAATACCTCCTACTAGAACTTTAACCTTGTCTCTTCCTTTCTCTTATTAAAGCAAATGGATGTTTTAAAAGCCCTTTGAATTTTTCCAGAATTAAAAAAAAAACTATATTCAGGTGAAATTATAGCTGTTGTGTATCATTTTCTGGATGATAAAATAAAATATTCTTGCCATAAAACTGTTCTGATTGGGATTCAGATGAGAAGTTAGCACTTTACTTGTCTTTTCAAACAGGTTCATCCAAAATTCCACTATAAACAAGCTCATGACCCAGGCACAGATACTTCTTGCGTGACTTTTTCCTATGATGGTACTGTCCTTGCTTCTCGTGGAGGTAGGTTAAAAGCTTTCTTCTTGATGTGTTTCTATATGTAAAATGATCATATTTAGCGCTAACAAATATCACACTAATAGCACTTAGTAAAGCTAGCTATGCTTTTGTTAATGGCCTTTGCCAGTCTAGTTTTTTTCATTACAATGCATTTTCAGTATGGCAATATTATTTTATTGGAAATTACCAAGTAAAATTTAGAAAATATGTACTTTTTTGCCCCAGTTTCAATTTTACCTCCAAATTTCATCAGTGTTTGGAACCTCTGAGGATGACCTCTGCTTCTACATTATGGAATTTTGTAGATGATATTCTGTCTTCTTTCTATATTATTTTATAGTTCTGGGTCTGGTATTTCAAACTCTTCTATTTGCCGACCATTGATTTTTTTTTTTTTTTCAGTTTAAACACTAACTCAGTTTAGTTAATAAAAAGTTGTATATCTGGATGTTATTTTTAAAATAGTTATGTAATCCTCTGTGATCGTATTGTATTGACAAGTTGACTTATCCACACTCACATGGTTGAGTGTAGGTTGTTTCTAACTTTTTGCTAAATCTTTCTCAAATGAATAAGTGGTATACAAGGAAATAAGAGAAGAGTAAGGGTAGCTTATGAACAAAGCATTGGGGGAAGTGTGGGGTGTGCCTGAGAATCTTCTAATAGGCCTATTTTTGGGGAGAGGAAAGAATCAGGCTTCAGGAGGTTGGAGCCATGTTATAGATGGCCTTAAATGTCACATAAAGGATTCAGTCTTTATTCCACAGACCAAATGAATCTAGCAATGTTATATTTATTCTCTCACATAGTTTATTCACATCATTCATTTTCACTTAACTACTGTATGTTGAGTAACCACTCTGAGCTAAGCATTATGCTAGGTGCTTGGTATAAACTGTGGACATCACAACGGAGTTCCTTTCCTGAAAGAAGAAAAGACCCTGGTGCTGGGAAAGATTGAAGGCGGGAGGAGAAGGGGGCGACAGAGGATGAGATGGTTGGATGGCATCGCCGACTCAATGGACATGAGTTTGAGTAAACTCTGGGAGTTGGTGATGGACAGGGAGGCCTGGCGTGCTGCTGTCCATGGGGTCGCAAAGGTTTGGACATGACTGAGCGACTGAACCGAACTGATAGGGTTTAGTGAAAGTGAGGAAGACAGAAGTAGCATGGCTTTCCCCTTAGTTTAACTGGTCCGTGTTCTTTTACCCTTGGGGAATCCATTCCAATTCTTTCTTCCCAGGAAGCCTTATATATTTTACCGTCACGTAATTTTAAAAATCAGAGCACATGTACATGTATTTTCTATTTATGGTATACATGGCAAAATGGATATGCATAAAAATATATTTTTTGGCTCGGCAGTTCTAACCTATTTTTTGTTTTGTTTTAAAAAACTTTTTATTTTGTGTTGGAATATAACCGATTAGCAATGTTGTAATAGTTTCAGGTGGATAACAAAGGGACTCAACCATACATGGACATGTATCTATTCTCCCCCAAACTCCCCTCCCATCCAGGTGGGCATATAACATTCAGCAGAGTTCCCAGTGCTGTACAGTAGGATCTCTGAGTCCTCAGATGACTCTTACTTAATACTGTATACTGTATTTGTGGGTTTCCCAGGTGGCATTAGTGGTAAAAAACCCACCTGCCAGTGTAGGAGTCGTAAGTGACGTGGGTTCGATCCCTGGGCCAGGAAGATCCCCTGGAGGATGGCATGGCAACCCATTCCAGTATTCTTGCCTAGAAAATCCCATGGATAGGAAGCCTGGGGGACTATGGTCCATAGGGTCACAAAGAGTCGGACATGACTCAGGTAACTTAGCACATATGCACACACTATACTCTTTACTTATATGCAGTGATTTTTAGCCCAAGAGTATATCTGAATCTCCAGGAGGGCTTTTAAAATGGTAAGTGCACTACTTGAAAATTCTCACAGTCACTCATTCTTACAACTCTAGAGTGGTACATCCAAATCTCCTGGGTAGAGTGGGGAGAAACAAGGGGAATAAGAGAGGAGCATACTTTAAAAATTCTTCCTGTAGCGTTTGAAATAGGTCAGTCCTACCCAGTTGGCTATTACTGCCTTAGAAGTATGAGATTAATTCCATTTCAGTCAAAGACATTTTAGTGATAATTTTTCCTTTCCCCTTCCATCCTATACTAGCCATTGGGTAACATGTCATCAGCAGAACACGTCTGCTGTAGTCCATCATTTTCTTTCCTGGATGTATAGGATATGCCAGATGGACATTTCTCTGTTCAGCAAAGTCCCCATGGTGTTGTGAGGTGCTCCTGCTAGCTCCAGAACCTGCCAGGCTAGCTAAACTGTTTAATACAGATTAATGTTTTCTTTTTGTTTGAGGATTGTGAGGATGGGTAACCTTTTTTTAAAAAGGCTGAAAGCAAAAACATGGATGTTACCAAGTTCTTCCAGTATAAGCAGGTCTCTAATCCAGCCAGTTGTGGATTAGTGCACCTGCCAAAAGTTGGATTTTGGAGGCAGAGTCGCAGGAGAGAGAATGGGGATTTTTATTGAGCTCTCCACTCACCTCACTTGCATCTGATACTAATTCCTTATTGGACCGCAGGGATTGAGGCAGGTCTCAGCTTTGGACACTGGGGAGCAAAAACAGCAAAGGTATTACTTATAAGAGTTCTGGCTTTCATTATGGATAGGAATTAGTTAGTAGCCTTATAGAAATATTTCAAAAGTGATTCTTTAAAGAATATTCATTATACTTTAAATGGCTTGGAAAAGCTGTACTCCCCAGCAAGGTGAGGAATGAGAGGCACAAATTGAGTTACCCTGCAGGGAATGGAATCACGTGGCTCACCCTCATTAATGTTAATGGATATTTTCACCCACACACAAGTGGGAAAAAGAATCTGTTGTGAATTGCACTATTTTCAGTCCTGATGGTTGTTAAATTAATATCTTCTTAAGAAATCAAGTTTTGCACAAATACACCACAGGGAAACTACCATCTGCTCTGCAGACACTCACTCTTTAGAGATTCTCCAGGGTTCCTCCTAGCCTACAGATGCTACATCAATCTGGAAAGTAACTTCTAGGAGGCTAGTTCATTTTCCTGTACCTTTGTACTGTTCTCAGGCTCCCCAGTTAAACAGTAAAACATGTTATGTGCATCCGCTTCCTTCTTCCTTCCCTCCTGCCTCTTCCCTTTCTCTCTCCTTCTCTCCCTTCCTCCCCCACCTCCTCTCACCCGTCCTATTCTTAAAGTTATATACTAAGTTTAGCAAATTCTAAACATGGAACTGGTTCTTTTTTTTTTTTTTTCCCAAAATTTATTTTCTGCCCTTTTTTTTTTTTCTCATTCCTCTATCAGGTGATGATACATTAAAATTATGGGACATCCGACAGTTTAATAAGCCACTCTTTTCTGCCTCGGGTCTTCCCACAATGTTCCCAATGTAAGTAGCATATTTTTAATATTTCATAAGCACCAGAGAATTGTAAAGTAACTTCATGTTAATTTATAGTACATGTCTTAGATCATCTAGAAAAGGGACTAGAGAGTGATTGAAATAGGTTTTTGAAAGATGCATTTTATTTTTCCTTTCATTTTGTACGTTCTTCAGAATATAAGATTTTATTTTTGAAGTTGAAATGATGTATGTTCATGTGTTTGTGTGTGTGAATATATACATTGTGTGCACACATAGGGTCTTGAGATAGTAAAAACATTTTCAAGGATTGTTCTTTTGATAGTGTATAAATGACAGAGTAGGCCTGTCTTTATTTTAAAATTTGAATCCTCATACCATTAAACATTCAAAAAACTAAAATCATGGCATCTGGTCCCATCACTTCATGGCAAATAGATGGGGGGAAAGTGGAAATAGTCACAGATTTTATTTTCTTGGGCTCCAAAATCACTGCAGACAATGACTGCAGCCATGAAATTAAAAATTGCTTGCTCCTTGGAAGAAAAACTATGACAGACCTAGACAGCATATTAAAAAGCAGAGATATCAGTTTGCTGACAAAGGTCCATCTAGTCAAAGCTGTGGTTTTTCCAGTAGTCATATATGGATGTAAGAGTTGGACCATAAAGAAGGCTGAGCACCAAAGAATTGATGCTTTTGAACTGTGGTGCTGGAGAAGACTCTTGAGAGTCCCCTGGACTGCAAGGAAATCAAGCCAGTAAAACCTAAAGGAAGTCAACCCTGAATATTCATTAGAAAGACTGATGCTGAAGATGAAGCTCCAATATTTTGGCCACCTGATGTGAAGAGCTGATTCGTTGGAAAAGACCCTGATGCTGGAAAAGATTGAGGTCAAGAGGAGAAGTGGGTGACAGAGGACAAGATGGTTGGATAGCATCACCGACTTGATGGACATGAGTCTGAGCAAACTCTGGGAGATAGTGAAGGACAGGGAAGCCTAGTGTGCTGCAGGCCATGGGATCTCAAACAACCAGACATGACTTTAGTGACTGATCAACAACAACCATGAAAGCAATTTTTCATAGTTACTGAACCTTTTATATTATGTCCTCAGTTTTTCTTATCTTCATTCCAATCAATAATTTGGTAACCTTCACTTATTCAGACTGTCTTGCTCTGGGTAGGTGAACACTATAATCTCCATTCTGCTAAGTTGATAACTGAAGTTTTAAAGATTTTTCTGCAAGCAGCTGAGGTTGGGGTTTGATCTCTAAGTCCCACAGTTGGTGCCTAAGCAAAATTTTCTATTTTGGTTGAAATAAAATTTCACATCTGTATTAAATGATGACCAGCAAGGAGAGCACAATGGTAATGGAAGCAGCAAATGGAGGAAGCTGTATAATATCAGAGCACTAACTCCAACATGGCCTGTGGCCCATGGTGTTTATCTGTTAAAACAAACAGATGGACAAACAAATGTGAATTTATAGCCAATATGAATGTTTTGAGCCTAGTGCCTGCCACAAGTAATGCTAACTACATAATGTCTTTGGCTCATGTCTTAGGTTATTCACAGTCAGATGGCTGGACCTCTCATCCTCAAGAGCTGTTGAATCATAGCCATCAGTTAGGTTCCAGCGGTGCAAGCTGCTTCTCATTGCTCGGTGCTTGACTTGACAAAACTCAAATTATCTGAGAGGTAGTGCTAATGAAAATAGTTCTCAAACTGGTCAAAATCACTACCACTTAGACATTAGTCATACACTATTTGTGTATACACAGGATCAATGTCAATACTGAGTTTTTTCCCACACTCTGTTTACAGTAAAAGATATTATAATATTTAGAAATTAGAGCACAGATTCTGGAGTCAGACTAATCGAACCCCAGCAGCACCACTTACTTTTGTGATCTTGGACAAGATTCATTTCACTTCTTTCCGCCTCAGTTTCCTCATCAGTAAAATGGGGAAATTAATGTAAATGCCTGATGTATTATAAACCCTGTATAAGAGTTGTCTCTTATTACAGTGATGTTGTTTATGTTTTATTTAACTCACTCATTACTGCTGCTTTGTTGTGGGGTCATAAGCCTAACCTTATAAACTCTTGTCTGTAGGACTGACTGCTGTTTCAGTCCAGATGATAAACTCATAGTCACTGGGACATCTGTTCAAAGAGGATGTGGCAGCGGCAAACTTGTTTTCTTCGAGCGCAGGACTTTCCAAAGGGTGTATGAAATAGACATCACAGATGCGGTATGTACTTTCTTTTCCTCCCAGCCTTGAGAAGAAAGTGAAGCTTGCCTCCTAGCCATCTTTGGTTCTGGTTTTGAAATAGAACATAAGCTCTTGCCCTTCCAGTGCAGTGGTAGCTGCTTTTTTTTCTCCAATACAGGAATTATTAGTAAGTACATTGCAGAGTGGCTTACCTACACTTTACCCCCTCCTGACCCAGTATTTCCTGTGGGCACACACCATAGTCAGAATTTCAGCTGGGCCTGGGATGCTTACCCTCTCTACCAACCAGTTTCAGGAGAGGAGAGGCAGATCATCATGTAGCATACAGAAAGAAGCGTCCCACAGTGTGTGTGTTTATAAGGATTCAGGGATTATGGACAGAGTGAAAAGTTACACCCTCAGAATGTGATGAAGCATATCATTATTTGAAATCTTTGTCAGAATTTTGCTTGTCAGAGTTGTCATTGAGGTAATGTGGCTTCTACTGAGTTTAATTTCTGTTTCATTATTGGAAGTTTAAAGCATTTCAGATTTAACTACCAAATCCCCACCCCCTTAAGTTTTCTTTACATATGTATGTAAGTAGTAAAACACCACCATGTGAGCATGCAGGCATTCATTCATTCATTGATATCTAGAGACTGGAGCCGTATGTAATACAGTAATAGTGAAGATTCCCAGAAGAAAATCTGAGCTCCTTTAAAGTCTTTTAAAGTATGTATTATTATTTAGATGGGAAGGCAAATCATTGTTGTTTTTTGAGTACAAAACAGGCCAATTAATGTCTGTGCAGATTTTCTTTGGCTCACTATCAGATCCTTTTTGTAATATCCTGTCTTAAGCATTGCTCTTCTATAGGTTTCTCCAGTTGTTTCAGCTCTTTGTAAACAATTGAGACATACCATGTACTTACATGATTCAGACCATCGGACCACTGTTTTTAAATCACCAGCAAAAAATTCCTGTCTCTAATATTCTAGTATTACTATGGAGTCTTAAATTGTAGGCCCTAAATTTGAAGCCATGGTGTAGTTAGTTAGAGCCATTGAACTGACAATGAGACTAATTCTAGATGAGTGCCTAAGATTTATAGATTCTAATCTCATGTCATAATTTGAAATATGCCAGCACAAATAATACTTTGTTGGGGTATATCCTGAAGGCAACTGAAACACTGGAATCAAAGAAAAACACTCTTTTTAAAAAAGCTTTTATTTATTTATTTTAATTGGAGGCTAATTACTTTACAATGTTGTAGTGGTTTTTGCCATACATTGACATGAATCAGCCATGGGTGTACATGTGTCCCCCATCCTGAACCCCCTTCCCACCTCCCTCCCCATCTCATCCCTCAGGGTCGTCCCAGTGTACCGGCCCTGAGCGCCTTGTCTCATACATCGAACCTGGACTTAAATTAAGTCTTAATTTAATTAAGTCTTAAACTTTAATCTCAAAATATGAAATTATTATCATTGGTCACTCCAGAAATAAGATGTTTATTTTTTTAATGGCTCTCGATGACTGTGCCTGTCAATATTATTCATGGGGTTATATTTTTTAAATAAAATGTAAATGTAAATAAATTAAGGGATATAGAAGTATGATTGTACTTTTAGAGACACGTGGATGGATGTCTTAAGTTTACAGATCATGCTGTTTGTTGTGTTGCTCTGAATTGCTTTTCTAGCTACATCGTTTTCTCCGTACCAGTGGCCACCACTTCACCTATTATATATTTGATTCTTGTCTGTCTGCTTTCACCAAGATGTAAGCCCATGAGGGCAGAAACTTCATCTGTTTTGTTCACTGCAAAACCCCAGTGCTTAGAACAGTGCCTAGCACATAGATGGCGCTTGTTTATTGAATGAATGAATGTATACTTGGGAAGTGCGAGTAACGCATGTTGTAGACCATGGGTGTGTCTTTGCGGAGTAAGGCAGGAGAGAAGTATCTGGAGATGGAAAGGTAAACTGACCTTGTATACCATGATAAGAAAGTGACTTTATCTTATGGCTTCTTTTTTTTTTTTTTTTTAAACAAAGGAATAACACATTCAGAACCAGGCTTTAGAAGTTAATTTTTATTAAAGTGTGAAAGTGAGATTTCCAAGATATAGTATTTATTTATAGTAATTTAGGAGACTGGGTCAATCAGTGTCCCCTATGATTTAAAAAAAAAAGGTTTTAGAAGAAAGACACTGAGTCTGTCGGTGGTATGTTGAATTTAAAGCACCTTTAGGATATCTGGGTGGAGATGTTCAGTTGACAGATGAGTAGATAACTTTGGTGCTTTAGAAGAAAAAAAGCACAGTTTGGGGGAGAAGTATTTATGGTTCACAGTTGAAACGTTGGTGGCTGATTAGTTTGATCGCAGAAAAGGGCATAAAGTTTAGAGGAGATGCGCCCTGGGAAACCAGAGCATTTCAGGGATGAGCAAGTAAAAAGAAACAAACAGAAGCATGAGTTCATTAAGGAAATAGAATTTACCATATATTGAATTATCTTCAGAAAGTCAGATAACAGATTGTGAGATCCATTTTAATAGATGGATGAAGAGAGAGCTTCAAATAGGGACAACACCGTACACATTAAAGTGGGCTTTTAAATTATTGATTTAGGATTTGTCTGGGTGTTTTTTTTTTTTTTTTTTTGGTTGTTAACATCAGACAGCATTGTTTTCTGTTTATATTGTATAATGGTCTGCTAAAGGGATTTTAAACTGCCCCTTTGATCTTTTTTCTCAAGTTTTACATCTTCTTGGAATGTAAGAAGATAAATTCGTTCTTTGGGATGGATAGAGAGGCTGGACACTGTGCTAGAGGGACCAAAACCCACCTCTTTTATTTAATTGTATTTTTGTCATTAAAAACCAGGTATGGATACCATGATGTTGAGCGGGTGGAATGAATTGGGAAATTGAGATTGACATGTAACACTACCATGTATAAAATAGATAACTAATAACAACCTGCTATATAGCTCTAACTCTACTCGGTGCTCTGTGGTGACTGAAATTGGAAGGCAATCCAAAAAAGACAGTATTTATGTATACAGATAGCTGATTCACTTTGCTGTACAGCAGAAACTAACATAACATTGTAAGGCAACTATATTACAATAAAAATTAATGTAATAAAATAAATAAAAACCTGGTTCTCAAATCCCTGTTATAAGAAATGTCAATGTAACTATTAAGGAACAAAAACACCAAAATTGTCATTTCTTTGGAAATGCCACACACTGGTAAAATAAGGTACTTATTACTCTATTGAGTTTTAATTTAGATAGAAGACAGCATCTCATATTCTTAACATCAGCATTTAGTTGTTTGCTTTTTTGACCTGGCACAGGCAGTGGATGATTTAGACTGTCCTAAAGCCATTTACTTCAGTGAAGTATGATTTTCTCACAGTCTTTTTAAAAACTAAATAAATCCCTAGATAGTTATATACTGGAATGCCAAGCTCACAACGTATATAGGGAACCAAACACTGTTTTCAGTTAGAGAATGTTAGTCTGTATAATTAATTTCCTAATAACTATAAACTGTCCTGTAATCTTCACAGTAAATATCTTTTAAAAATATAACAATTATATTTTCCATATTTATTTTTGAAACAAATTTTTAAAAAATGTTTTAGTTACACACTGCATTGTCATATTTTTTGAAAATTTTTCTTTCTCTGTTCAGTGTAGAGAATCTAAAAACTCTTCAACTAGCAGATGACAAATGTCTAATATTTACTAATTTTACTCTGTGCTGTTTGTAGACATTTTACAGTTCTGCTGAAATTATTTTTAGATGTTTCCTTTGTAGTCTAATTTTGTTTCTTCAAGTTGAAAAAAATGCATATCCTCATTTATCATTTAATTCTTTGTAATTTGAATAATGTGCATAGCCTCTTTTTTAAGATAAATTCCAGAATATAATTTGATCTTAAGTTTGTAAGCTCCCTTTTGTGTTTGTGTAAGAGGGGACCCTAGAGTTTTTATATATTGTATAAACAGCGTTCATTACTCTATTTTATGTGGGGGAAAAGCATTGGAGAAAAGGGATGGACAAAATGTAATTTGAGATGACCTATCTTTTTTTTTTTTTTTTTTTTAAGTAATTACGTTTAGAAGAAACATAAGAAATTTTCAGTCTTTTCAAAGTTCCAAGTATTTCGGGAAATGCTTTGAAATAGGTTTTAAACTATTGTTAGCTTAGTGATTTTTCATCAAACTATACTTTGTTGCAGAATAACTAATAGAATTTCCTTTTTCCCTCATATAAATAAATCAAGGGACATGGTGTATGCAATTGTGCTAGCATATTACCACTGACACTCTTTCAACCAAATAGTGAAATAAAGCTGGTTTGACCTGGCATTATTGAAATGGGGCCTCTTTTCCTCAGTTACTTTGGACAGTAATTTACGAGATACTTACTTCCCTTAAGTAAGGAGGAAAAAAGAAATTTCCAACTTGACCCTGACTTTTCTTCTAGTTTGTTTGCCTAAGTCATTTTTTGAGGAACCTCAATGTCTGTCAACGCTGACCGAACAAAGTGAGGAGAAGAAAGAGAATAACTAAACCTATATTTTTAAAACATAGCTATAGCATCTAGCACAGCTGAGCTAGCATTTGCCTGCTGAACAGAAGGGAAGGTTAGAGAAACTTGATTTGGCATTTTCAACTAGACTGCCTTAGGCATTTCAAAGTTGATTGAGAATCCTAGTACCTGTATAAGAAAGATTATAGTAAAGGTCTTTTAAGGAAGACAAGAATTCATTTGTGATTATTTAAAGAGTTGACTCATTGGAAAAGACTCTGATGCTGGGACGGATTGGGGGCAGGAGGAGAAAGGGACGACAGAGGATGAGATGGCTGGATGGCATCACCGACTCGATGGACATGAGTTTGAGTAAACTCCGGGAGTTGGTGATGGACAGGGAGGCCTGGCGTGCTGCGATTTATGGGGTGGCAAGGAGTCGGACATGACTGAGCGACTGAACTGAACTGAACTGGAAGAATATTTGATTATCTTTAGGAACATTTTTTAATCATTGAAGAGACCAGATGGCAAAGAACAAGGTTTATCGTAGAGTTCTGTTTCTTTCTACCCTTGTTTGTTCTCTGGAATCTTTTCCTTGGAGAGATGAAATTTGGATTCTACACACTTACTTAATGCCTACCTATCTACAGTCTATTTTCTCTACCCCTTAATTATCATGGTTGCAAAATACATGATTATTATTAAAAGTATGTCCAGGGCTGATCTCCTTCAGAATGGACTGGTTAAGTAATAGTTTATATATTTACCAAAAGGTGGGAAAGTTTCTTATTTCAGACCTATTTATCTGACTTATGAAGATAGCCTGCTGCGTAAGAAAGTAAGGTCCATATTGTGTAAAAAAAAAAAAGAGATTGCTTTAAGAAAACAAATTTCCATAAAAATACCAACTGTGTTTCCTTCTTTAGGTGAAGTTCTGAAGAGAACTTGAGTTCACATTATTTTTCTTCACCTTGTAAAATCTGGTTCTTGATATGTACATATATCCTTCCTATATACATTGCAATGAGGACTATATCAGATTAGCCTTTTCTATATATAATATTATTTATTTAGTTTTGGCTCTGCTGGATCTTTGTTGCTGGCAAGTGGGGAGCGGGGGCCGCTCTCTAGTTGCAGTGGGTGCGTGGACTTCTCATTGCAGTGGCTTCCCCTGTTGCAGAGCACAGACTCTAGAGTGCCAGCTCCAGGAGTTGCAGCTCCCTGACTTTAGAGCACAGGCTCAGTAGTTATGGCACATGGGCTTAGTTGCTCCATGACATGTGGGATCTTTCCAGATCAAGGATCGAACCCTTATCTCATGCATTGACAGGCGTATTCTTCAGCACTGAGCCACCAGGGAAACCTCAGATTAGCTTTTTTTTATTTTGAGTTGTTCTGATTATAAAAGTAGTGTAACAGTATAGAAGGGATCACTGAGAAAGTATCATATCTTATTACCCAAAGACTATACCAAACATGACATTTACATTAATAAATTTTGATGTCCAAAAAATTGCTATATGTGTTAATATATAATATGACATGTAACATATAAAATGAAAGGATTACCACTTTGATTTTATATTAAAGTTTTTGTGTTCTTATTAGAAGAGAATATTGTTTTCTTGAATCCAAAGAGATTGAAGAGAGAGAAATGGATATAATGGGGCCATGAAGTAATAGGCCCTTCATGAATCTAGCTATTTATCTTATTAAGTGTAGGGGACATGCTGACTCTTCACACTGCAGTTAACCCCATGTTATTTGTACACGTGAAGGAGAGCAGAAAGGCCATTCAAATGAATGGATATTCCAGGGAGTCCTCAGAATTGGCTTTGGAATGTGTCTTTGTTCTCATATTTGAATACAGATATAGCTAGTCTGGGAATTTACTCCAAACTTAATTAATGAAGCTGTGCCTGTGAACGCTTGTCTCTGAAGGAGCTGAAGAACTCTATTCTTCCAGTTTGTACTGGGAATAGACTAATGATCTGTCTTACTAGTCCCAGCTCGGGCCGAATTGCACCTCTTTAAATGTTTTCTAGAAATAGACAAGTCATGCGGTCTCTTTGCCCAATCAGGAACTTAAGGAAAATAGTACACAGAGGGAACTTGAGCTATAGGCAGTGAAAATGCCAACTGAGAATGAAAGAAAGACTGTATTTGGCATTTATCTGCTTTCGAAAATACAGTGAAACCTTTTTTAATGTGAAGCACAAGGGAATGGAAAAAATGGGCTTTGAGTTAAACTAGCTTTTTCCATTATCTGATTGTTATTAAAGAGCAGTCAGGCTGCTTGGTTGGCTAGGAAATAGCAGTTGCTTTGAATTATGTATTATTTTGAATAAAGCAATATCAGCTTAATGAAATTCACTTTCTTGGGAAGATTAAACAATGTAAATTCTAGACAGATCCTGATCAGTATGTTTGTATTTAGTAAAATGTGTCTCTTCTCCCATTGCCAAATGATAGGACAGTATACTCAACCTAGGTTTATTGAGCATTTGCTCACTGGGAACAAAAAAGGGTGTGTGTGCACTGTGTATTTCCTGGCCTTCTGAGGTATATTAATATTTGATAGGGAACCTGGGAGTAAATAGAGGATGATGGAGTTTCAGTGTCAGTTTGCCAGCACAGCAATTACATGGTTCTTTCTCCAGTACTGCCTTTTTCCCGGGTCCTGAGCTAACTTCCAGCCTGGTAACTAGGATAATGCTTGACTGTAAAGCACAGTGATCAGTCAGTGCCACTTTCTGTAAGAATATTTTCTTTAATTAGCGATGAAAAGAGATACCATTGGGCTAGAATGGAAAAACAATATTGTGATTTTACTACTTTTGTGATTTGACTTACTAAACCCTTTCTTGAAATTTCCTGAAGGAGGCAGCATGCAAGCCAGAGTTCAGTTTTTAACAGTGACTGGAACTCAGCTGGAATCTCCTGCTAAGTCTACCTCACAGTGTACAGGACACCAGACTGCTGTCTGTAAGGTGTGATTAAATTACTTCTCGTTGCTCCTAACAGTATTATATTATGGATGTTCCAGCACAGCAGTTCTCAGGATTTAAAGAGTGCAGCTGAGTGTTCATCTGTAGGCATATGAGAGTAGAAAGGAAAGAAATCACCAATTTCATGGTGGTTTAACTGTTAATGTCTACCTTAGTGGTGGTGGTGGTTTAGTCGCTCAGTCACGTCTGATTATTTGCGACAGACTGTAGCCCACCAGGCTCTCTGTCCTTGGAATTTTCCAGGCAAGAATACTGGAGTGGGTTGCCATTTCCTACTCCAGGGGATCTTCCCAACCCAGGGATTGAACCTGCGTCTCCTGCATTGCAGGTGGATTCTTTACTTGCTGAGCCACTAGGGAAGCCCAGCATCTGCCTTATCAAATCTTAAAATGTTTTACATAAGGAAAATGAAAGGAACAAGTTTAGTAGTACTGATTATTATTTTTAAAGTGATTTTTGGCCCCTATAGGTCCCTGTAGCCCCAGCAGTACAGTCAGGATACAGAACAGTTCCGTCACCCCCAAACACTCCTTTGTGCCATCCCTCTGTAGTCACACTCTCACCCTTCTCCTACTCTCAGCTCCTTATCCCTGCTATTCATTGGTCTGTTCTTTATCTCTTTAGTGTTGACTTTTCAAGAATGTCATGCACATGGACTCATAGTGTGTGTAACCTTTTTAGATCATCTTCTTTCAGCAGCATCCTTTGAGAGTCATTGAGGTCAGTTGTGCGTATCACTGACTTAACATTTTATTGCTGAGTGGTATTCCACTGTATGAATATAGCACAGTTTGTTTATCTATTGAAGGACATTTGATTATTTTTAATTTTGGGAGATTTTGCATAGAGCTGTTGCAAGCATTCATTTGTGGGCTTCCCTGGTGGCTCAGCCCTAAAAAATCTGCCTGTAATGCAGGAGACACAGGTTAGATCCCTAGGTCAGGAAGATCCCCTGGAGAAGGAAATGACAACCCACTCCAGTATTCTTGCCTGGGAAATCCCATGGACAGAGAAACCTGGCAGGCTACAGTCCATGGGGTTGCAAAAGAGTTGGACATGACTTAGCAACTAAACCACAACAATAACAATCATTCATTGTGTGAACATAATTTTTCACTTCTCCAGGGCAAATACCTAATAGGCTTGCTGGATCATATGATGAATGTATATTTATTTTTATAAGAAACTTCCAAGCCATCTTCAGATAAGCAGTATTATTTTGCATTCCCACCAACAGTATATGTGTTTTTTACTTGCTCTGCATTCTCACCAACATTGTATTGTAACATTTTTATCTTATACATTCAAAGAGGTATTTGAAATGCTTTCTCATCATAGTTATAATTTGTGTTTTCCTAATGACCAGTGAGGGCTTCCCTGGTAGCTCAGCTGGTAAAGAATCTGCCTACAATGCAGGAGACCCTGGTTCAATTCCTGGGTCGGGAAGATCCCCTGGAGAAAAGGATAGGCTACCCACTCCAGCATTCATGGGCTTCCCTGGTGGCTCAGGCGGTAAAGAATCCGCCTGCAACGTGGAGACTTGAATATCTTCATGTGTTCATTTTCTGTGATTATGTCATGCTGGGTGAACGCCTGTTCAAGTCTTTTGCCCAGTTTTAAATCAGGTTTGTTTCTCAGTGTTAATTTTGAGAGTCTTTTATATATTCTAGATACCAAGTTCTTGGGATATTTTCTCCTGGTCTATTGCTTGTTTTTTTCTTTTTCTTAATAGAGTCCCTCAAAGGAAACTAATTTTGATAAAGCCTAAATTATCAGTTTTTCTTCTTTTATAGAATGTAGTTTTGCTGTCACATCTAGGAACTCCTTGACTGACCCCAGCTCATGCAGAGTTTCTTCTGTGTTTTCTTGTAAAAGTTTTATGGTTTACTGTGGTTCTTTTTGGGTGTGTGGTTTATTTTGAGCTAATTTTTGTGTTATAGAATGAGCTATAGGTTGAGGCAGGGCCAGGACTAGAGTCAGACTCAAACACAAAATAGAAGAAGGTATCAAAAAACTCAGTAATCAAAACAAATTAACATTTTAATGCAACATTATAAAAAATAAAATTAATGCAAAAAACTCATGACAAGTAAAATTCCAATACTCTAAATAAAAATGGGAACAGTAACACTACTATGTCAAGCCATACTGAGTGAGACAAAAGGAAAAGTAAGTTGAATTGAGGCTGTCTTAACTTAAAATTTTGATATTTTGTTCATCACAGTTTTTTTAGGGGGCCAGGAGGTAGGGTGAAGTACCAGAGTTGGGGGAAATAGTAAACTTGATGCTGCTTCAGTGGTAGTTTGAGTTCTGGACTAATTTCCCAGTCCACCTACTCCTATTTACTTTTCAAAATCCTCAAATTTGGGTTTTATAACTGCATTCAGAGAGAGAGACAGAGTGGAATGTGATCACTCTGTTTCACCCGGCACCAGGAAATTTTTTTTTATTAAAAAATGATAACAATGATGGGAAACACTGTATGAAATACAGTATTTAAATAGTATTTAAATAATTAAATAGTACAAATTGCAGCAGATGTGCCTAAGAGGAATTGCCTAAGATCACCACACATTTGCAGGGACATTCATATTATAGGAATTAAATTGATTTCTCTGGTCCTAGTGTAAGTCCCCTCTCCTATGCTGGTGATAAGTTCCCTTCATGTAAGTACCACAGCAGAGCTGCTGGCTTTTGGTTCATTAGCTGGGGCATCAGGCGTATTGTGACTTTGCTTTGTGCTTAGTCACTCAGTTGTGTCCGACTCTTTGTGATGCCCTGGACTGTAGCCTGCCAGGCTCCTCTGTCCATAGGGATTCTCCAGGCAAGAATACTGGAGTGGGTTGCCATGCCCTCCTCCAGGAGATCTTCCCAACCCGGGATCAAACCCAGGTCTCCCACATTGCAGTAGATTCTTTACCATCTGAGCCACCAGGGAAGCCCATGAATACTGGAGTGGGTAGCCTATCCCCTCTCCAAGGGATCTTCCTGACCCAGGAATCAAACCAGGGTCTCCTGCATTGCAGGCAGATTCTTTTTGCTTAGTGTCTCAATATTGCTGTCCAGAGCCCATCTTCTTGCCTACCTGAGGACTACAACTCAGCTCTCTTATATGAAAATTAGACTTTTAACAGAAGATTTTACAACCTCCCTAAAGAGTTTGACTTTCTGTTTATAAAAACTCTCATTACCATCAGCTCTTTTTTTCCCCTTTACTTTTAGCCTACATTCTCATGCTTAGAGCCCACATCCTTTAGTCCTCAAGGAATTAGAGAACAGCTGGTCAACATCCTCTGTTTCCTTGAAGATTATAAAGTTACTGTTCTGTCTTCTCTTGTCTAAGTGAAGCAAACTTAGTTGATATTGTTATTTTAACATTTTCTTGTGGGTTGTATTTTCTCAACACTTCTGTTTTACCTTTGATATGCTTTTCTCAATCATTTCTAGATTCTCTAGTGAGCAAATTGGAGTAAGGGGGCTCCTTGGTGCCATGTGAGTGGCCAGAACGTTATATTCCAAAGAGAACAATATATGGCACATAGTAGGTGTTTGGTGAACATGTATTTGTTAATTTTGCTTTACCTTTTATTTCATTTTAGTATATTCTTATTGGGACTTACTATCATAGCCTATTCCATGCCAGCTTCTCTTGCTTTTGTTTTTTATTAATAGTTTTTTCTAATTAATTTGGAATTTCAGAACATAAATATGTTTTCTTTTAGATTCGATGAAAGAAGTGCAGATTTTGTCTGCTTCTTTAAAACTTAAGATGATCCTTTTTCAGTCTTACTAAAAATAGCTATGTTTTGAGTTCAGTAGAGGAAGCAGATTTACTGTGGATGCTTAAAATACTGGTAATCTAAAACTGTAATGAATATAATATGTTTTGGTTGTTATACTGTTAATGAGTATGATCTCTTTCCTGGGTCTATTTTGTAGAACACACTCTGCTTTGAAGTAAAAATTATTTGTTGGAATTTGTCACTGTATTTTATCAAAAGTCCAGTCATTATTCTTCCTTAGAAGAGAAGACAAATTCTGATATGCTTATCACCTCATTTCTGTTCTTATTTCCAGTCTCTTTTCAAAGAACAGTTTATAAATTTAACCAGTAGACTCTTAGTTCAGGAGCAGTTATTTAGATTTTCTATTCAACATTCTCTTCTTTGAAATAATGTTTACTGTAGGAATCCTGTTTCAAAGCCTATAGTAAGTTGTCTTTTCCTATAGTTATGTATTTGACAATGATCTCATTTCAGTTTAGTTCAGTTGCTCAGTCGTGTCTGACTCTTTGTGACCCTGTTGACTGCAGCATGCCAGGCTTCCCTGTCCATCAACTCCCGGAGCTTGCTCAAACTCTAGTCCATTTAGTAGGTGATGCCATCCAACCATCTCATCCTCTGTCGTCCCCTTCTCCTCCTGCCTTCCATCTTTCCCAGCTCAGGGTCTTTTCTAAGGAGTCATTTCTTTGCATCAGGTGGCCAAAGTATTGGAGCTTCAACTGCAGCATCAGTCCTTCCAATGAATGAATAGTCAGGACTGATTTCCTTTAAGATTGACGGGTCTGATCTCATGAGGAGCCTATCAGATCCTCCTTCAGACTTCATAAATCACTGAAGAATGAGGAGTCAAAGAAGGTCTTGTTCAGTTTCATGGTTTATTCATTTTCTAGTGTCGTTTAACTCTGCAACATGCTGTATTAAAAGGCATCTTCTGCTTACTTGGTGTCAGCAGTCTCAAGGAAATGTTTGTGTTACTGTTTTACTTCTATTTGTAGTCCTTCAAAACAAGAGAAATAGTTAGTGTTTCCCTTTTGATTAATTAGAAACTTTTTATTTTCCTTCTCTACACAAGAGTTTGGTGTTTTACATAATTGGCATTTAAGCAAATCTGTATACTTCCTTGTATAGATGGGATTGCCATAAATGACAAACCCAGATGAAGATTCACCTAATAGATAACACAGCCCTGAAGGAGAAACATACTGGACTCCATAAAATGTCAAAAAAAGAGAGAGGTTGATTTTGTAGATAGGTCAATTTTGTCGATGTTCAAAATGACACACTATTCTTTATAACATGTATAAACATATAATACAGTAATGACAGGGCTCTGCTGTCCAACTCCAGCGCCACACCACACCCCACTGAGAGAGGACCAAGGAAAGGACTTCGTGTCTTGTAGGAGTTTCTATGGCAGACTTCCCTTTCCCAACCAGAATTTGATGAGTGCTCTTTGGTAACAAATTTTCCAGCTGTTCTATCAGAATTCTGGCTAGACTTTCACAATTTATATTAGTGTGGGAAACAAAGAATTCTATAATTAACTCATAGTCCCAGGATAGTGTTTTCCCCTTTTCTGGAGTGCTAGATCATCTTGTATGATGAGGGGTTTAGAGACCCCCCACAAAGGGCTCAATAAAAGTGTATAATGTGTAACACTTCTTTACCTATACTATATTAAAATAAATAGTGCTTTACATATCCTGTATAGTTAGTTCATCTCTGAAGACTCAGGTTCTCCTACAGTTTTTTGGTTTTACATGCTTGATGGTTTCTAAGATCTGATCGTATATATCTTCTGTCTAGTAGTTAGTTAGGGACTTAAAGCGCTATCCATTTATGCTTTGTTTATTTACATAAAGAAAAGATTTATGCTTAGTATCTTTATGCCCATCTCAAACTATTGCCAAATGAAGAAGGGTAAAGTGGTCTGGGTCTGTGTAGATTTGATCGAGAGAGATGGCCTTAGGCAGTGCTTCCCAGGCTTTTTCACAGCCTGGTGCTCATAACAGAGGGTACTGTGTGATATTACAGACAGACCCACTCTTTGCTGGTGCTGACTTGCCTGAGGCTATAGCACCCTAGCCTCTCTCAGCCCCCCAGGACTCCATATCTTGGCACACTTGGTCCATCCTGTGCCCACCAGTAGGGAGTTATGTGAGAATTTTGGGGATGCGCCTGCAGTGAGTGCTGCTTCTAGGTGGGTATTTGCCTTGACCCACCGCCGGTGTCACTCACCCTGGGGACTCTAACTTCCTTCCATCTGTTTGTTTCCTGCTCCTAGGCTGTCATTAATCAAAATAATTATCAGATTTCTTCAGTCATTATTTGTGCCTTTTTTTTTTTTCCCCTGCCTTTGTAAGTTCTTCTCAAATAGCAGACTGGAGCAAACTGACATTTAGTGTTTTGAATTAGATGAAGAAGATTGTATTTAATTTTCTTACCCAAGAGACCTTCCATTTTCTCTGAGAACTTTTTCTCGTGATGAAATTCTTTAGGCGAATTTATTATCAGCTACAGATGTGATTCATTTTGTGCCGAGGACAATTACCAGGTTCCAAATTTTTACTGCTTTAACAGTTACCTTAATTTTAGACCAGAGTCTGTAAATAAACTGACTTTAATAAATGCATTTTCCATGAGTTTGATAGGACTTAATTTGATAATTAAATGCCAGTCTTCAAAAAGTTTTCACCAGGGCTTCCCTGGTAGCTCAGATGGTAAAGAATCTGCTTGCAATGCAGGCGACCCGGGTTTGATCTCTGAGATCCCCTGGAGAAGGAAATGGCAACCCACTCCAGTATTCTTGCCTGGAGAATTCCATGGACAGAGGAGGCTGGCTGCAGTCCATGGGGTCGCAAAGAGTCAGACACAACTGAGCTACTGATTTTCACTTTCTTTTCAAAAAGCATAATTTGTGCATCTGTACCAGATATTTATGGCAGGTATAGAGCAACGCTTTTCCTTGTTTGCTTGTTTTCAACAACCCCTACATTTATAAAAGTGCCACAACATTTTCTTTTCACCATTGGGCTTCTGTCTGGTTTATCAGAGAGAGAATTGTTTGGGGCAGGGAAGAAGGGCGATTAAGAAGATTTTCAGCAAAGAGTGACAATTGCTACCTGTCTGGCCCTCTGATGGAACTTCCTTAGAGTTGGAGGAATGTGGAGGGGAAAAAATGGATAGGCACATGCTCACTTAGAAGAGCAGAGAAAATGTCTTTAATCATTTTTGTTTGAGGGGTGTCTCCATGAAGATCAGGTGGGTGTTGAGGAGTCTTATTTATTGTAGACAAAGGTTTACTCAGCAGGTTTGCTTCCTGAACTTGAAAGGAGTGAAACTAAGCCCGATGGCCCAAGCATACTGCAAAATAATCCAAGTTTGGGAAAAGCAAGGCTTTGGGAGGACAAGACAAATAACCTGGAAAAATTTAAAGCATTCCTACCTGACTCTTCCACCTACTTGGTTCAGTATTTTAATGTGGAAAGCAATTTTTCTTTCTCTGTGAAATAAAGCTGGGTTTGTGCAAATCCAAAGAAAATGATTTCACCAGTACCTTTCCATTTTCATCTGCCTTCTTTTTCTTCGTTGTGGACTCACATCTCAATCTGTGCTCTTAAACTTGGGCATCAGCATATACATGGCCTTTCAGATGTATTGGGCAGTCCTGAGGGCGTGCACAACCACAAGACTGCCTCTACACACATGTGCAAAACTGTGTGAAAGTCTCCTTCACAGAAATGTGTGAGGTTCTTACCTTTGAAAATTTTGGAAAATATTTCTCCCAAGGAATCTCTGAGTTAGCTTATCCATTCTTATACTATATGACAAAAACCAAACATGAAAAAACCAGATGAAGTTTCTTCTACTGTGTGGGTCAGCAGCTGGGAAGGATCAGGAAAGGGTGTTTCATCATAATCATGTTTAAGATATAAAATTAGGAAGGGTGCTGGGCTTCTTTTAGCATGTGAAGTTGAATAAGGGCGGTGTTTGGATATATGCATTACTGACGCCTAAGATGTTCTGCAGGCATTGATTTCTTTTATAGTAACATTTGTGAACTGGGCAGTAGCAGGCTTTTTATTTTATGATTTTAGTAATATCATCTGCTTTTTAGTATAAACTTGCTAGGACTTCTTCTGGGTTAGGTAGGTTTGGAGATTATTTAAAATCTGCAGCATCTTTTCCTTCCTATCTTCTAAAACAGAGCTTTGCATAATTAGGAGGTATAAAGGAATGAGCATGGGAGTCGGGAAAACCTCCCTGAGCATCCCAGCTCCTCTGTGTACAAGTTTTCTGTGACCTTGAGAATGTTACCTTGCTTCCTGCAAGCCTCAGTTTCTTCTTGTGAAATCGAGGTGAGATCATTAGTTTTGTAGTGTTGTGAGGAGTCAGCTACTTTTATAACATAAAGTTGCAGATAACCCGATAGTTCCTTTCCTCCCATGTCCTAAAATACAAATTCATTTCTCTCATTGATTTCTTCCTCTTCTTATTTGCTTCCATCACATCAAGTAAACCAAAAAACCACAGCAGTAAATTATTTGGGGTTTTTATGGTGTTTTTACTTTTGCAGAGGGGTAATTCCAAAGTTCCTGTTTTGGAATCTTGACACTGCTTTTTGTACATGCAGTGTTTTCTTCTTCTCTGCCCCACCCCCATCTCTTTTCTTTGGCTTCTGCAGAGAAGAAAGCTCTCTGTGTTGAGCACTTTAAAGTCTGGTTACTGCCCTGTCATCTTGCTTACGATCTCTAGCACCAGTTACTCTCTGGCTGCTGCTAGAGCTGAGTACTTTGGAGGCAGACTATGGTTCCTGTGCACTGCCAAATTATCTAAAATGACAGTAGCTTTTGGTTCAAAAAGCTAAACTTAATTTTATGTTGGCACGGAGTTCAGTTTAAGCAGTTCAACGAAGCCAGTGGTGGTTCCACAATGCTTTAGTAAGATGAAGTGGATCAGTGTAAGAATAAAATCCTTTATCAATTTAATAAAGCAAATCATTATATTTAAAATATGCAGACTAACTTCAGAATCTCGTTCTTGGCAGTGCAGTGCTTTCTCTTTGGTCTGTGTAGATCTCCTGTCATGATGGTTCCCTCTGGTCCTTTAATTCAGTTGTGTTCTCTGCCCTCCATTCGCTGTCTTACTCAGTAAATCTGTCCGTCTGAATGTGGCAAGCCCCCAGCCGCAGAAGTACCTCTTCAAGAACAGAGGATGGTGGATGAAGTGAATGCACTCTTTCTAAGTAGCTGTAGCTCATTTGTCTTATGATAGCTCCTTGGGCTTCTAGCAGGCACGTGTCCCATTGTTGTTATATAAAACCCAGTATGTGTGTTTGACAAGTTAGCAGCGGGGCAGCTCTGCTTGCTCCCCAGCCTTGCTGCCCTCTCAGCGATTGTTTGGTTTGGCAGATGGCCAGCTCTCTGCTATAAGATGCATTTCCTTGACAGGACAAAGTGTGGAGCCGCATTAGCTGCAAAGTTTACGAAGGTTAGCTAAACACACACAATAAATATTAATAAACAAAAAAAAAGCCCACCCACCTTTGACTTTGAATTCTGTTTCTTCATCCCATGTTTTGGAATCCGGGTAGTATTTGATTAATAACCAGTCTTAGGGTAATTGAGCCTTAAGTATCTTTTGCCTAACTCAGACTGCTCCCAGCGCCCTCATTGGATGCTTGGTGACTCACCACCGCAGTGGATGGTGCTCTGGAATGACTGTTTAGTTCGAGGGGGCTCACTTGCCTTCTCCTTCCTTCCGTGTAAAAAGGAGAGTAAATGAGCTTCTCCATGAGAGCTTGTGCTGCCCAGTCACGTGCATGTGAGGGCGTAGGAGGGAAAGACTGAGAGCGGGAATAGAGATGCAGTGCCCTGAGCTTGGACTCCCTGGAAAGCAGTCAGACGTTGGTCTGTTGGCCCAGCCATTGCCTCTCTCTAACATTTACACCCTCAGCGTAGACGGAGGGGGTAACAGTAACCTGCTGCCCCTGGAAACTGCCTGTTTGGCTGGTGTCTTGGAATTTATCAGGCCTACGTTGTGGATCTTTTCCAATTCTGTACCCTGCTCGCTTGACAACATATTTGAGAACCAGTAATCTTAGACTGCTTAGCCAGACCTCTAGAGAACCAAGGAAGGAAAATAACTTTAGTACTATGTCCTTAAAATTGTTCTGGGGCCAATTATGGGCAGCTGAGATTTCTAAAGACCCTTGAGAGCCCCTCTCACTGTCTTCTCTTGCCCCTCTGGCTCTTGTTCATCCCTCTTTTCTGGCCCACATTGGGAGGGAACTAACCCTCTGTGTTTGTATGGTACTTGAGTGTAATAAAAATCTGGAGGAATCAAATTATTTCTCATAGGCAGTAATGATTTTAACTTGAAAATTGTCTGTCTCCAACCCCACCTAGCAAAGCAATCTATTTAGGTTGGCTGAGTTGTAACTTTTAATTCGTTCCTGCAGCAAATATTTATTAAGTATCAGACGCTAATCTAGGCACTTGAGATCCTTGGCCACACAAAACAGACCAAGAGCAGCCTGTATAGAACATGTATTCTAGTAGGGGAGGCAGACAGGAAACGTGTGTGCGTGCGTGCGTGCGTGCGTGCTTAGTCTCTTCAGTGTGTCCGCCCCCGTGCGACCCCATGGGCCGTAGCCTGCCAGGCTCCTCTTATCTGTGGGGCTCTCCAGGCAAGAATGCTGGAGTGGGTTGCTGTGCCCTCGTTCAGGGGATCTTCCCGACCAATGGATCGGACCCACATCTCGTGGGTCTCCTGCATTGACAGGAGGTCCTTTACCACTAGTGCCAGCTGGGAAGCCCAGACAATAAGCATAATGAACAATAAGTTATATATTATGTTAGACGCACGATTAACAGTAAGTTGTATATTATGTTAAAAGGTGACACATGCTATGAAAACAAGGAAAATCAGGGGAGTTGTGTGGTGCCGTTTCAAATAGGGTGGTCTGAATAGTGATGAGTTAAGCCAAGACTTGAAGGAGATGAGTATTGGCTTGGATGAGCTTATTCTAGCTTTGATGTGAAGTTGTTTGTGACTCTTTTCAAGTTTCCACATACCTGACCTTGATCGTCTAGAGATTTCCAGTGGTCTAGGCCTGGTTCTCACATTAGTCTCAGCAACAGAGCACCTTGTAGTCAGGCTGTGCTTTGCAGACCATGAACTATTGATAAACTTCATTCCATCTTACCAACAAGGCAGTTTTGTTGGGAGAAGAGTGTGACTTTTTCTACACATGCACTGTAAAGTAAGTTTCATGAGCACATGCACAAAGGTGACAGTAACCTCACCCCCCTAGTTGTTAAACTTTGATTTACTGCTTTCACATTTTACTGAAAAAATATGATTTACTATTTTCAACTTTTCCTATTAATATTCACTCACCATTGTATATGTTTTATCATCTTTTAGCACTTGCTAGTAGACATTGAGTAGCAGATACTATAGGTTTAAAAAAAATTGTGGGACGAAAACTTAAAATTGTACAAACCTGCCTGTTTAACTTAATTTTCCCCCTGATGATAGGATAAACACAGCCACTCTGGTTTGATTTTCTCAATAGAACATCTCAACCCTGTTCAGCTGTGCTAGAACCACTATTCTGGAATATTGTCAGACATGAATTAGAAGTTCTGCAGACACTTTCACATTTCTTACATTTCTTTGTCAGTTTCTCAGGAATCTCAGAGTGGGCTTTGTAGCCACCTAACTTCATGCATTTTTTTTTAAAGCAGTCAAGTGGAAGCCAGAATTTCTGTCAAAAGGGATTGCAGAAATTACCAGATATTCTATCTTAACAAAAGAACTAGATGGTTGGGGAGAAGAAGCCAAAAAACATTCAGCCCAAGGTAGATTTAGAAGACAGAAATTCCATGATTTACATTTTAATATTAGAACGTAAGATAGCAATATCTAATTGTACCTTTCCTATTAGTCCTTGTACGTTGCTTGGCACATGAGAGATTCCTAATAATCACTGAATTAATGTTTCCACTCATTTCTTGTTCTATCACAGTGAGATCTGCAGAACCCAACATGTGGTATTTCTGCCTACCAACCTTAGCCTCCTTCCCCCTCCCCCCTTAATTCTATCCCTGCCATCTCTTCCACCTCTGCCCTCTTATTTCAGCAAAAATTAAAAACAGGTTGTAGTTCTCACTGGGAACTTGCAGTTCTTTCTGACCCCAGAACAGCAGTTATTTTCCTCACCAATAATGATTCACAAGATCATAGCTTCTTCCAGTGAACCTTCTCCTAACCTGCTTTTCGTTCAGATTAACATCATCACATCTTTATATTCCGTATCTCTGTTTTACTTCTGCTATTGTCCTCCTGGTTAATCTCACAGATAGGGAGATATTATTCATAGTTCACAAATGTGTGTTGTTCCTGAGAAAGCTTTATGAGATTTGGATCTTTGTAAACTAAAAATAGTAACCACCTGGCCTCAATATGCTGTCCAGAGGGGCATACTGTGTGCATAAAAGCATGAATCGCTGAGATCTAAATCTGCTTCGTTGGTAAAATGAACCACATTATGTGGGTTCAGCATTCCGAGATGCCAGCCTCACATGACAGCGGAGCTGGGAAGGCCCAGCTTCGTGGTTTTGATGCTATCAGAAAAGGAGAGGAGAGAAGGCAGGAAGGGGGCAGCTTTTATATTTCTATGGAGTGTCACAGAGATAATACGTGATAGAACAGAACTCAGTGGTTTGGAAGAAAATGCCCTGAAAGCTACAAGTCATCATCAGGGTGACATTCAGTTTGGTAAACTAGCCATCCAAGTACCAGCAGTCTTCTTTCCCTTTATTTGTGCCGCATGTAGACGATTCCCATGCCTTTTCCTTTCTAGAGCGTCGTCCGCTGCCTGTGGCACCCAAAGCTGAACCAGATCATGGTGGGGACTGGAAACGGGCTGGCCAAAGTCTACTATGACCCCAGCAAGAGTCAGAGGTATTTCATAAGTGTTGCTGGTTTGAGATGGATGACAACAACTGGGGGGAGGGCTTTTTTTTCACCCCTGCTTTTATTTATTTCCCTCTTTGATGGGGATCCACCCTTTTAGAAAATGCAGCTGGCCCAGAGTAAAGCCTCAAACTCCTCATATTGTGCTTTAAAGTGGATTTAGATAGCTCCTTGATCCATACAGAATTCAAAGTGAAAGTTTCCTGGGGATTTGCAGTTCTTTAGCTGAAATGTTGAGTGCAAGGGGGGGAAAGGCCTGCCCACTCTGCATACCACCCTGGACAGTGGCATTAACAGTGATGCATGTAAGGGATTAGCAGAGCAGGGAACGAACCACTCACAGGAAATGGAACCGGCTTGTCTGTTTTGTTCGCTTTCTGTTTGGGCTTTTCTCAGGAACCGTTTGGACATTTGGCAGAGTTGTTCTCTGCCAGCAGAGGAGGACACCACAGACAGTGTCCCCTTCTACCCCACATCTGCCCAATTGCCAAATTTAAGCATACCAGTGTGTTTCAAGGACCAAGAAAACTCACTGGAGGCTCAGTCAGTCCCTCAGTTATTTCTCTTTCCCTTGGGCACAAAGGAAAACGTGTCACCATCCAAAAGAGATGGTCTGTTTCTCTCTATTAAGATACAGTAAGTGATTAGCTAGCTGTTTCTTTAGAATATCTATTACAAAATTCCATATGCTAAATTTACTAGGGTCCCCCCATAAACCTGTTGTGAGGTCCCACATTCTTCTGGGGGGAAAGGAAGCCTGTCCTCTATTAGTGAATATTTATTGACTATAGTTTGGCTCTGCATAGAAGCAGACAGTCCTGTTTCCTTCAGAATTTTCTGGAATTGGAACCTTTGCCCTATAAAATAAAATTATATATTGTGGTGTTTAAGAACAAATAGGATTTTGTTTGTTATTTAATAAAGAAATTAAAAATACTAATGTAAGTAGGATGAAAGGAAGGGGTCCATTTTACTTGAGAAAATGATGAACCCCATTTGATAGCACCCTTTAGAAGGCACTATCTTTCGACTCTTTAAAAAATTTACTTATTTGTATTTGTCTCTCCTGAAAGGGATACTCGTTGTTGCTAAGGAGAGTGAAACATTCTAAGAACACTGTTGGTTAATCCCATACATTCTTGGGCTGTAGCCCCTTGGCAATCCTGCCAAGCTGACTTGGATCCAGACACTTGTACTCTTATATTTGAGATGTGGACAAATGCCACTTGGGCTGTAGACCACCCAGGTTGCTTTCATCTGAGCCATAAACTAAAATTTGAACCCTGTGACCTTTAGGGTGAAAGGGTTGATTAATGTTAATATCTCTAAGATCTTAATTTTAGGTTATTTCTATAGATTTTTTTAAACTAGCCTTTTGTTTTCCAGTTACCTTTCTAACCCTCTCACATAGTAGTAACCACTGATGCACAGACTTGCCTTCCCATATGTTTAATCTCTTATCACCAAGGGCTCCATCTGTTGCCAGTCCTTAGAAAGTCAAGGACTTGGTGAGTTGGTGTGTACAGAGTGTGTTCCTGAAAAGTGTCTAATGCTTTTGACATCGACTTTCTGTTTCTAAGACCAAATAAAGGAAATAATTTGCTTTAACTCCTCTCAGGGGAGCGAAATTATGTGTAGTTAAAACCCAGCGGAAGGCGAAGCAAGCAGAGACTCTAACCCAGGACTACATCATCACCCGTAAGTTTTAGCATGGTCTCTCTGTCATGCATCTGTCTTCTGTTCTAGTGTGCTGTTGATCTCATGGCTTTAGAGACAGAAAAAGCCCTCCAAGTTCAGGCATATATTAAAAAATACCCTATTCACGTGTTTAGGATGGGAGTCATGTAATCACAAACTCCTTCAGCTTCTGTGACTCATCATAGAGACAGGGTTACTTCATGTAACTTTCAACCCCAAAAGGAAGAGCCTAAATTCTGTGACCCTGTGACAGATTGATCCAGAGACCTTCAGATATAAAATGAACTACCCGAGGTACAATCAGAAATCTTATCAGGACAGAGCAGCGTCTCTCAGCTTTGTCACACAGCTTTGTTAATCTGATAGATTTTTGTTTCCCAGAGTCACAGTCTCAGACCTGCCAAGGGTAGCGGCTAGAAAGATCTCAGATGCAGTAGCAATTGCTGTTAGCAGGTGTCCCTGTGGACTTTCTCAGTGGCTCAGTCTCAAGCCCAGGGGGCGCTGCACTGCTGGGTTTTCTCCCTGGTGGTGGGTCTTGTATAAAACTAAGTCCCTTGGAGCTGGTGATGAGTAAAAAGATCCCATGGCATTTTTTTGCAAGAATAGAAGTGTTAAAGTCAGTGTCAGAAGCAGTCTAGCTCATGTAATTACACATGGCCTACTTAAATTCCTGCAGTCGTTTGAAGTGAAAAGCTATTTTTCCCTCTCCTAAAAATACTATTGTGTCATGTTGCCCAACAGAGTGATGGGTGGCTGTGTTTCTCAGCTCCCCTAACTCAAGAGAGGCATATTTACTGGTGAGTGATATGGTCCTGGCCCAGGCTGGCAGTGTGCATTGAGGATGGCAGGTACTAGAAGTGTTTTTCAGGTGTTATAGCTATTTCTGTCATTCACATTATAAATTTCCTTTAAACCCTTATTATTCCTTTAATTCTCCCCTAGTTTTCTCTTTTAAAGAAGTTTTAATTTGCACGTAAACATTCAAAGACATTATTCTGGTACTTGTTGTGGTCATAAATAGATATTTAATTCTTTCCCCAGTAGTCTTCCCCTCTCCACCAGAATATGACACTGTTTCCCTTATAAATTTATATTTTCTTTTATATTCTGAAACTTAATTCTGACATTGAGTGAACAACCAAGAGCAATTGGACAGATGTTACTCTCTGATTTTTATTCTTTTGTCGACCACATTGAAAAAGGAATAAGTCCCTGTTAAGTCACCACGTCAGGAGATTCAGTCACCTCTGTGCATTCAAGACAGCCTCTCTCCCAGTTTCTGTGGGATAAGTGTCCCTCCCTTCTGGTTGTTCAGTGTTGTCAACCATTCCTGAGAGGTGGTCACAATTCAGAAATGTGTGAAGTGATTCCAGGGTTTATGAGGCCTCTGAGGAGACCGAGGCTGACAGCAAGCTGTTGGCATTATTCACGTTTGGGTCCTGTAAGAAAAAAAGTAAGAGGCAGTTCCATTAAGTGTTTCTTGTCAAAACCACAGAAGTTGTTTAACTGCTGCCCATGGTCTGGTACATGGGGAGCCTCATCAGTGTTTCCGTGACGGTATTTGACAATATTTCCTGAGCGCCATTAGTTGCCAGGAAAGGTGAACAGTGTGTCTGGTCTCAAATGAAATTGGCTAATTGGTTGCAGTAAGACTGTCTTTTATTATTAGATGAAGCCCGTCATTATGACTTCCATTTCATCTACGTTTAGTCATGCTCTAGCTATGTTTTTGGATGGAAGGGTTATTATCATAATGAAATTTTTCAACTGTGACTTCTCCTAGCTCATGCCTTGCCTATGTTCCGCGAACCTCGCCAACGGAGTACAAGGAAACAGCTGGAGAAGGACAGACTGGATCCCCTGAAGTCTCACAAACCCGAACCTCCTGTCGCAGGCCCAGGTGACTGATCTAGCTAGTGACCCGCAGAGGGGATCATTGAGGGCCAGGGTGGGGTAATCGAGACAGAACTTGGAAGATCTTTTGGGCCTGGATACCCGTCTTCAGAGATTTTTACTAAATAGGATTTTTCAAACACCTTCTTTTAGCCTCCGAACTTTTTGCTTGAAGAACTGATGCAGAAGCCCAGTGCATAAAACTGATGCAAACGGAGCTGCTGTGCTGAAGCAGAGAGGAAGCCCAGAGCCCTTCTTGGTCTCCAAGTCCTTTAGGTGACCTCACTGGAGCTCTGGGGCTCCTTGGAACTCAGTGTTTAAATCACTGCTCACCATACTGGCTTAAAATTCAACACTGAATACTTTGGCCGAAATTTAGGCTAGATTAGAGTTCACAAAAGGCAGAAAGAGGCCATCATTTAGTTCTGCGTTATTAAAATAGAGCTGCCCATCTCCCTAGAAGATGAATAAAAATCCTTAGAGTTTCTAAGAAAGTAAGGCCAGAAGAAAGCAAGGCAGCATCAGCCATCATACAGCCGCGCCTTTACTAGAATCCCTTTCTCTGTTATCAGCTGCACAGTCTCCGTTTGTTCTAGGTTCATAAGCTTATATCACTTATGACTTGTTTATTCATCTGAACCTGACTTTTGGACCTCTATGTCTTGGGCCTGCCCCTTTAGCACTGAAAAAAATCTCCTATAACCAGTCTCAGTTTTTCCCCCATTTTCTCTGCCATCGTCCTCTAATCAGAATTCCTGTATAATATTCTGGCCTGGATTATTAAAAAGCCCTTGTAACTAGGTACTCTCTCAGCTCTCTCTCCTCACTACTACCTGCATTCATCTTACAGCTTTTATTCCCAATTCCTGTAGTTTCCATATTGCTGCTGCCCCCACATCTTCAGAAGCTGTGCACTGTCCAGTTGCGTGCCCAGAGATTCAGTTCTCTACAGTCTGACTCTCAGCCGTGTTTGAGCTTTACACCTCACCTCTCTCCTGCTCCAATCTTCTGATATGACTGTTGGTTCATTCCTGCCCCCAAATGCCCGTTGAACTTCCCTCTTTCTATACTTTTGTATTTAAACTATTCAGTTCATTGAAAGTAACCTTCTCTGTCTTCTGACTTCTCCCAAGTTGGATGTATTTCTTTCAATAGATCCCCTTCCCGCATCAGCCTGAAGAGCTCTTTTCTTCTTCTAAGGGCTACTGATATAATAGTTACTGGCCATACAAATTCTCTGGCAGTTTTTTCCTTCCTGATAAAATTAATCTTTTAGTGCTACTTGACTTTTCATGTGGTGTTTTGTCTTTTTTCCTCTTTTTAATCTCCTTGAAAAGTCATATGTCTTTTGAGTACTGGGAACCAGGCTAGCAGTTGAGGGTTCAGTGGGGAACAAATTCCTGCCCAGGTGAAGCTTCCTGTCAATAGCCATTACATATAGTAAAATAATGTCAATCAGTCTATTCATCTTACTTGTTTTCTTTCCTACAAGGTCCTTGGAAGATGGCAAGCCCTAAGATAGTCTTGTTTAAAACTAAAATAGCATCTAATGATTGTTGGTTATTTTTATTAATTGAATTTCATGTATTCATGCCTGAAGAATTTTTTAAGGCATATACATGGCAAACTATTTGTATTTCTTCCTACATTGCTGTCATTGTGTAAGTTAGGCAACTAAAGCATAATAAAAACATGTGTATTTTAAAATATTATGGGGAAGTTGAGCTTTGGTGATGTTCCACTTTGGTTGTGACTACCTTAAATGAAAGCAGAAAGGACGATACTCAAGTACTCTTCAGTGTGCTTCAAACCAAAGTCTGTAGGAGCCCCAGAAAGCTTAAAACCTTGATTCTTCACGGAATGTCAAAAATCAGGTCAATCTGAATCCCTGACCCTACCCTGTCATTCATTTAACCTGTAGCCTGGGCAGCCAGCAGTGAAGGATTTTCAACCTTGTCAGATAAGCCCAGACTATATGCTCACTCTGTTCCTGATTTGTTTTCTTCCCTTTGGAACAGGTCGTGGTGGCCGGGTTGGAACCCATGGAGGCACTCTGTCTTCATACATTGTGAAGAACATTGCTTTGGACAAAACTGACGACAGCAATCCCCGGGAAGCCATTTTGCGGCATGCCAAGGCGGCCGAGGACAACCCGTACTGGGTTTCTCCAGCATACTCCAAGTAAGGAACCAGCCTTTTAAAATAGAACATTTCTTATGTTAACAAATTGGGTAGAACACAGCTTTGCGGTTCTAACCTCTCCCTTTCTTTTTTGTTCTTAAGCATCAGAAATAGGCCAGGTACTAATGGTCCAGAAACATAGACATTTGTTTATATCTGAGGACTCTAAAATTCTAAATTTTTAAACTAGGCCACTTCCATCAGAGTTATACCAGTATTCTTGCCTGGAAAATTCCTTGGACAGAGAAGCCTAGCAGACTCCAGTCTATGAGGTCACAAGAGTCAGACATGACTGAGCACTCACACAAACCCATTCCGGGGGTTCCCTGGTGGCTCAATGGTGTAGAATCCACCTGCCACTGCAGGAGACGTGGGTTTGATCCTGGGTGGGGATGATCTCCTGGAGGAGGAAATGGCAACCCACTCCAGTATTCTTGCCTGGGAAATCCCAAGGACAGAGGAGCCTGGTGGGCTACAGCCCATGGGGTTTCGAGAGAGTCAGACACGACTTAGCGACTAAAACAACAACAAAACAACAAACCAGTTATGTGAAACTCATTCTACGTGTGATTAAGAAAAGAAAGGAAGAAAGAGAAAGAAAATCCTGCCTATATGCGTTATCTTAGTTGTGAAAGCTGCTCTGTCGTCTCCAGCTCCCTGCCGCCCCATGTATATACAGTCCATGAAGTTCTCCAGGCCAGAACACTGGAGCGGGTAGCCATTCCCTTCTCCAAGAAGTCTTCCCAACCCAGGAATTGAATCTAGATCTCCCGCATTGTGGGTGGGTTCTTTACCAGCTTAGCCACCAGGGGAGCCCAAGAATACTGGAGTGGGTAGCTTGTCCCTTCTCCAGGGGATCTTCCTGACCTAGGAATCAAACCAGGATCTCTTGCATTGCAGGCAGGTTCTTTATCAGCTGAGCTATAGTTAGGGTTAAAAACAGGAGAAGGAAATAGCAACCCACTCCAGTATTCTTGCCGGGGAAATCCCACGGACAGAGGAGTCTGGCATGCTGCAGTCCCTGGGATTGTAAAGAGTCGGACACAACTTAGTGACTGAACAACAAAAAGCAAATGAAGAGGAACAGTTTGTAGGATCCATTATTGAGGATTAACTTTTATTTGTAGAGCTGGTTTGTAAGTAATACTTAACACAGGCAGAGTAGAGCCTGCCAGTTGAGAGTCCCTCAGTTAGCTTAACATGGGTGAACTTGTAGTGGTTAGACTTACAGAAAAATCATAAAAACTGTACAGAGAGTTGTTATATGCTTTTCACTCAACCTGCCCTGATGTCAACACTTTAAATGACCATAGTACATATGGTAGATTTAGTCCTAATTTTTTAAGGAATCTCCATTAATAGTCTTTTGAGCTTTGCTTTTTTTTTTCCACTTAACAGTATGACCTGGAAATCACTGTCCATCAGTTCATAGAGTTCATTCTCATTCTTTTTCGCAACTGCGTAGTGATCCACTATGTGGCTATACACTGATTTATTCTGCTGCTCTCCTGTGTGCGTATTTAGATTGTTCCCAGTATTTTGCAATTACTAACATGGTGAACTCAGGGCGTTGGTCAGGGAGGCCTGGAGTGTTGTGATTCATGGGGTCGCAAAGAGTCGGACACGACTGAGCGGCTGAACTGAACTGAACTGAACATAGTGAATAAATTTGTGTATGTGTATTTTTGTGTTGTTAGAAGTAAATCAGCTTCTTTTTTATTGATGTTTTTATGTATTTCTAAAGTTTTCTCTTTGATTATGAGGAAGCTGATATTTATATGCTGGGAAAAATCCTTTATAAACCAACTCAACTTACGTGTTATACTGATATTGAGCCCCTATATGCGGATCATTATGATCTATGGATACTTTGCCTAACAGTAAAACACACTGTCTTAGCTTGGGTTCCTTAGAAGCAGACCTTGAGAAAAAGACCCCTGTGAAGATGACTGAAGCCAAGAAAGAGTACAACATTAAACAGAGTTCCAAGAAGGGTCATTTTCCTTAGTATCCCACAGGGTGACCCTGGAGACCCTGGTCAGGGGCACAGTAACTGGAGTGCTTCACTCCAGCATCCATTAGTCATTGGTGATGGCTGGAGGTGGAACTGGGGGAGACACTTAAGGTACTTCCAACTCTCTGGGCCTCCAGCAAGAAGACAAGGAGATGGATGCCACCGCTGTGAGTGAAAGCACCCTGCAGAAAAATGAGAAAGCGATTTGAGGGCCCCTGGTGGGGAGCATCATATCCTCCACTATATGTGTTGTAGCAGAGCAGATTTTATTGTATGACATCAGTGGTGGATGTTCACAACATGTACGAATAACCAGACAAGACAGATGGAACGTCTCTGAACGGTTAGTTGGATAATATCACAACAGCTAAGAGGGTCATATCAAGGCTGGCCAGCTAAATAGTTTGCATTTAGCCTTCATTTGTATCAGATCTGTGTGCTATAAACTAATATGTGTCAACACATCCTTGGCACTCAGATATGCTTGTGGGCTTATGGATTATGCCTCTGTTGACACTTCTGTTTCTAATGGAATAGTTATTGTCTATTACCATTAGGGATTTCTTATACTTCAAAAATTTGTTTAGAAGCATACCAAAAATTATCTGAGGAAAGAAGAGTAAACAGAGCCATAGTTTAAAATTTGCCAAACATAGTTAAGTATCATTTCGATAGTGAACTGCTCCAAACAGACGTACATACATTTGTACACAGAGTAGATTGTTGCAGTGTCTCCACAAATATTGAAAAAATGTCATTTGCTGATTAATGATTGATATTAGCATGAGCTTCCCAGGCGGTGCTAGTGGTAAAGAACCCACATGGCCAGTGCAGAAGACGTAAAAGTTGTGGGCTTGATCCCTGGGTTGGGAAGATCCCCTGGAGGAGGGCATGGCAACCCACTCCAGTTTCTTGCCTGGAGAATCCCATGGACCGAGCCTGGTGGTCTACAGCCTGTAGGTTGGACATAACTGAAGTGACTTAGCACGCATGCATATGTTAAAATCTTCTCTTTTTCTCCCTGTGAGCTTTCTGTTTATGTCTTTTGCCCTTTTGTCTATCTGTCCATATATTAAGGAGCTTAACCCTTTGTGTGTCATGTAATCCAAGTATTTCTACTAGTCAGTTGCCTTTATTTCTACTTTGTTTATGACATTTTTCCCCCAAGTGAAAAAATTGATTAAATGTGGTCAGACTTAGAGGGGTTTGTTGTTGCTGTTGTTTAGTCGCTAAGTCATGCCTGACTTTTTGGCGACCCCCATGGATTGTAGCCCACCAGGCTCCTCTGTCCATGGGATTTCCCAGGCAAGAATATTGGATTGGGTTGCCATTTTCTTTTCCAGGGGGTCTTCCCAACCCAGGGATCAAACCCAGGTCTCCTGCATTGGCAGGTGGATTCTTTACTACTGAGTCACCTGGGAAGCCCCTGAAAAATTATATCACACACAAATAATTTCCAACATTTGTACCTGCTATTTCTTTATCTTATCTAATTGTACTGACTAGAACTGCCAGAACAGTATTAAATAATAAAAGCAATAGTGTACATCCTTTTCTTAAAACATGTGTAATCGCCCTTTTTGTAGATGAAAAAAAGTCAAATATTGGCAATTTCATATTGTTCAATTTAATGGTATCTCTCCATAAAGCATAACAACTTTTGAAAACACTCACATGCAAGATGTTAGAGAAGATTCAACAAAGATTTACGGAACACCTACAATGTGTCAGATATTGTTCTAAGTTGTGGTTTATGGATTTTATATTCTGGTATACAGAGACAGACAATAAATAAATCCGTAAATGTTAGATGGTAGCAAGTGCAACGAAGAAAGATAAAATAGGGATAAAGGGACATAGAGTAATCGGGGAGAGAGGGGCACTATTTTCAGGTATAACGATCAGGATAGAACCTCTGCTAAAGTGGTCTTGGACTTGAGTGGAATGAGGGAATGAGCCCTGCAGGGATCCTAGGTGAAGAAAACACTGTGTGGAGACTAGAGGCATGTTGCTCTGAAACAGATGCTGAGTTTTATTGAATTCCTTTGTCATGAATTTCTGCTTGTTGTGTTTTTGTTTGGGTGGGAGGTTTTTCTGGCCACACTGTGTGGCTTATGGGATCTTAGTTCCCCAACCAGGGGACCAGAGATGGAACCCTTGACCTCTGCAGTGGAAGCTCAGAGTCCTAACCACAGGACTACCAGGGAGTTCCCTGTGTACTTCTACTTTGATCAATGAATATGATTAATCATATTACAAAATTCCTAATAGTGAATCATCCTAGCATCTCTGATATGACCCTCACATGCTTGTGGTTTGTTCTTTGTCAGGTGTTAGGCTGCCTTCATAAAAACTTCATGTGCTTTCCTTTTCTGTATATACTCTTGAACTGCCTTGTGTACCATTAAATCTATTTGTAAAAATTGGAGAGATGGTGAAACTGTTGAAGTCGGGTGCTTTTGTGGAGGAGAGAGTGAGTAGTAATTCCTTAATCTTTCTCATGCTTGTCTATCCCCTCATGGGAAGTAGACTCTTTGGATTTTCTGACTTTTCTGAGTCTGCTTGGTAATTAATATTTTCTTGGAAAAAAATTCGTCCACATTTTCAGCTTTCTTTAAATAGAGTTAATTGAAGCAGAGATTGATTTTGTTCATTGGTTACTCTTACCCAATGGCATTTTCCTGCATCATAGGTGGTTTAGTATTATTTACAATTGAATAGTAATGTTAGCCTCATAGCAGTTCTGCAAAATGGGTTGAATAGATACTGTCATATCCTTACCTTACATGTGAGGAGACTAACAATTTACAATTGAAACTAGAATTAGACTTCATTTCTCCTAATCCCTTGTAGGGCTTCCTTTGTAGCTCAGTTGGTAGAGAATCCGCCTGCAATGCGGGAGACCTGGGTTTGATCCCTGGGTTGGGAAGATCCTCTGGAGAAGGGAAAGGCTTCCCACTCCAGTATTCTGGCCTGAAGAATTCCATGGACATGTGTAGTCCACAGGGTCACAAAGAGTCGGACACAACTGAGTGACTTTCACTTTCCCTTTCTCTCGATCCCTAATTTAATGAGCTCTTCAGAGGTCTGTGGTCTCTCTCAATATACACTTTCCTGATGCTACGTTTTGCTCCCATCTCTTTCCTTCCATTCAGTTTTGTCACTTTACGTTGATTGCATACTAAGTTCATGGCGCTGTCTGTGGCATGTGATTTGTTAGCCTGAATCGCAGTGCAATTTCTCCTCTGGTCACCTGCTAGAGTATACTATTTTACTGCCAAAGAGCAGAGTGTTTGAAGGGAAGCTAATATTTAAAAGGATCTTTTCGTAAAGGTCACTGTAATTGAGAATGTGTGTCTGATTGTTCTTCTTCACTGCAGTTGATTTGTGTCAGTGATGAAGTGAAAATTTACTGTGTCTTGCATTATCCCAGAAAAACACAATTATTGACAGATATTACACAAATCTGCCTGCTTGCCGATGACATATACTCACCTTTTCTCTCCAGTGATAAGAACAAAGAGCCTTTGAACCCTTTACCTTTATTTTTGAGTACTGGAGTTTCATTCCTGGCACTCGCAATCTAATAGCCCTGAAAGTTTTAAAACACAGCAGGATCACAGAGGACTCTGGTTTAGCTACACATGGGCAGATTCAATTACAGTTTCTTGTCAAAAGATGTTGCTGTAGGGAGGGGAAGGGAGTTGGCTGGGGAAGGGGCAGGATAAAGATCCAGAATGCTATTAGCTTACACATCCCCGCAGATAGTTGTGTGTGGGAGCCTGAACCCTGGCCCGTAGCCTGATAGCCTGACAGCCGTGGTCACTTTTCTTGCCAGTTCAGTTGCCATTAGTGCTGGTTCAGTCAATTTAATTTTCAGTGTGCATGTCTCATGTGATGCAGGATACATGGATATGTGTGTGAGCATTAATTTTATATTAATAACATGAATTGTATATTAATATAATTTTATATTGATTAATATATTAATTAATATATTGTTGCCATCTATAAAGGATCCACTGAAGTCATGTTGAGTTACAAGGCAATATTTCAAGAGGTCAGTCTTTGAGTGAAGAGTTGTGTTAGGACGAGACATAAACCCATAGAGAGAAGTATAACTTTTTTTCCCCTGAGTTGTGGTTACCTGACTGATATCACTGACCACTGTATTCCTATGTAAAGGCCAGTGTTTCTCAAAGTGATTTTGTGGACTGTCTGTGTCAGAGTCGAGGGTGGGAGTGGGAAGGTTAATAATGCAGATTTCTAGACTTTACCCCAACTCAGTTACACTGAGAGATTGGAGCTGGGAATCTGCATCTTAAGTTCTCCAGGTGATTATTTTGCCCACCAAAGTCTGGTAAATAATTTTTAAAAGTAATTATGTAAAATAAACCACAAGTTATTCACCTTTTAAAACTTCAAATGTATGAAATAGATTATTTTGATTATAGAAATACATACTGAAGACAAGTTATTTACATAGAAGAACATTTCCCCCAGGGTTGTTTTTTTAATAGTAAGCTGCTGTGTTGTATTTAATATGTAAATTATTTTATCAGATACATTCTATATACAACTTTTGAAAATATAAATTGGGGAATAAAGGATATGGTAATAATGACACTGCTGTTATACCATGCCAGTCATGTTTAAAATTCATATATATATATATATATATATATTATTCTTTTAATCCTCACAACAATCCTATGAGAAAGGGATATTATTTTTCCAATTTGGCATATGAGGAAACATATAACTTGACCAAAGCCATACAGGTAGCAAGAGGCCGAATTGCGATTTGAACACAGGTAGTCTGGCTCCAAAGCCAAGCTTCCACTTTTGAGTACTACAGCATATTGCTTGTCATCACAAAGCAACTGATAGTAGTTATTGGAAAAGTTGAATAATAATGAAGCCAAAAAGATTACCGCGTGTGCCAGCATGGCATAGTGGAAGAATGCTAGTCTAGGAATCAGAAGTCCTGGGGTTTAGTTCCTGCTCCAGGGCTCAGTTAACCTTCATGAGACTCTTTCCCCAAGTATGAAGTAAGAGATTAGGCTACACTAATGCCCAGCTTTGGTGCATGTTTTCAAATAGAAATTGTAGCACACCATTACATACATTTTGTAAAAGTGAGCTTAGGGAGGGCATTGATGTTACCTGGGCTGTCCCAGGCCTGTGTGCTCTTCCAAGAGTTAATCATTCTAACTTGTTTGCCCACTTATTGATAGTGGTTTTAGAAGGTTCTTTTTGTTTTGTCCTCTATTTTCTCTCCCAGTTTCCACAGGTTTCATGTATGTCCCTTTTCCTCCTCACCCAGTCTTGGAACTCTCGCACAAGCGTTATGAGTCAGCATATCCTGTTTAATGAGTCTGAGATATGTTTAGGTATTTTCCAAAATATTCTATCTTCATTTTCTGAAAAAGATAGAACATTCTTTTTCTTGTTTCCTCTCATCTTAGGCATCCCTAATGTGTTTTATGTGTAACTGAATTACCTCGCTGTATACCTGAAACATTGTTAATCAACTATGCTCCAATACAAAATAAATATTTTTAATAAATAATAAAAATGATCTTTGCTTAGCTCTTCACCAAAAAGAAGGGACCATTTCAAGTGGAATCTTTTGGTCAAGGCTTTATTTAATCCTCATAATTCTGCAATTGTGATGACTGGGTCAGAGTTCATCTGTACCATATTCATTCTAACAGGGTTAATAAGTGTGTCAGATTTTCAAGTCATGGGTATAATTGACTTTGGCTTTGAGGTTTTTGCTTCGTAATAAACAATGGGCCCTGAGCCAAAAAAGCTTGTGGTTTACAGTCACATACCGATGACTAAATATTATAAATGATTTCCTCTCATACTCATTCTGTTACCCTGGAGCTCGCTTTATGCTTTTTGAATGAATCATATCAGGAGAATATCCATAACTAAAAAGAATTTGACCTGTCAACTTCCCATTGCACCCAGAGACACTTTGAGACTTCTCTCTGGCCTGAGCACTTGAGGAGGAGTGTAGAAAGCCTAGGTTAGAGCTTAGTCAGAAGAGACAGCCTTTGAATCTTTGAAAGGGCACTTTGAATGTCTTACATAAACACTATATCCCAAAAAAATGCCCTTTTGGAAGATTACAGGGAGAATTTTTATTCATTACTGACTGTTCTACGCAAAATTCCTCTGGATGGAAAAACTGAAGATGGTTTGAGAAGCACTGCTTCAAGTGTGGCCCCAGGTTGGAGGCTGAAGTTTTTCTAAGGTGCCTCCTTTTTATCCCAGGAAGGGGGTTTGTTCTTCCCCGTTCCCAAAGTGGAAATGAGGTGGGACTCAGCTTCTGTTGGGCTTCTGTCATTGTTCTGTTCACGCTATTGCTGGAAGAAGACTCACTTTGTACTAATAACTTTGAGAATTCAGTTTAAAAAACGTTCCAAGAGGAACATTCATCAGCAAGAAGTTTCAGCTATTCAGAATTTATAGATTTGAGAAAGGCATTTTTACTTAAGCTTTTATATTTACTTCATGAAATATTAACTATTAGCAAGTGCAGAATGTTACTGAAGCTAAAACAAAGCAAAAAAACCATCACCCCTCCTCTGATTAGTTTATTTAAATGTTAGCGGTAATAACTATATTGCTGTCTAATCTGCTCTCCTTTTCTTGGCAACTCTAATAAACAAGATGACACATATAGTCAAGTGAAAAATGTTTACTATTTGCCAAATGAGTTAATCACACTGGAAAATAAAATTTTCACATCAGCCTTCTGTAAGTTTATTTTCAGTTAACACTTAGAAAAATGGGTAAGTGTGGGCAGTAAACCGGTGAAACAAAGAGTCTGGATAAAGTTGGACACTTCACTACTTCCTAGTGAGGCTTATTAGCTCATCCCCCCTCACCTATTGAGTATGTGTGATGCTTGGGCTTAATGGAATGTTCCCCTTCCTTCCTTTTCCTTTTATAGGATTTTGTTTGGGGCGCCTGAGGTAAATCTGCTATGAGACTGTAAAGTTTGAGTTGACCTGTCTCTTGAGAATTCTAGAGGAGCTGATTAAACAGAAGACAGGAAATCGGTGGTTATAAAATGCCCTCTTGAAGCATTAGAGTATATTTCTTGCACATTGTTTACTTATATGTATATTTCCCTAGTTGCTGCCATGTCTTCAGTGCCCCTTTGGTTTAGTTTTTCTACTTTTTCCTCATGGAAGCACCCAAAAGAGTCTGTGTTAAGACCAGTGTATGAATTCCATTTCTTCAAGCTGTCCAGAAAAGAATCCATTTTTTGTGGTGACAAGGTTAGAAGGGGCTTAGAGGAATTTTTGTTGTTTATGTGTTGGTTTCCTATTGGTTTTAAAAGTAGGAATTTCTGGACCAGCTTTTAAGTATTTTCAAAACATTTTATCTTTTTGCTTGTGTCATTTTGCTCGTGCTTGACACTCTTGATTTATTTTTACAGATGTTTTCTATGCCAAGGGCAAATTAGGCCGCCCCCAGGGAAGAAATTTCCTGGTTATGTTCCTGACTCTGCTGGAAGTTGCCTAATCACCTCTGTTCTTCATTGTCTTGAAAAGTGACTAAAGAAGTCTGTTTTAAATGCCCTAAATTATCCTGAATTGATTTTTTTTTTTTTTTTGGTCTTCCCTTTGTATGTATTTCCAAAAAATCTCAAAAGAAAAGCTGCTAGAAATAAATTTAAAGATAAAAATTGCTGGCCAGAAAGAAGAGCTGCAAGATTTAAAGCTATAATTCTCTCATTTTGCTTCTATAAAACAGTGGCATTCCCTAGACTGGACAGATACACTCATTGCGCTAAGTCTAGTAATATGTTTTGAAGAACCTGGTCTTTCTTCAGCAGACAACATACAGTTCTTATGGAACGTGCTGACCTGTGTGTAAGAATGTTGGTTTTGCAGGGGCAGGATGGATTGGCACGAGGGAAACTTCCTTCCGTGGGCCATATCTCCCTTCACCTCCCCATCCCATTCTGAGAATTAGAGACTGCTCCTTAAAGGGTGGCCCTGTGAGAATGCAAGCTCAGACTTCCTTCACCGAGCCTTCTGTAGCATCACACAGGCCCAGCTTCTCTAGACGTGAGAGATACTTTCCTGCAGTTGGAGTAAACTCGTCATGTGTAGCAGTCTGTGTTAAGAACACAGATTCTCTGCTTTCAGAGCCTTTCTTTCCCAAGCACAGGGAGGGAGGGAGCGGCCAGCCCACACTCCTCCCAGTGTGCTCCACCTGCCAGTGCTGACAAGATAAGCTCAGGAAATTTTATAGCAATTGGAGATTTTTATTGAATCTAATAAAACATTTGGATCTGTGTTTGGTAATCTTTTAATTTTTTTCTAGAAATATTTATCTGCAAGCAGTCAGAAATTAGAAAACAAAGTCTGGCCTTGCACCACAGATGGTTTGAGAAGCACTGCTGCAGGCATGGCCTTGCGTTGGAGGCTAAGGCTTTTCCTAAGGTGCCTCCTTTTTTCCCAGGAAGGGGGTTTGTTCTTCCTCATTGCCAAGTTCAGGAGCCTAGTCTTTTCCTTTTTTAATTTTGGTAAAATACACATAACATGAAATTTGGCCATCTTAACTATTTGATGGTATTAAATACATTCACATTGTTGTGCGACCAGTCCCCAGAACTCGTTTCATCTTGCAGTACTAAGTTCTATGCCCACTACACAGCAACTCTTCGTTTTAATCTGTTGATATTATCTTTTGATGTACAGTTTTTAATTTTGATGCAGTCCAGTTTACCTGTTTTTGCTCTTGCCTGTGTTTTTGGTGTCATATCAAAAAAAATCATGACGAAATCCAATGTCATAAAACTTTCCCCTGTGTTTTCTTCTTAAGGCTTTATCATTTTTGCTCTTAGGTTTAGGTCTTTGATTGATGCTGAGTTAATTTTTGTACATGGTATAAGGTAAGGGTCCAGTTTCATTGCATATGGATATACAGTTTTCCCAGTGTTTTTTGTTGAAAAGAGCCCAGTTTTATACTCAGCTATCATCTACCTGGGCAGCAAAATGAAAGGAAAAAGTGGTAAGCAAGCATTGCTGGGAAAATTTCAACACTGGTTTATGCCTTGCTTTTGGCAGTTTGGGGAAGGGGAACATGGTTATTGAATGCTCAGTGGAACACGAGAGCGCAGTGTCATGCTTTAACGTGTACACATAATACGGCTGTTTTGCTGACAACATTTTTATTAGTTCAAAAGTGGCATTTAAAATAAATTCATGGAGTTTCACAAATAAGACCTTCCAACCTTCCAAACAAGTTGATACCCCTTGAGTTAAAATACCTGGAGAGAAAAAGAAAACTGTTGTGGCCTGGTAATTGAAAGTGACAGTCTTAGTGACCCTCATATGAAAATTTACTCAGTGAATTTGGCTGAGTTCAATTATAGGGAAGGGGAAGGTTATCTCCTTTGAAAAATTAACTCTTTTTCTTTTGTCTTGGCTTCTAGGAAATTTAGTGCTAAGTTTTATGCTTGGTTATATATCTTTTCGTCTTTTTGTTCTTGACCTTCTGCTTATTTGTTTTGTTTGGATTTTCTTTATAATTCAGTTTTACTGAGGTATAGTTTATTTACAATAAAATACAAAATGCACCCTTTTCAAGTCTTAACAAACATTTACACCTGTAATCACCACTTCAGTCAAGATTATACAATGTCTCTATTCACACAAAGCGTTCTCCCATGCCTCTGCCATCATTACTGCATTTCTGCCCCTTGTTAAATAGACCCGTTGATTCTATGCCCTTCAGTGTTTGCCACTAACCTACTAAAAATACTTCTGGAAGTAGGTGGATTATAAGGGGGAAAAAAGTGACTACATAAATGAAATAGCCTTTTCAAGCTCTAGGTTTTCTTCCTGTGACCTGTCATTCAGTTTCTTTTTTTACATCCCAAAAAAGTGGCACTACAACTTCATAAGGACTTTTCTCATTGCAGCTAACTCTGATGAGCTATGAAGCATTCCCAGCTATCTTTAGAAGACCTTGTTCTGTTTAATCTTGTAGAAATTAAATAGCTAGTTCTAAGGATTTATTTTTAAACTTCCAGCACATTTGAGTACAAAGTAGATAGAAGAGCATTATCTCAACATAAAGGATATTTCACTTAAACACATTTTAACTCATGGTAAAATTCACAGTATTGCCTTCAGTTTGTGTGTGTGTGCGCACATTATTGCAAACATCCTCAGTACACACTGCACCATGAAAGAAAGTAAAAGTGAAAGTTGCTCAGCCGTGTCCAACTGTTTGCGAACCCATGGACTGTAGCCTGCTAGGCTCCTCTGTCCATGAAATTCTCCAGGCCAGAATACTGGAGTGGGTTGCCAATCCCTCCTCCAAGGGATCTTCCCAACCCAGGGATCAAACCCAGGTCTCCTGCATTGCAGGCGGATTCTTTACTGTCAGACCACCGTGAAAGTGAAAGTGAAGTCGTGTCCAGCTCTTTGCAACCCCATGGACTATAGCCTGGGGCTTCTCTGTCCATGTGATATTCCAGACAGGAGTAACAGAGTAGGTTGCCATTTCCTTCTCCAGGGGATCTTCCCAACCCAGAGTTAGAACCCAGGTCTCCTGCTTTGCAGGTGGATGCTTTACCTTCTGAGCCACCAGGGAAGCTCCTGAGCACCATGGATGGTGCTAAATAGAGGAAACCAGGCACAAAATAATAGGCATCCTACAGAGACAGGACAGACACAGTGAGGCTGCTCTGTGAGACCAGGAGTCAGGATACAGTGACCCTTGGTGGGGGTTAGTGACTCGAAGGGAATATGAGGGGCTTGGGAGCTAGCCATGCTGTTTCTTCTTCAGGGTGTTGGTTTCATGGCACACAGAGTTTGTGAAAATCCAGAGAACTGTACATGTGTGAAATAATGCACTTCTCTGTTTGTATTATACTTGAGTTAATGTTAAAAACACACACTTCATCATCGTCCACCCTGGGCCTTTAGCCCTTTGGGACCCACTAATCAAGTTCAACATCCACATTTAGTGGAGTAGGAAACCAAGCCCCTGAGAGGGGAAACACCTGTTCCAGGTGACAGAACAAGTCAGGGGCCAAACTGGGAATGAATCCCCAGCCCGAGGCTTAGCTCGAGGGCTCCTCACCACTCCAGGCTTCCAGAGGATTTTTTTCAGCCAGACAAATTTGTTCCTGTACAGGTTTGTCTATACCCAGAGGATCAACATCTTTGCCAGAAAGATGAAATATGTCATGAGCACCAGTTGCCTTGTTGTAGCATGTTAGAAAGTCAGTGGCCCTGCTTTCTAGTAACTCAGCAACTGATGACCTATGAAAGTCTGCAGCTGGTTTTGGAAATGTTAGAGTTATGACTTGTTTATAGATGTCACAACAGTGTCTTGAAGTGACAGCAAGAAATGTAACCAACTGGATTGTGTATGGGGACAGTGTGGGCTCTAGGCAGGTGACTGGAAAGATAGGAACTGTGCCTAACTTGTGCATGAGGAATTCTGGTGCATGCCTTGCATCAAAACAGTGTCTGCATGGAAAGTGGATGGTTTATGCTTCTTCCCCAGGAGAATAAAGCAGCAGCGAACAGTAATAATAAGGGTTGTTTTTTTCCTTCCAGTTTTACTGATATAATTGACATATAGAGCTGTATAAGTTTAAAGTATGATAATGATATGATTTACATACATCATGAAATGATCACCACAATGTTTAATGAGCATCCATCATCTCACACAGACACAATTAAATAGAAAAATTTTTTTCCTTGTGATGAAAACCCTTAGGATTTATCCTCTTAGCAGCTTTCGTATGTGGCCTAAGGCAGTTTTAATTCCATTTATCATGGGATAAATTGCATCCCTAGTATTTATTTGTCTTCTAACTTGAAGTTTATTCTCCTTGGAGTTAACTTGAAGTTTTCAATTTTTAACTTGACGTTTTCGACTGCCTTCTTCCAATTTCTCCTCCTCCATCCCCACCTTTGATAACCACAGATCTCATCTCTTTTTCTGTGAATTTGTTTGTTTTGAAGTATAATTGACCTAAAACACTGTGTTGGTTTCTGGTACCTGCACAGTGATTTGATTCTTCTGTACATATCACAGTGATCATCACGATAAGTCTAGTTACCATCTGTCATCCTGTAGAGGCATTACATAGTTATTGACCCTATTCCCCACTCATTTCATACCAGTGACTCTTATTTTATAACTGTAAGTTTGTACCTCTTCATCTCCGTCACCTGTTTCTCTGCTCTCTATACCCCCTCCCCTCTGGCAACTACTTGGTTAGTAATACAAGGTTTTAACCCTGTCTCACTTGCCAGATAAAGGGGGTTTTGGCATTAGTTTACCATCCTGCAGTGACTTTCCTATTATGAGCTGAACTCTAAATGAAGATGTGAGCTGAAGTGTGTCATCTGCAGATAGCGTGCTTTAATGGTCCCTCATAATGTGACTTCGCAGCGGCAGCATAGTGCAGTACAGCTGCTTTTAAAAGGAAACCAGCATCACTGAGAGGGGCATAAATTATGGCCATCTGATATTTTCCCGCAGTTATTTTCTGTGTGAACGATGTAAAAAGGAATGACGTTGAACCAGGTATGTTGACAAAGCACAGCAGGTCCTGATGCAAAGATTGCCCGATGTACTGCTTGTCAGTATTACACCAGTGACGCTCAGCGGTAGATCCTACAATGCTGGATATTCGCATTCATTGACCTGGGTGTTGGGTAGAAGGAATGTTCATTTGTTTTGTTTTTCACTTTTGCTGACAGGTCCAAGTTACCATATATGTTATCTGTTATTTTAAACTCATGAGATAAGAAAACTCTTGCCTCAGATTCTGCTGTTTGTGTGCACTCTAATCAAGTGCATTTGGACTACTTAAGTCTAGGAACAGCCCACAGAGTTATAAATAAAGACTGTGTAGATTCTTGCCTGGTGACTATAGTTTGGCCTCCCAAACAGTCCTGGTTATTTAGCCCAAGTTTGAGGTGGAGGGTGGTTATGGATGTGTGAGTTTCCACTGAATTTGATACATTTTCATTTTATTTAAGGAAAGGACAACATACAGTCTGCCACAGAAGGAAAACCTTTAAAAGATCTGAACATAATTAAATTTCCATTATCCTTTTCTTTGCCAGAAGGTTAATGATTCTCTAATAATTGAGATGTAATTGATCCCCCAAATGTGCTTCCACTTGATGAAAGTAGCAAAGTCCAATACACACTTGCTGACTAAATTTTTCCTCTCCTCTTTAACTCTCTTTTAGGACTCAGCCCAAAACCATGTTTGCCCAAGTTGAGTCTGATGATGAGGAAACAAAGAATGAGCCAGAATGGAAAAAACGTAAAATTTGAGGAATCTCCTATGAGAGCTGTTTGCATGAGGGGGAGGGATATTGAACAGGTTTGTTTTTTTAATGAAATAAAAACACATTTTTATGAACAGGTTTTGTCCTTTGCATTATTGAGCCATTCAAAAGGTTGGTTAGCTACCCTTCACTAAACTTGTGTTTACATTTTCTTACCTATGACTATTAAACTGTATTATAAGTAAATAAGAAGTAGATTCTTAGCCTATTATCAAGTACTTTCAGTATTTGAAGACTTTATTCAACAGTTATTGGTCTTATACAGATTGTTATAACCTTGGGGGAGGGGAACATACACTGAGACGTACATCTGTCGTGAGCAATTCTAAGAGCACGGTATGGAAATGAACATCAAAATGGTTAATATCTCTGTATAATTTCACAACAGTTGTTTACATGACTGTAAATAATTAGGCTGAGTTCAAACTGGAAGTTTGAACCATTGCCATACTAGGAAACAACGTGTATCTGATTATCCTAGAACAGCAGAAAGCAGTGATCAGGAGTTAGGAAGTGGGCTTTGAAATAAGACCAGTGTGGGTTCAAATCCTAGCTCTGCTCTTTACTGTTTGGGTCACTTTAGGAGAGTTATTAAGCTTCTCTCTTCTGGACCAGGGGTCCCCAAACGCCAGGCCACGGACTGGTACCCCTTTCAGATCAGTGGCCGCATTAGATTGGAAATAAAATGCACAGTAAATGCAGTACACCTGAATCATCCTAAAACCATCTGCTCCAATCCCCACCCAGGTCCGTGGAAAAATCGTCTTCCATGAAACTGGTCTCTGGTGCTAAGACAGTTGGGGACCACTGTTGTAGACTCAGATGATGATAGTATAACTGTCGAAGGTTTGTCAGAGCATTAGATTAGACATACGTGTAAAGCATTTAGTATAGTGCCTGACATGCAGTAAATATAACACTAAATACTTGCTCTTTTAAAACAGAGCTAGTGCTAATGACTTAGTCTGGTTTTTATCTGTATTAACTTAGAAAAGCATAGAAGTGCTCTGTAAATTAAAGGCTGTGTAAGTAGAAGACTTTAAAAATCATTCTGAGAGATATTTGTACTTTTGTGATTAGAAAGCTAAATTTAAAAATTGGCAGTTTGTCCAAAGTAATAATGAGTCAATAGAATAAAATCCTGATTCATTCTCAAGCATGAAAAGGTCCATTTGTATTATGAGTAACAATAAGGAAGTCATCTCTGTGCTAAATCGGCCTTCTCTCCCCTAATTTCCCGTCAACCCAGAGTAGTTTTTGCCTGTCAGATCATCTCCACTAGACAATTCAGATTCTTTAGTACTTTTGCCTTCTGCTCTCTTCCTCTCTTCTATCCCAGTGAACAAAGTGGTTATGAAAGTGAATGATGACCCAGAATGTGTATCAGAAAGCTCCAGTTTCTGAGCGCTTCACATACCACCTTTCCCCACACCTTTTCCTTGAACAACCGTTCAGACTCATACAGATTTTGTTTTTTCCTATAGTTCTGAGGTGGCAATGGGCATTTTTAAATTCTAGAAACCTTCAATCTTGTAAGCTGTTTTCTGTCCTTTTCTTCTCCCATCCCCATCTTCATCCCATTCACCTTCCCTTGTCACTTAGCTTAATAGGTAATAAGGGGAAGAACTAACATTTGCTGAGTGCCTACTCTTCGATGACTACTATTTTTTAAATTAATTTTTATTGGAGTATAGTTGCTTTACAATGCTGTTAGTTTCTTGTTCAGTCACTCAGTCAACCTTCACAACCAACTCTTCGCAACCCCATGGACTGCAGCATGCCAAGCTTCCCTGTCCTTCACTATCTCCTGGAATTTGCTCAAACTCATGTCTGTTGTGTCAGTGGTGCCATCCAACCATCTCATCTTCTGCCACCCCCTTCTCCTGCCCTCAGTCTTTCCAAGGATCAGGGTCTTTTTAATTGAGTTGGCTCTTCGCATCAGGTGGCCAAAGCATTGGAGCTTTAGTTTCAGCATCAGTCCTTCCAGTGAATAATCAGGTTAATTTCCTTTAGGATTGACTTGTTTGATTGCCTTGCTCTCCAAGGGACTCTTAAGAGTCTTCTTCAGCACCACAACTCAAAAGCATCCAATTCTTTGGCACTCAGCCTTCTTTATGGTTCATCTCTCACATCTGTACATGACTACTGGAAAAACCATAACTTTGTCATAGCTTTTCTTCCAAGGGACAAGCATCTTTTAATTTCATGACTGCAGTCACTGCAGTGATTTGGGAGCCCAAGAAAAGAAAATCTGTCACTGTTTCCACTTTTTTCCCATCTATTTGCCATGGAGTGATGGGACTGGATGCCATGATCTTAGTTTTTTGATTGTTGAGCTTAAAGCCAGAGTTTTCACTCTTCTCTTCACTTTCATCAAGAGGCTCTTTAGTCCCTCTTCACTTTCTGCCACTAGGGTGGCACCATCTGCCCATCTGAGGTTGTTGATATTTCTCCCAGCAATCTTAAATCCAGCTTGTGCTTCATCCAGCCTGGCATTTTTGCACGATGTACTCTGCATATAAGTTAAATAAGCAGGGTGACAGTATACAGCCTCGATGTACTTGTTTCCCAATTTTGAATCAGTCGTTCTTCCATGTTTGGTTCTAACTGTTGCTTCTTGACCTGCATACAGATGTGGCAGGAGACAGGTCAGGTGATCTGATATTCCCATTGCTTTAAGAATTTTCCACAGTTTGTTGTGGTTCTTCTACACAGCAAAGTGAATCAGCTATCTGATGACTCCCATCCTAAACTCTACCTACATTAGCTCATTTAATCCTCATAAAAACCCGTGAGTAGGTAAAATGACTAAACCATTTTACAGATGAGACAAAAGTCCAGAACATCAAATAATCTGGCTAAGATTACATTTAGGGAGGACTGTATGGAGACACCCAAGATCCCTAAACGTCAGTAATTAACAAATTACTGCTCTAAATTTTCTATTCTTATTGAAGTGCACTTCATCTAAAATCAATTACAGACCACTGTTTTGTTCCAGCTGCTTAGGATTTGTAAATTTATTGCTTCTTGGATAAAATTTACTGAAATCATGTCAGATTTTTTCCCATCTTAATATAAACATTGCACCATATGGAAGTATTCGTCTTGCCGGGAGGGCTGGAGTGAGAAGCAAAAACTTGATCATAGTGGTCTTGGCGGAGTCTGCTATGATGTAAGGGAAGGGGAAATTGTGCAAATTTAGCACTAAGTTGGTTTTTCTCATTATTACCTAGAGCACAAGTGGCCCTTCTCATGCTTGAGATGCTCTCTCTCACTCGGGGGACTTTTGTAAAAAAAATATTTTTTCCACACAAGATTATCGAAATACACATAAGAATTTCCAGTCTCAATTTTGGCAAGGAAGGACCTGGGAACCAGGACTGGACACAGAGGGGGTGCTCATTTCATCCGTTGTTTCAGTGCCAGGATGGTGACCCCACAGGCCTCACCCTCTCAGGCCCCTCAGGCCTCTCTGCCCCATATAACCTTGTGTTCCTGATCCCGGTCAACTCCATTTCTGTTCACTCAAGTAAGGAACCTGAAAGTTAAAATAATGACTCCTCCTTCACCCCCACTCCCACCTCATCTAGTTACTTGCTGGTTTCTATTTGTGCTGTGTTCTGAATTGCTCATATTTGACCTCCACGGCTTTCCCTACCACCCTGACTGGAATTGAGACCTCCTTTGATCCCTCACCAGAACCTCTCAGGAGCCTCTCTCCCAGCTTGTCTGTTTTTCATTTGGTCCTCATCTAATCCATCTTTTTTTTCTTCTACTATCAGAGTTAACTTTCTAAAACGAAATCCTATCATTTCATGCCTCTGCTTAGAGCCTTGCAGCAGCTGTCTCTCTAATCCATCTGTGTGGCCCTGGGGGCATTGACATCCAAGATTCAGCCTCTCCTGGTCTTTTTTTTTTTTTTTTTTCCCCCACTGATTTTAATAATTTATCATAGTTTCTTCTTAAAAAATTTTTAATTGAAGGATAATTGCTTTACAATGTTGCACTGGTTTCTGCCATACAACACAAATCAGTCATAACAATAGACTGATTCTCCTGGTCTTTCTTCCTTTAACGCTTGCTGATCTCACACAGCAAGTGGTGCTGGAAAAGATTCTTGAGAGTCCCTTTGACTGCAAGAAGATCAAACCAGTCAATCCTAAAGAAATCAGTCCTGAGCATTTATTCAATGATGCTGAAGCTGAAGCTCCAATACTCTGGCCACCAGATGGGAAGAACTGACTCATTCGAAAAGACCCTGATACTGGAAAAGATTGAAGACAGGAGGAGAAGGGGATGAAAGAGGATGGGATGGCTGGATGGCATCACCGACTCGACGGACTTGAGTTTGAGCAAGCTCTGGGAGTTGGTGATGGACAGGGAGGCCTGGCGTGCTGCAGTCCATGGGGTCGCAAAGAGTCAGACATGACTGAGTGAACTGAATTAATCTCCCACCTGTTTCTGAGATCCACCCAAACCGAACCCAGAGGTAACATGTTCTTTGGCACTTGAATGCCTTTGCACATGTACCTTTATTGTCTGCCTGTTTGCTTTTGAAACTGGAGAGCTTTCCACCTTCCTTGAGCAGCCTTCCCTGACCCACCCAGGCAGACAATTATTTCCTCCCTCCTAGGCCCCCATGGCGGCTTACGTACCTCTCCACTGCAGCCTTCTTTCATGTTGCTCTGTAAATCTGTATATATGCATGGCTTGTGGGCCGGAGGGTGTCTGTTTCTCCCACTAGGAAATAGAATGTAAAAACCAAAATACATTGGGTTCTGTGAATATTTAATGAGTTTTTTTGAAAAGTGAGAAAAGCTGTATTTTTTTTTTTTTAGTTTTATTGGAGTATAATTGATTTGCAGTGTTGTGTTTCTACTGTACAGCAAAATGAATCTGTTTATTTCAGACTCTTTCCCATACAGGCCATTGAGTAGAGTTCCCTGTGCTTTACAGAAGGTTCTTCAGTTCAGTTGCTCAGTCGTGTCCGACTCTTTGTGACCCCATGGACTGCAGCACACCAGGCCTCCGTGTCCATCACCAGCTTCTGGAGTTTACTCAAACTCATGTCCATTGAGTTGGTAATGCCATCCAACCATCTCATCCTCTGTCATCCCCTTCTCCTCCCACCTTCAGTCTTTCCCAGCATCAGGGTCTTTTCAAATGAGTCAGTTCTTCTCATCAGGTGGCCAAAGTATTGGAGTTTCAGCTTCAGAATCAGTCCTTCCAATGAATATTCAGGACTGATTTCCTTTAGGATGGACTGGGTGGATCTCGTTGCAGTCCAAGAGACTCTCAAGAGTCTTCTCCAACACCACAGTTCAAAAGCATCAATTCTTTGGCGCTCAGCTTTCTTTATAGTCCAACTCTGATATCCATACATGACTACTGGAAAAAACCATAGCTCTGACTAGACGGACCTTTGCTGGCAAAGTCTCTGCTTTTTAATATGCTGTCTAGGTTGGTCATTTTTCTTCCAAGGAGTAAGCGTCTTCAAATTTCATGGCTGCAGTCACCATCTGCAGTGATTTTGGAGCGCAGAAAAATAAAATCAGCCACTGTTTCCACTGTTTCCCCATCTATTTGCCATGAAGTGATAGGACCAGATGCCATGATCTTAGATTTCTGAAGGTTGAGTTTTAAGCCAACTTTTTCACTCTCCTCTTTCACTTTCATCAAGAGGCTCTTTAGTTCTTCACTTTCTGCCATAAGGATGGTGTCATCTGCATATCTGAGGTTATTGATATTTCTCCCAGCAATCTTGATTCCAGCTTATGCTTATTTCAGTCCAGTGTTTCTCATGATGTCCTCTGCATATAAGTTAAATAAGCAGGGTAACAATATACAGCCTTGACGTATTCCTTTTCCTGTTTGGAACCAGTCTGTTGTTCCATGTCCAGTTCTAACTGTTGCTTTCTGACCTGCACACGGATTTCTCAGGAGGCAGGTCAGGTGCTCTGTATTCCATCTCTCTCTGAATTTTCCACAGTTTGTTGTGATCTACATAGTAAAAGGCTTTGACATAGTCAATGAAGCAAAAATAAATGTTTTTTCTGCAACTCTTGCTCTTTTGATGATCCAGTGAATGTTGGCAATTTGATCTCTGGTTCCTCTGCCTTTTCTAAATCCACCTTGAACATCTGAAAGTTCACGGTTCACATACTGTTGAAGCCTGGCTTAGAGAATTTTGAGCATAACTTTGCTAGTGTGTGAGATGAATGCAATCGTGCGGTAGTTTGAGCATTCTTTGGCTTTGCCCTTCCTTGGGATTGGAATGAAAACTGACCTTTTCCAGTCCTGTGGCCACTGCTGAATTTTCCAAATTTGCTGGCATATTGAGTGCAGCACTTTCACAGCATCATCTTTTAGGATTTTAAATAGCTCAACTGGAATTCTATCACCTCTACTAGCTTTGTTCCTGGTGATGCTCCCTAAGCCCCACTTGACTTCACATTCCAGGATGTCTGGCACTAGGTGAGTGATCACACCATTGTGATTATCTGGGTCGTGAAGATCTTTTTTGTACAGTTCTTCTGTGTATTCTTGCCACCTATTCTTAAAATCTTCGGCTTCTTTTAGGTTTATACCATTCCTGTCCTTTATTGTGCCCATCTTTGCATGAAGTGTTCCTTTGGTATCTCTAATTTTCTTGAAGACATCTTTAGTCTTTCCCATTCTGTTATTTTCCTCTATTTCTTTGCACTGATCACTGAGGAAGGCTTTCTTATCTCTCCTTGCTATTCTTTGGAACTCTGCATTCAGATGCTTATATCTTTCCTTTTCTCCTTTGCTTTTCACTTTTCTTCTTTTCACAGCTATTTGTAAGGCCTCCTCAGACAGCCATTTTGCTTTTTTGCATTTCTTTTCCTTGGGGATGATCTTGACTCCTGTCTCCTGTACATACATGGTCACGAATCTTCGTCCACAGTTCTTCAGGCACACTATCAGATCTAATCCCTTGAATCTATTTCTCACTTCCACTGTATAATCATAAGGGATTTGATTTAGGTTATACCTGAATGGTCTAGTGGTTTTCCCTACTTCCTTCAATTTAAGTCTGAATTTGGCAATAAGGAGTTCATGATCTGAGCCACAGTCAGCTTCCAGTCTTGTTTTTGCTGACTGTATAGAGCTTCTCCATCTTTGGCTGCAAAGAATATAATCAATCTGATTTCGGTGTTGACCATCTGGTGATGTCCATGTGCAGAGTCTTCTCTTGTGTTGTTGGAAGAGGGTGTTTGCTATGACCAGTGCATTTTCTTGGCAAAACTCTATTAGTCTTTGCCCTGCTTCATTCTGCATTCCAAGGCCAAATTTGCCTGTTACTCCAGGTGTTTCTTGACTTCCTACTCTTGCATTCCAGTCCCCTATAATGAAAAGGACATCTTTTTTTAGGTGTTAGTTCTAGAAGGTCTTGTAGGTCTTCATAGAACCATTGAACTTCAGCTTCTTCAGCATTACTGGTTGGGGCATAGACTTGGATCACTGTGATACTGAATGGTTTGCCTTGGAAATGAACAGAGATCATTCTGTTGTTTTTGAGATTGCATCCAAGTACTGCATTTCCAACTCTTTCGTTGACTATGAGGGCTACTCCATTTCTTCTAAGGGATTCCTGCCCACAGTAGTAGATAACAATGGTCATCTGAGTTAAATTCACCCATTCCAGTCCATTTTTGTTCGCTGATTCCTAAAATGTCAATGTTCACTCTTGCCATCTCCTGTTTAACCACTTCCAATTTGCCTTGATTCGTGGACCTAACATTCTGGGTTCCTATGCAGTATTGCTCTTTACGGCATCAGACTTTGCTTCTGTCACCAGTCACATCCACAACTGGGTGTTGTTTTTGCTTTGGCTCTGTCTATTCTTTCTTTCTGGAGTTACAGTAGGTTCTTATTAGTATCTATTTTATATATAGTAGTGTGTATATGTCAATCCAAGTTTCCCAATTTATCTCTCCCCTCCTTTATCCCCTGATAACCATGTTTGTTTTCTATATCTATACCTCTACTTCTGTTCTGTAGATAAGTTCATTTGTACCCCTTTTTGGGGGGCTTCCCAGGTGTCAATAGTGGTAAAGAATTTGCTTGCCAATGCAGAAGACATAAGAGATGTGGGTTTGATCCTTGGGTGGGGAAGATCCCCTGGAAGAGGAAATGGCAACCCACTCCAGTATTCTTGTGTGGAGAATCCCCATGGACAGAGGAGCCTGGTGGGCTTACAGTCCATAGTGTTGCAGAGAGTTGGACATGACTGAAGCAACTTGGCATGTACCCTTTTTTTCGATTCTACATATAAGCAATATCATATTTGTCTTTCTGTGTCCAAGTTACTTCACTCTGTATGTCAGTCTCTAGTTCCATCAGTGTTGTTGCAAATAGCATTATTTTGTTCTTTTTGTGGCTGACTAATATTCCATTGTGGATATGTACCATATCTTCTCTATCCGTTCCCCTGTTGATGGATATTTAGGTTGCTTTCATGTCCTGGCTATTGTAAATAGTGCTGTAATGAACATTGGGGTGCATTATCTTTTCAAATTGTGGTTTTTTATTCACATTTGTGTTTCTAGATCATAGCTCTGTGAAAGAGGTTAAAAAAGTGCTCATTAAATATTTGGCAGAGGGAAGGGAGAGACAAGGATGGGGAATGAAGTATGAGAAGCATTTCTGCCTTGCAGATTGGAAGTAGGAATATGAATACCAAAGCTTGGTCCAAATCCCGGCTGCTTTGCCTTCTTGTGTTGGGATTTACACAGGTATCTGGAATGTTCACAGGTAACTGTTGTTGGCTTAAGGAAGAAGCAAGATTGTAAACAGGTATCAGTGCTGCTACTGGGGTGGCCCAAGCAGATCTAAGCCACCATGACATACCCAGGCACTGACTTGTCCTGAGTCAGCAAAGATCTGAGGTGCCAACAGCATGGAGTCTTTACCCCTGGGTGTCTGTGAGCCTCCTCAAAGAACATAGCATATATTGCATTTGCTCATGTACATTTTTCTATAGAGAGGATCTCTAACATTAATTAAAATTCAGGGATATTAGGTGTTGCTAGTAGCTCTTTCATCTCCCAAAAGGACCATGTAGAACTGGGCCATTCAGACTTGAAAACCAGAACACAACCCTCAACACATTCAAACATGTGTAAAACACCAAACTGTTAAATGAAAAACTCTAACATACTGTTCTTAATCTTAGGCAGTTAATATTACTGCTTTAGGGACTTCCCTGGTGGTCTAGTGGCTAAGACTCTGTGCTCCCAATGCAGGGGCCTGGGTTTAATTCCTGGTCAGGGAACTAGATCCCACATGCCACAACTTTAAATCTGCATGTGGCAACTAAGACCTTGTGCAGCCAAATAAATATATAAATAGTTTAAAATACCTTACTGCTCTGGAGTCAGCTCCTATATTTATGCTTTAAACCTAAAGAGTTCAGCTTCATGATTAACATGTAGGTAGCATCCAAAGGTGAGCATTTCTTTATGTTATTGAAGAGCACATGAGACTTGGGCCAATTTGGGAAAGATTTTAAGAATCAATATGACTATCAGGCAATTGTGAGCCCTTCTCTGTTTGATAACCTGAGCCAGATGTGGTGGGAGGAAGGGAGGGCATCCAGGTGCCTGCTTCCATCAGTCAGTTCAATCGGTCACTCGTGTCCGACTCTTTGTGACCGCATGAATTGCAGCACGCCAGGCCTCCCTGTCCATCACCAACTCCCGGAGTTCACTCAAACTCACGCCCATTGAGTCGGTGATGCCATCCAGCCATCTCATCCTCTGTTGTCCCCTTCTCCTCCTGCCCCCAATCCCTCCCAGCATCAGAGTCTTTTCCAATGAGTCAACTCTTTGCATGAGGTGACCGAAGTACTGGAGTTTCAGCTTTAGCATCATTCCTTCCAAAGAACACCCAGGGCTGATCTCCTTTGCTTGGCTCAGGAGGCCTTTATAGGTGATACGCCTCATCTATTTGTCAGTCTTCTTGTGTGGGAGGAGATCAGGAAAGAGAGGGTTGTTAACAGACACCTTTGAAAAGTATCTATCTGGAATGGGACATCCCACAGGGCACTAGAACAAGTAGACAAATTTTTACATAATATCCTCAGCAAAGAACTGAGAGAAGACCAGGTCAGGAGCAAAGTGTCTAAAGATGAGACTCTGTGTGTGTGTGTCTAGAGGTTTGTAGGTAGAGAAGATACTCTGAGGGCAAGGAGAAGAGAAGTTTGCTGTTCTAAGTAGTTTTCTGAATTATCAGAGAGTTTATATTAGGGGTCAAAATTGACTTGTAATGGTGATAAAAGATGGCCATGGGTTCTTCAACATTCCTCCCATCAAGAAGATCCCCTCCCCTTAAATCTGAGTGGGCCCTGTGATGGCATCACCAGAAGAACGTGGCAGAAATGGTGCTGTGCTAGTTGCCAGGACCAGACATTAAAGAAACTTGCCATTTCTCCTTCCTTTTTCTTGGAACACCTGTTCTTGAAAGCTGGCTGCCATGCTGTTAGGACGCCCAAGTAGTCCCATGGAGAGGTCCATGTGGAGAACCGAGGCCTCTGGCAGAGAATCCCAAATGAGCACCCAGCTGACAGCCAGCACCATCATGTTATATGCTGTCTTAAAAAGCAGATCCCTCAGGCCCAGTCAAACCACATCTGCTGTTGTTGCAGAGATGAGCCAACCTCTACTGTGAAAGTTGCTCAGTCGTGTCTGACTTTTTGCGACCCCATGGACTATACAGTCCATGGAATTCTTCAGGCCAGAATACTGGAATGGGTAGCCTTTCGCTTCTCCGGGCATTCTCCCCAACCCAGGGATGGAACCCAGGTCTCCCTCATTGCAGGCGTAGTGTTTCCCAGCTGAGCCACAAGGGAAACCCAAGAATACAGGAGTGGGTAGCCTATCCCTTCTCCAGCAGATCTTCCTGGATACAGGATACTGGGATCTGTATTGCAGGTGGATTTTTTACCAACTAAACTATCAGGGAAGCCCAACCTCTACTGAGCCCTGCCTAAAATGCAGACAAATGAGGAAAATGAATGATTTTTTTTTATCATTCTAAGCAATAAGTTATGGGCTTGCTTCACCAAAATATATAATTTGAACAACCTAAAAGAGAAAAAGAAATTCTTCAACCATTCAAATACAAACACTGCTAATATTTTGATGAGTTACTTTCCGATTTTTTCTTTTATCTAAAATTTTGAGATTTATTTTCTCTTTTACTGAAAACATAATTTTAATAATATTAATTAAAATATGGTATATTTTCACTTTTAAAATAAATGTAAAATTTCCACACTATTTCAAACCTTATGTATGATTTCAGAGGCTAGTCACTAAGTTATGTCTGATGCTTTGCTACCACAAGGAGCCTGGCAGGCTCCTCTGTCCGTGGGATTTCCCAGGCAAGGATACTGAGTGGGTTGTCATGTCCTTCTTCAGGGATCTTCCTGACCCAGGGGTTGAACCTGCATCTTCTACTTGGCACTTTACCACTGAGCCACCAGGGAAGCCTAGGGCCTCCTTAGTCATCCGTTATATATATGTGTCTTCTGTCGCTTTCAAAATTGGTATATGAGCAATGGTTCTTTGTCTTCAGATCTATGCCTAGAGTTTATTTATATACATAGGACTCTTCTTACAATTGGTTACTAAAATGGAATTTTAGGGTGTCGAAAGAATGACTCATTTTTTTTCTATGAGTAAATTATCTTATCAGTGGATACCCAGTTGGAGGGGCCAAAGATGATTCTGAGAAATAATCCTAATTACTGAGTTGAATTGTGTTGTCCACCCCCACCGCCAATTATGCACACCCAGGACCTCAGAATGTTACCTTATTTGGAAACAGGGTCTTTGTAGATACAGTTAGTTAAGATGAAGTCACAGTGAATTAGGGTAGGCCCTAAATCCAATGGCTGGTGTTCTTATAAGGTCATAGGAAGACCCAGAGAGACACAGACATAGAGGGAAAGGACCATGTGAAGATGCAGTGAAGCAGACGCGTCAAGGAACTTCAAGGACCGTGGCAACCGTGAGACTAAGAGGAGGCAAGGAAGGATCCCGGCCCAGAGCCTTCAGAGGGATCACGACCCTGAGGGCACCTGGATTTCAGACCTCTGGCCTCCAGAACTGTGAGAGACTAAATCTCTGTTGTTTTGTTAATTCGATAAGGCAGCCCCAGGAAATGAATATACCTAACAAAGAGACAAAGAATATACCCAACAAAGAAATTAAGGTGGGACTTTTCAAGACTGCATTTCCCAATTCATTAAGGGCCTAGAAAGACAGAAAAAACTCACAGACTTTCAAGGTCCAACATCAAAGTTTAGAATTCTGTTTTTCCTACCTTCCCACTGCACCCCTGACCCCTGCAAGGCTCCAACAGTCAGCATGGACACGACTTACTATGGTGGTTGTTTTAAGCCACTAACTTTGGGGGTAATTTGTTACAGAACAATAGACAACTGATGCAATTTCTAATGCAGTTAATTCAGCTTACATTTTGAGTATCTAGGGTGGGCTCATGAAGAATCTGGCTTAAAGCAATGAGGTCTTGGCTCTTCTTGGTGGGGACAGACAGATTTTATTCCCTAGGATGGAAAGACTGTAGGGACTACTTGGGACAAGACCAGAGATTTTAGCTAAATGGAGTAATTTTAATATTCCTCAGTTCTCTTGAGTTAGCAGAGTGGCTGCTCCTTCCTCATTTTCCCCTTAATCAACCTTGCTGGCAGGGTTTCCCTGAGCTGCTGTGGCTTCCGCACTTGGCTCCTTGGCACAGACAGGTGTCCAGCATTGTAGCTTCCTAATCTAAGGTATCTATGAGGCTCTAGGCCTGTGAGTAAGTCTGCCTCACAGCCTTTTGTATTCCGAGACGCCAATGGCTGAATAACAGATGATGGTTTTGCTGTTTACAAGGTACTTTGAAGCGTGGGTGGCTGATGACTGGACTCTCCCCAGATCTGCCCGTCAGAGCTGCTGTGACCAGATGTCTGGTGCTGCTCCTCAGATCTCTGGGGCTGATCAGTCATTAAGAAGATAAACATGTGATGGAAGAAAATTTGCTTCATTAATCAAACAGTCTTAATGAGTGGTATGGCTGGTATCTTGGAAGTCGCATGAAATATGAAGTCAGAAGTTTGGGTTCATGTTTCTCCTTTGCTATGTAGTAATTTTGTGAGTTTAGGAAAATCAAATAAACTGAGAGCCTCCATTCTTCATCAGTGGAATGGGGTTGATGTTAATCACCCAGTCTATATCCAGAGGGTGTTTTATGGTTCAAATGGGGGAAAGGGGCTTTGTGAACCATAAAGTTGTTGGCTCTTGTGTTTACGGATTAGTAATATCTCACTGAATATACGCGCAAGTGTTAGTCACTCCATCATGTCCAACTCATTGTGACCCCATGGACTGTGGCCCTCCAGGCTCCTCAGTCCATGGGATTCCCCAGGCAAGAATACTGGAGTGAGTTGCCATTTCCGTCTCCAGGGAATCTTCTCAACCCAGGGATTGAACCCAGGTCTTTGGCACTGCAGGCAGATTCTTTACTATTTCAACCACGAGGTAAGCCCAGTGAGTGGTGTCCAACTCTTTGCAACCCCAGGGACTGTACAGTCCATGGAATTCTCCAGGCCAGAATACTGAAGTGGGTAGCCTTTCCCTTCTCCTGGAGATCTTCCCAACCCAGGGATCGAACCTAGGTCTCCTGCATTGCAGGTGGATTCTTTACCAGCTGAGCCACAAGGGAAGCCAAAGAATATTGGAGTGGATAGCCTATCCTTTCTCCAGCAGATCTTCTTGACCCAGGAATTGAACCAGGGTCTCCTGCATTGCAGGCGGATTCTTTACCAACTGAGCTATCAGGAAAACCTGTGTATACATGAAGGGCACATTTTTAGGAAACAAGCCCAAATCTATTATAATCTGTTATTTTAATTCCCCCTTAATCAAGGAGAATTTGATTCTGTATGTTTGAGAGGTTGTCATCTAATGTGAAAGTTGACCAAGTTTCCCAAGATTTGGCTAAGGTTGTCTTAGGAGGCTCTGGTCCTGTTTGATTCAGCTTCTCACGGAGTCAACAGGGACCCTGGTATACTTCCTGTTGGCCTTACTGTTGACCATCTTCAACTCAACTGATGACCTTCATGGTGCTGGTGGTGACAGCATCCAAATACCATCCAAATTTAGAAAAATGGGAAAGTTATCTTTTGCGTTTATCATAGGCTATTTTGATAGTGCTTTATTTCTTATTTGTCCTTCTCCAAAGCATTAAAAAATACCGTGTTCATTTCGTTGGGTGTCATGTGGTCTTTTCCTTGGGCCCAACTGCCTCTTGTTTATGAAAAATAGCAAGTTAACTGTGACAAATGGCCGGCAGCAATTTTGCCTCCAAAGTACATAGACTTTTTTCTTCTCCTTATTTTGTTTGTAAAAATAATAAAGTATTTTTTCCACTGGGAAAAATGTCATTCAGAGATACATAACGTAGAGAAAAACTCTGGAGTCAGGAGACCTGTGTTCAGATCCCAGACTGAGCCAGTTTCATAAGCTCTTTGGAGCCTCAGTGACTCTCGGGGATGTTATGAGAACCAAAGTGTGCCAGCACTTTGTAAACAACGAGTTGCTACACAAGTGTTCTTACTACTTTATCTCTTTGCAGCAGCACCCTAGCAGGAGCAGGCAGACTCTTCAGAAATTCTGGTTCAGGGTATTTCTTGGAAATGCTGCATCGTGGCCTGTGTGTATTTGATCTGCAACATGAAAGACCTGAAGAACAGGTGGCAAATCTGTCTCTTCACCTCAAAAAATGTGGAGCCCTAGTTTTGAAGTCCAGTCCCCACCTGCTCGGTGCCCGCCAACAATTATGGCCCTCCCTGAAGTTGGAAACTAGACCATAACCCAAAGCTTTCTTCTGTTGATCTGCCCCCATGGCCATGTTCTTTATTTCATCCAGCTCCAAGGCTGGCTGAAGCCTCAAATTGTCATGCATGATGACTCTTTCACCAGACAATGTGCGGCCTGGAGATGATAGCCATGAATTTACTTGGGGCCAGATGTGTGGTCCTAACCTATTCGTGCCTGGGATTGCTAAGATCTTTGTCATTACCAACAGTCAACAAAAATCTACATTCTTCCTATAATTTATGTGTCATCAGCTTTCAGGTTTTCCCCTTTATTGAAGATCAAAGGATTGTAAATAATGAGAAGACAGAATAGCACAACAAGCAAATGTTATTGCTTTTATCTCTGGAGATTCTGACAAGCAGTCCCTCACTTTTGCCTCAATATGCCTTGGGAAGTGTATCATAGCATGGGCTGTGGGGAAGCAGACAGATTGTGTTTTTCCCATAAGAACAATGTTGTCACTGGGAGGCGGAGATCAAGAATCGAGTATCCAGTAAGTTATAGTTATGACCAACTGTGTATCCTAAAATTCAGAGAGAGTGGTAGAAGGCTGTTAATGTCATAGAGCAAAGCTATAATTAGAAGCTGGCAGACTTAGAAAGGATATTAGAGGTGACCTACCATGAGCCCTGTATCTTACAGACGAGGAAAGGGGAGCTGTAAGAATCAGCTGGTTGTGCCAAGACACACTATTAGTTAATGGTGGAGCTGGGACCATAACAAAAATCTTTAATAGCAGCTCGGTGTTCCTTCAGCTTCTCTCTTCCCAGAGATCACTGATTAGTATGGGATGGACCAAGCCTAGAGTCCCAGCTTGGCCACATATTGTGACCTTGGGCAAGTTATTTCACTTCTTAGAGCCTCAATGCCCCTAACCATAAATCTGAGAAATTAATACTTAGCTCATGGAATTGTTTTCAGGATTCAACTAGACAATCAATGTAAGAACAAGACTTAACCAATGGCCTGGACAATGCTCAGTACGTAACTGTTTCTATGGTTGTGCCAGTATGGCCAGAAATATCAGTGCTGCTACTGCTAAGTCGCTTTAGTCGTGTCTGACTCTGTGTGACCCCATAGACGGCAGCCCACCAGTAAGTATGCATAAATCACTCTGCATGCATGCATGCATGCTAAGTCATTTCAGTTGTGTCTTACTCTGTCTTACTCTGTCCATGCGATTCTCCAAGAATACTGGAGTGGGTTGCCATTTCCTTCTCCAGGGGATCTTTCTGACACAGGGATTGAACCTGCATCTCTTGCATTTCCTGCACTGGCAGGCAGGTTCCTTACCACTAGTTCCACCTGGGAAGCCCATAAATCACTCCATCATAACATAAATGTAACCTAACTGAAATTAATTTTGCATCAGTTCTAGACCAATCTTCTCACCTTGGTTTGCCTTGGTTTGCAATCCAGAGAAATTGGAATCAGTCTCCCCATTTTATCTTGCTAACCTTCTCAGCCATAATTAGTCATATTGGAGTATTTTCATTAATCTCAGATTGCTACTCAAATTTCAGATTGTCCTTTAAGAAATAGACATCAGAGACTCCAAAAACTTAGAGGCTTCACTAAAGAGTTTAGATTCCAAGGACTTTTGAGTTTAGGTCTCTTTTGAATCTTCCTGATCTCTTTTCTTCCTCTCCTCTTTATTTAAGGCACCAAGAATTTCAAGGCTGCTTTGAAGGGAGTAAAGAAGAAATGAAGGAACAACCAAGGACCGCCTGAGCAGGAAATGGCTCTGGCCTTTTCTCTGGGTGTACTGCTCGGAGTGCGAGCCACAGCAGGTGAATCCATTTGCTATTCAGACAAGTTAAATGTGTGTGCTCAGTGGCTTCAGTCATATCCAACTCTGTGTGACCCCATGGACTGCAGCCCACCAGGCTCCTCTGTCCATGGGATTCTTCAGGCAAGAATACTGGAGTGGGTTGCCATGCCCTCCCCCAGGGGATCTTCCTGACCCAGAGATCAAACCCGTATCTTCTTCGTCTCCTGCATGCAGACAAGGGAGGCACCTAAATCCCAGAGCCTGTTCACATATGGGCATCTGAGGGTGGGCTCAGATTTCTTCTGTGCTCCATTCAGCTTTCTGCAAACCCTGCCTCTTTCTCCTGGCTGTGTCCCTTTGAGGAAGCCCTCAAGAGAGTTTCTGTTTCACTCCTAAGGAAACCAAGGGACAGGGACTTAAACTAGACTTAAACTAGCAGGTGTGGCTAAGCTGACCCGGGGTTCAAGAATTTCTGTCCCCTTAGGGTGGCATTTTATGGGCTTTGTTTATAAGTATCCTGTTACCCCTCAGATACAGGGAAAGTGATCTGGTCTTAGAAAATGCCAGATCAGAGATCCCACAAAAGTCAAACCCATGACTGGGGTGTATGTCATATGCTTGGGCAGCATCTCTCTGGCTGGAACATAATTGTGGCCGTTACTGCATTGCTAACTTCTCGCTCAGCCTTTTGTTGAAGCAACCATTCTTTGGGAAATGGGGTTTGGACTCTTCCCTGCTCTAAAACCCAAATGCCATCAGGGCTATCCTTCTCCATGCTGTCCACTTGGACAGCTTGTGGTGTCTTACAAGCTGCTGAAAGAATGTTGCCTGGAGGGAGGTTCTCTGGGTTGCGACACTATGGATTTAGCCTTCTGGTGTGTGGTCTTGGCGTAAAAGGGTGATCCAGTATCTACAGAAACTGATTCTAAAGCATTAGACTGCATTAGAGTCAGGTGGGGACAGTTATTATAAATACCAAATCCTGGGCCCAACCCCCAGTCACTCAGATTCAGTATGTTTCCTGGGCTGGGCCCAGGTGTCTGCATTTGTAACCGGTGTCCTGAGTGACTCTGTTCCATGAAGCATTTCACATTCCTTCTGATTCTGAACTTGAGTAAATCTGGGACACTTGGTACTTCAGGAGCACTGAAGCCCTTGACACAGCAACATGGCTGAGGTGAGAGAATGTGCCTGATCTGAGAAGCACCCAAGAGTGTTTTGGTCTTGGCCCCATTGCAACCTCTTGACCTTCTATTTTCTGCCTACAAAATGAAGCAGCTCATGCTTTTTTCATTATTTAAAATTGAGGTATATTTGATGTGTAATATTCTGTAAGTTACAGGTGTAACTTGTAAGTTATAACATAGCGATTCACAATTTTTAAAGCTGAGCACTGAAGAATTGATGCTTTTGAACTGTGGTGTTGGAGAAGACTCTTGAGAGTCCCTTGGACTGCAAGGAGATCCAACCAGTCCATCCTAAAGGAATTCTGTCCCGAATGTTTATTGAAAGGGCTGATGTTGAAGCTGAAATTCCAATACTTTGGCCACCTGATGTGAAGAGCTGACTCATTTGAAAACATCCTGATGCCAGGAAAGACTGAAGGCGAGAGGAGAAGGGGACGACAGAGGATGAGATGGTTGGATGGCATCACCGACTCAATGGACATAAGTTTGAGTAAACTCCAGGAGATGGTGATAGGAGGCCTGGCATGCTGCAGTCCATGGGGTCACAAAGAGTCAGATACAACTGAGCGACTGAACTGACACTGATATTCCATTTATAGTCACTACAAAACTCTGAGTATATTTCCTGTGTTGTATAATATATCCTGGTAGCTTGTTTACTTTATATATAAAGGTTTGTGTCTCTTAATCCCCTACCCTGTCTTGCCCACCCTTCCCTCTCCCCACTGGTAACCACTAGTTTGTTCTCTTTATTTGTGAATCTGTTTCTTTTTTGTTGTATTCACTAGATCTGTTTTTTAGATTCCACATATAAGTGATATCATACAGAAGCACTCCTTATTTGGAGTTCTTAAGAGGAAAGCTACTGTATGAAAATAATGTTGATAAAAAGCTTTTACATTAAACCTAGATCAGTTCAGTACTGTTCAGTTCAGTCGCTCAGTCGTGTCCGACTCTTTGCGACCCAATGAATTGTAGCACTCCAGGCCTCCCTGTCCATCACCAACTCCTGGAGTTCACTCAAACTCACGTCCATCGAGTCAGTGATGCCATCCAGCCATCTCATCCTCTGTCGTCCCCTTCTCCTCCTGCCCCCAATCCCTCCCAGCATCAGAGTCTTTTCCAATGAGTCAGCTCTTCGCATGAGGTGGCCAAAGTATTGGAGTTTCAGCTTTAGCATCATTCCTTCCCAAGAAATCTCAGGACTGATCTCCTTTAGAATGGACTGGTTGGATCTCCTTGCAGTCCAAGGGACTCTCAAGAGTCTTCTCCAACACCACAGTTCAAAAGCATCAATTCTTCGGCGCTCAGCCTTCTTCACAGTCCAACTCTCACATCCATACATGACTACTGGAAAAACCATAGCCTTGACTAGACAGACCTTTGTTGGCAAAGTAATGTCTCTGCTTTTCAATATGCTATCTAGGTTGGTGATGCTGTGAAAGTGCTGCACTCAATATGCCAGCAAATTTGGAAAACTCAGCTGTGGCCACAGGACTGGAAAAGGTCAGTTTTCATTCCAATTCCAAAGAAAGGCAATGCCAAAGAATGCTCAAACTACCTCACAATTGCACTCATCTCACATGCCAGTAAAGTAATGCTCAAAATTCTCCAAGCCAGGCTTCAGCAATACGTGAACCGTGAACTTCCTGATGTTCAAGCTGGTTTTAGCAAAGGCAGAGGAACCAGAGATCAAATTGCCAACATCCACTGGATCATCAAAAAAGCAAGAGAGTTCCAGAAAAACATCTATTTCTGCTTTATTGACTATGCCAAAGCCTTTGACTGTGTGGATCACAATAAACTGTGGAAAATTCTGAAAGAGATGGGAAGACCAGACCACCTGACCTGCCTGTTGAGAAATCTGCATGCAGGTCAGGAAGTAACAGTTAGAACTGGACATGGAACAACAGACTGGTTCCAAATAGGAAAAGGAGTACGTCAAGGCTGTATATTGTCACCCTGCTTGTTTAACTTTTATGCAGAGTACATCATGAGAAACGCTGGACTGGAAGAAGCACAAGCTGGAATCAAGATTGCCAGGAGAAATGTCAATAACCTCAGATATGCAGATGACACCACCCTATGGCAGAAAGTGAAGAGCAACTAAGAAGCCTCTTGATGAAAGTGAAAGAGGAAAATGAAAAAGTTGGCTTAAAGCTCAACATTCAGGAAACTAAGATCATGGCATCTGGGCCCATCACTTCATGGGAAATAGATAGGGAAACAGTGGAAACAGTGTCAGACTTTATTTTTCTGGGCTCCAAAATCACTGCAGATGGTGATTGCAGCCATGAAATTAAAAGACTCTTGCTCCTTGGAAGAAAAGTTATGACCAACCTAGATCAGTTCAGTTCAGTTCAGTCACTCAGTCATGTCCGACTCTGCAACCCCATGAATCGCAGCACGCCAGGCCTCCCTGTCCATCACCAACTCCCAGAGTTCACTCAGACTCGCGTCCATCGAGTCAGTGATGCCATCCAGCCATCTCATCTTCTGTCGCCCCCTTCTCCTCCTGCCCCCAATCCCTCCCAGCATCAGACTCTTTTCCAGTGAGTCAACTCTTCGCATGAGGTGGCCAGAGTACTGGAGTTTCAGCTTTAGCATCATTCCTTCCAAAGAAATCCCAGGGCTGATCTCCTTCAGAATAGACTGGTTGGATCTCCTTGCAGTCCAAGGGACTCTCAAGAGTCTTCTCCAACACCACAGTTCAAAAGCATCAATTCTTCAGCGCTCAGCCTTCTTCACAGTCCAACTCTCACATCCATACATGACCACAGGAAAAACCATAGCCTTGAGTAGACGGACCTTAGTTGGCAAAGTAATGTCTCTGCTTTTGAATATACTATCTAGGTTGGTCATAACTTTTCTTCCAAGGAGCAAGAGTCTTTTAATTTCATGGCTGCAGTCACCATCTGCAGTGATTTTGGAGCCCAGAAAAATAAAGTCTGACACTGTTTCCACTGTTTCCCTATCTATTTCCCATGAAGTGATGGGCCCAGATGCCATGATCTTAGTTTCCTGAATGTTGAGCTTTAAGCCAACTTTTTCATTTTCCTCTTTCACTTCCATCAAGAGGCTTCTTAGTTGCTCTTCACTTTCTGCCATAGGGTGGTGTCATCTGCATATCTGAGGTTATTGACATTTCTCCCGGCAATCTTGATTCCAGCTTGTGCTGCTTCTAGCCCAGCATTTCTCATGATGTACTCTGCATAGAAGTTAAATAAACAGGGTGACAACATACAGCCTTGACGTACTCCTTTTCCTATTTGGAACCAGTCTGTTGCCCAAGTTTTCATAGAACTAGACCTGGAACTGGAAGTTGATCCAATCACTAGGCTGGTGGTCTTCCTGGTAGGCCCTCCTGCCTTTCCATATTCAATCCATGGAGTGTTACATGGCTATCAGCAATGGCTATTGGGTATAGGTGTTGCCACTATTACCTTAACCCAGAGAGTTACCAAAAAGAGGTTTAAAATGACCGGGAAAAACACGGAGTGGCCTGAATCAGGACAGGGGCTTTGGAGATGGTGAGAGATACTGGCTTTTGGAACAATTTGGTGGGTTCATGCTGAGTGGATACCATGGATCCAGGTGTCCCTGACCCTCATGATTACTGTCCTCCAGGAGTTACAAAATCATTGCTGGTTCAGACGGTAAAGCGTCTGCCTGCAATTCGGGAGACCTGGGTTCGATTCCTGGGTCAGGAAGATCTCCTGGAGAGGAAATGGCAATCCACTCCAGCACTCTTGCCTGGAAAATCCCATGGACAGAGGAGCCTGATAGGTTACAGTGCATAGGGTTGCAAAGAGTCGGACACAACCGAGTGAATTCACTTCCACTTTCACTTTCACCAACCTCTTTGGTTTGGTTTCCATGACACTATTATTTTTTGTGTGTGTGTGAGACACTGAGCTACACTCTCAATATGCAAGATTTTGTTACTCACAAGAACATGGCATTATTTTTTAATGTGCATTACTTGCCAAAACAAAATACAGATAATTTTTTCATTTTTTAATTTGCATTTTCTTTTTTTTTAGATTATTTTTTTATTGAAGGATAATTGCTATACAGAATTTTGTTGTTTTTGGTCAACATGAATCAGCCATAAGTATAAATATATCCCCTCCTGTTTGAACCTCCCTCCCATCTCCCTCTCCATCCCACCCCTCTAGGTTGATACAGAACCCCTGTTTGAGTTTCCTGAGCCATATAGCAAATCCTGTTGGCTATCTATTTTACATATGGTAATGTAAGTTTCCATGTTATTCTTTCCATACATCTCACCCTCTCCTCCCTTCTCCCCATGTCCATAAGTCTCTCTAAGTCTGTTTCTTCATTGCTGTCCTGTAAATAAATTCTTCAGTACCATTTTTCTAGATTCCGTATATATGCATTAGAATATGATATTTATTTTTCTCTTTCTGACTTACTTCACTCTGTATAATAGGTTCTATGTTCATCCACTTCATTAGAACTGACTCAAATGCATTCCTTTTTATGGCTGAGTAATAGTTCATTGAGAAAACTAAGATATATGGCAAATAGATGGGGAAACAATGGAAACAATTAAGAGACTATTTTTGGTGGCTCCAAAATCACTGCAGATGGTGACTTCAACCATGACATGAAAAGACGCTTGTTCCTGGGAAGAAAAGTTATGGTCAACCTAGACAGCATATTCAAAAGCAGAGACGTTACTTTGCCAACAAAGATCCATCTAGTCAAAGCTCTGGTTTTTCCAGTAGTCATGTATGGATGTGAGAGTAGGACTATAAAGAAAGGTGAGCACCGAAGAATTGATGCTTTTGAACTGTGGTGTTGGAGAACTCTCAAGAGTTCCTCAGTCTGCAAGACAATCCAAGCAGTCAATCCTGAAGGAAATCAATCCTGAATAATCATTGGAAGGACTGATGCTAAAGCTGAAACTCCAATACTTTGGCCACCCGATGCAAAGAACTGACTCATTGGAAAAGACCCCTTTGCTGGGAAAGACTGAAGGTGGGAGAAGAAGGGGAGGACAGAGGATGAGATGGTTGGAAAGCATCACTGACTCAATGGAGATGAGTGTGAGTAAGCTCCAGGAGTTGGTGATGAACAGGGAAGCCTGGTGTGCTGCAGTCCATGGGGTTGCGAAGAGCTGGACATGACTGAGCAAGTGAACTGAATATCCCATTGTGTGTATGAACTACAACTTCTTTATCCATTCATCTGTCGATGGACATATAGGTTGCTTCCCTGTTCTAGCTATCATAAATAGTGCTGCAATGAATGAGCAATGGGATACATGTGTCTTTTTCAATTTTGATTTCCTCAAAGTATATGCCTAGGAGTGGGATTGCTGGGTCATATGGTGGTTTTATTCCTAGTTTTTAAAGGAATCTCCATACTGTCTTCCATAGTGGCTGTATCAATTTACATTCCCACCAACAGTGCAAGAGCATTCTCTTCTTCACACCCTCTCCAGCCTTTATTGTTTGTAGATTTTTTGATGATGGCTATTGAGACAGGTATGAGGGGATATCTCATTGTAGTTCTGATTTGCATTTCTGTAATAATGAGTGATGATGAGCATCTTTTCATGTGTTAGCCATCTGTATGTCTTCTTTGAAGGAATGTCTGTTTAGGTTCTTTCCCCACTTTTTGATTGGGTTGTTTGTTTTTCTGGTATTGAGTTGTATGAGCTGCTTGTATATTGTGGAAATTAATCCTTTGTCAGTTGTGGTTTTTTTGCTATTATATTCTCCCATTCTGAGGGTTGTCTTTTCACTTTGCTTATAGTTTCCTTTGCTGTGCAAAAGCGTTTAAGTTTAATCCGGTCCCACTTGTTTACTTTTGTTTTTATTTCTGTTACTCTAGGAGGTGGGTCAAAGAGGATCTTGCTTTGATTTATGTCATCAAGTGTTCTGCCTATGTTTTCCTCTAAGAGTTTTATAGTTTCTGATCTTACATTTAGGTCTTTAGTCCATTTTGCGTTTATCTTTCAGTATGATGTTAGGAAGTGTTCTAATTTCATTCTTTTACACGTAGCTGTCCAGTTTTCCCAACACCGTTTAATCACCTCTTTTGTAAAAAATAAGGGACCCATAGGTGCCCGGGTTTATATCTGGGCTTTCTATCTCATTCCATTGTTCTATACATCTGTTTTTGTGCTAGTACCATACTGTCCTGATGACTGTAGCTTTGTAGTATAATCTGAAGTCAGGAAGATAGATTCCTCCAGCTCCATTCTTCTTTCTCAAGACTGCTTTCACTCTTCAGGGTCTTTTGTGTTTCCATATGAATTGTGAAATGTTTTGTTCTAATTCTGTGAAAAATGCCATTGGTAATTTGATAGGGATCACGTTGAATCTGTAGATTGCATTTGGTAGTATCATCATTTTCACAATATTGATTCTTCCTACCCAGGAACATGGAGTATCTCTCCATCTGATATGTTGTCTTTGATTTCTTTCATTAGTGTCTTATAATGTTCTGTGTACAGTTCTTTTGTCTCCTTAGGTAAGTTTATTCCTAAATATTTAATTCTTTTTGTTGCATGGTGAATAGGATTGATTCCTTAATTTCTCTTTCTGATCTTTCATTGTTAGTATATAAAAATGCAAGTGATTTCTGTGTATTGATTTTGTATCCTGCAACTTTGCTAAATTCATGGATTAACTCTAGTAATTTTCTGATACTGTCTTTAGGGTTTTCTATGTACAGTATCATGTCATCTGCAAACAGTGATAGCTTTACTTCTTCTTTTCCAATCTGGATTCGTTTTATTTCTTTTTCTTCTCTGATTGCTGTAGCTAGGACTTCCAAAATTACATTGAATAATAGTGGTGAAAGTGGACACCCTTGTCTTGTTCCTAATCTTAGGGGGAATTCTTTCAGTTTTTCACCGTTGAGAATAATGTTTGCTGTAGGCTTATCATATTTGGCCTTTACTATGTTGAGGTAAGTTCCTTCTATGCCCATTTTTTGAAGACTTTTAATCATAAATGGGTGCTTAATTTTGTCAAAGTTTTTTTCTGCATCTATTGAGATTATCATATGGTTTTTATCTTTCAATTTGTTAATATGATTATCACACTGATTGACTTGTGTATATTGAAGAATCCTTGCATCCCTGGAATGAACCCAACTTGATCATGGTATCTGAGCTTTTTGATGTGTTGCTGAATTCTGTTTGCTAAAATTTTGTTGAGGATTTTTCTATTTATGTTCATCAGTGATATTGGCCCATCATTTTCTTTTTTTGTGTTGTCTTTGTCTGTGTTTGGTATCAGGGTGATGGTGGCCTCGTAGCATGAGTTTGGAAGTGTTCCTTCCTCTGCAATTTTTGTTAAAGAGTTTTAGAAGGATAGGCATTAGCTCTTCTCTAAATGTTTGATAGAATTCTCCTGTGAAGCCATCTGATCCTGGGCTTTTGTTTTTTGGGAGATTTTGGATCACAGCCTCAATTTCAGTGCTTATAATTGGGTTGTTCCTAATTTCTATTTCTTCCTGGTTCAGTCTTAGAAGATTGAACTTTTCTAAGAATCTGTCCTTTTCTTCCAGATTATCCATTTTATTGCCATATAGTTGTCCATAAGTCTCTTACAGTCCTTTGTATTTCGGCATTGTCTGTTGTAACCTCTTCTTTTTCATTTCTAATTTTGTTGATTTGATTCTTCTCTCTTTTCTTCTTGATGAGTCTTGCTAAAGGCTTGTCAATTTTATCTTCTCAAAGAAACAGCTTTTAGTTTTATTAATCTTTACTATTGTTTCTTTCATTTCTTTTTCATTTGTTTGTGCTCAGATCTTTATGATTTCTTTCCTTCTATTAATTTTGGGGGTTTTTTGTTCTTTTTTTCCAGTTGTTTTAAAGTTAGGTTGTCTAGTCAATGTTTTTCTTGTTTCTTGAGGTAGGATTGTATTGCTATAAGCTTTGCTCTTAGAACTGCTTTTGCTACATCCTGTAGGTTTTGAGTTGTCGTGTTTTCATTGTCATGTGTTTCTAGAAGGTTTTTGATTTCCCTTTTGATTTCTTCAGTAACCTATTGGTCATTTAGAAACATGTCTAATCCCCATGTGTTTATGTCTCTTACGGGTTTTTTCTTGTGATTGGCATCTAGCCTCACAGCGCTGTGTGTAGTGTTGCATTTGGAGAAGATGCTTGACAAGATTTAAATCTCCTTAAATTTACTGAGGTTTGCTTTGTGACCCAAGATGTGCTCTGTCCTGGAGAATGTTCCATGTGCACTTGAGAAGAAGGTGCATTCTTCTGCATTTGGATGGAATGTCCTGAAGATATCAATAAGATCCATCTCATCTAATGTATCATTTAAGACTTGTGTTCCCTTATTAATTTTCTGTTTTGATGATCTGTCCATTGGTGTGTGTGGGGGTGTTAAAGTCGCCTACTATTATTGTGTTACTGTCAATTTCTCCTTTTATGTCTGTTAGTGTTTGTCTTATGTACTGAGATGCTACTATTTGGGTGCATAGATATTTAAAATTGTTTCCTCTTGGATTGATCCCTTGATCGTGTAGTGTCCTTCCTTATCTCTTGTAATCTTATTTATTTTAAGGTCTATTTTGTCTGATATGAGGATTGCTACTCCAGCTTTCTTATGCTTTCCATTTGCAGGGAATATATTTTTCCATCCTCTCACTTTCAGTCTATATGTATCTTTAGGTCTGAAGTGTTTGCTTATAAACAGCATGTATTTGGGTCTTTTTTTGTATCCATTCAGTCAGTCTGTGTCTTTTGGTTGGAACATTTAATCCATTTACATTTGAAGTAATTATTGTTATATATGTTCCTATTGCCATTTTCTTAATTATTTGGTGTTGATTTTGTAGATCTTTTTTCTTCTCTAGTATTTCTTGACTATATAAGTCTGTTTAACATTTGTTGTAAAGCTGGTTTGGTGGTACTGAATTCTCTTGACTTTTGCTTATCTGAAAATCTTTTTATTTCTCCATCAATTTTGAATGAGATCCTTGCCAGGTACTATAATCTTGGATGTAGACTTTTCCCTTTCAGTACTTTAAATATATCCTGCCATTCCCTTCTGGCCTTCAGAATTTCTGCTGAAAGATCAGCTGTTAAGTGTATGGGGTTTCTCTTGTATGTTACTTGTTGCTTCTCCCTTCCTGCTTTTAATATTCTTTCTTTGTGTTTAGTCTTTGTTAGTTTGATTAGTATGTGTCTTCGTGTGTTTCTCCTTGGGTTGATCCTGTATGGGACTCTTTGTACCTCTTGGATTTGATTGACTATTTCCTTTTCCATGTTGGGGAAATTTTCAACTATAATCTCTTCAAAAATTTTCTCATACCCTTTCTTTTTCTCTTCTTCTTCTGAGACCCCTATAATTCAAATGTTGGTGCATTTGATATTGTCCCAGAGGTCTCTGAGACTATCCTCAGTTCTTTTCATTCTTTTTACTTTATTCTGCTCTCCAGAAGTTATTTCTACCATTTTATCTTCCAGCTCACAGATTCGTTCTTCTGCTTCAGATATTCTGCTATTGATTCCTTCTAGAGTATTTTTAATTTCAGTAAATTGTGTTGTCTCTATATGTTTATTCTTTAATTCTTCAAGGCCTTTGTTAATTGATTCTTGCATTTTCTCCATTTTGTTTTCGAGGTTTTTGATCATCTTTACTATCATTATTCTGAATTCTTTTTCAGGTAGTTTGCCTATTTCCTCTTCATTTATTTGGACTTCTGTGTTTCTAGTTTGTTCCTTCATTTGTGTAGCATTTCTCTGCCTTTTCATTATTATTTTTTTAAACTTATTGTGTTTGAGGTCTCCTTTTCCCAGGCTTCAAGATTGAATTCTTTCTTCCTTTTGGTTTCTGCCCTCCTATGGTTGGCCCTGTGGTTTGTGTAAGCTTTGTATAGGGTGAGATTTATGTTGAGTCTTTGTTTGTTTGTTTGTTTTGTTTTTTTCTCTGATGGGTAAGGCTGAGTGAGGTGGTAATCCTGTCTGCTGGTGATTTGGTTTGTGTTTTTGTTTTGTCTGTTGTGTAGATGAAGTGTTCTGCACAGGATGTTACTGGTGGTTGGGTCTTGTATTCAAGTGGTTTCCTTTGTGTGAGTTCTCACTCTCTGATACTCCCTAGGGTTAATTCTCTGGTAGTCTAGGGTGTTGGAGTCAGTGCTCCCACTCCAAAGGCTCAGGGCTTGAAACCGTGTCTGAAGATGACCCAAAGCTGGCAGGGATATCAAATTTGTTGAAGAAAAAACTGAGATTCAAAATGGGCTCAGAGGGGCTGGAGTACTAGACTGTTCCAGCCTCTTCATGGCCTGAGTGGAGGGGAGCCATTGCCAAGGGTTCTGCCCTTCAGCACTGGGGATGGCAGGAGGAGCAGGAACTGGGAGGGGAATGAGGACAAGAGGGATGGGAGTCACAGCAACTGTGTTGGAGGCCATAGAAGGAGGAGGAGGGGGAGGAGCAGGCGGCGGTAGCAGCGTCTGTGGCAGCTGCTCAAATACAGATTTTTAATATTTAGTGGGTACGTACTGGTCCACCTGAACCAATTGCTAAATTGGTGAAAGCTTCCTGTTCTCTGGGTAAATACTTTCCTGAGCACCCTCAGTGTCCCCTTTCCTGCAGAGGAGACATCCCCCCAGAGCACACTCAAGCCCACTTCCCTACGTTCTGGCTATAAAGAGGTTCCATCTGGCATTAAGGACCTGCATCTCCCTGACTCCATCACAAGGTCTCACATCCATTTGATGACAAGTCTTTGCCCAGAGCCCTGATAGCTGTTAACTACTTTGATTATCAGCCCTGCCTTTAGGCGATGCAGTCTGCAGCCTCTGGGCTGGACCATGCAACCCTGCCCGTGGAGCAGGGATGTGTTCTATCACACATGGCTTTTTAGGTGTTTGGGTCGATTTTAACTTTTAATTGGAAAAGCTCTTTTATTTTCAGAAGTGTGTACATTTCCATAGCACAGCGCTAACCCTGATCAATCTGGAGAGAATTAGGTAAATTTTTATAACTGAAGGGAAACAGGAAATTTATTTTTAAGTTTTGCGGCTCTAACACATTAAAATAATGTGATTTTTTTGTACAAGTATTGAATGCCATTCCAGAGACATGTTTAAGTTCTTTATAGTCAGCATCAGATGGCAGTACAGCTTGAAAAGAAAACAGTAAAATATCTATTTCTTCCTTTTAAGCCTGCCTGTTTTCCTTTCCTTCACAAACAGCCATCTAAGTGAGACTGGAAGGCCAACCGTAGAGGAACCTGTTGTTTCTCCTCCAAGAGATTGTTCTGTCTCTAGAGAAGCACGTGTTCTGATTTAATTAGAAACCGGTGGGGCACTGGGCCGGCTGGCTGGCGGCTCTGGCCGCCCTGGAAGCCGGAGGGCTGAGTGGAGGCCAGGGAGTCTGAGCATATCTTTGGGGTAAGAGATTTGGTTACACAAGGGAGGGGAGCTGATGGCTGGTCCGCTCATTTGGAGAAAACTTTCTGGGTGGTAGGAACTAAGGATAGAGTGTAAGAAACTGATACACTGGGAGAGGAGTGAGGTGAGCAGAAGAGGCCAGGCCCTGGCTGCCTGTGTCAGCCTGCGGAGGGCAGCTTCGCCTCTCCCCTGCATCTCCCCGTCTCCCCCAAATGGAGTTCATGGGACTAAATCATGGTGGGGTTCGCCTGGTGCCCATTTCCAGAGCTCTTTCTCCTCATGACCACCCAGATAAACCCACTTCTCAGTGCACTAGCTAACGGGCTAACTTCTTGGTCATCCTTTCCAGGCTTTCCTGAGGTGGTAGAATGGAGAGGAAGGCAGACACTTCTTGAATTCCCTTCCTCTGAAGCAGAGGCATTAGCTTCCGTGTCTTCTCCCTCTGCAGCTGGACTCTCCTGCTTTTATACCTCCTGCTCCTTCGTGTCCTAACCAGGGCTTACAGACCTCTCTCCCCCGTAGGATGTGGATCCTGTGATGCCAATGACCAGACCTTCCCTTGTTTGTAGAGCCAGCATCTGGTGCTGTATCTGCACAGATTAATTCAGTAAGTGGAATATATATTTGCCAATCAAAGGCCAAAATCCAGGCTAGTTGGGAAAGAGTACTGACATTATTGTGTACATTTGACACAATGATACTGCTTTCACGGAATCAAAGGGCAGTGAAGGCCTTGCAGTGCCTGGGGAATCAGGAGTATGAGTCACACCGGGAGAAGCAGAGTGACGCAGGTGGGATCAGTGAGATTTTAGTCATGGCATGGTTTATGAGCTGGGAAATTGGTTGTCACTCAATGTTGAATAGTCACTCAGATATATGCACAACCCTCCAATGTTCATCTCAGACATTCTGGCCAAATCAGTGTCCTATTTGTATAATCTACATTCACTGTGATTCCAGTTTGAATTTCTTGTGTACTCCATTCCCACCCTATTGGAATTAGCTGAACTCATTTGTTGAATCCTCACAGTGAGCCTAGGAGGTACACCTTGCTGGTATGAACCCTCACAGGGGCTCTGGAAGGTGGGGACCATCCTTACTGTGCATCTGAGGCTCTGGGGCTCAGACTGGTCCCAAGGCAGGATGGCCTTGTGATTGGAGAGGCTCTTTCCAGA
>NW_024070204.1:34778569-34838165 GCF_014754425.2 Oryx dammah
GTGACTTGCTCCGTGTCAGATGCACATGTATTTACGAGAACTGTGTGACCTCTATTGTTTCCTTTCTCTGGGACGCCAGGAGAGACGGCTCTAAGCGGCATTCCTTCAGTTGTGCTAGTTCCGGAGTTGGGAAGAACCTGTTCAACTCGCAAGCTGGACAGGCCTTTCTCTTGGACCTGAAAGATTTATGACCTGATCATCCAGAAGCCCCACCACAAAAACCTCATTGAGCCGGTTACATGTTATCTTCCGAATATCAGCTCAGATGAAAAGGGCCGTCTGGCCCACTGACAACCATCCATTGGATTCTGTACAGTGTATTATTGTCCAACGCTTCCTCAGGAGCTATAATTAGGTGATGGTGTAAGGAGGCCACGGCGTGCGTTTGAATAGCGACTCTATTTGGGTCATGATGTCACTCACTTGAGTCCCCTCTCATCATATAGCCTTCACCAGAGTGTGGTTGGAATTCAGCACACATGAAATCAGACCTTCACTGAGTTTTTCATGAAGTAATGATAGTGCTTGGGATGAAGAGCCTTTACATACCTGAAATAATTATGACTTAAGAGTCGAAGTTCTGGGACCCACTCTTTAGCTCTTTAATCTGGACAAGCCTCCTAGAGACTTCTTTTGTTCATCTGCTAATTAGGGATCATGGTACTAGTAACTTCTATGGGTTATAACATATGGTGTATATATTACTTGCCTTTCTCTCATCATACCCAATCGATGACTACATCCTGAATGTTCCACCTCTGAAGTATTAATATCTCGCAACTCTTTCCACAGTTCTCTGTCACCACCAGGCCCAGCCACCATCCACTCTTGCTGTAGATCCTTGCACTAGCCTCTTGGCTGGTTTCACTGCACCCACTCTTATGTTCCTCTAATCGACAGGCTGCTTCCACAATCATCTTGATGGCCAATCGCCTGGAACACAGCCTCCAGCTTCAAACCTTCCAGTGGTTTGAACTAAGCCATTCTCTGCAGCTGAAGCCCCAGTTCCTCATCTTGACTTGTAAGTAATGCATCGTCTGTCTTTGTCTGTATTGCAAAGCTCAGGTCATGCCACGCGTCTCCCCCACTCCCGCCACTGCATCAGCATTCCAGCCAAATCAGCTTATTTTCAGCCACTCAAATACCTCAGGAACTCTCCTCTTTGAAAGCCCTCTGCACTGGTTGTTCCTTCTGCTTAGCACATTCTCTTCCCTGCCTTGCCAACTCCAGATGCTCCTTTGAGAATCATTTTGAAATGCTGCTTCCTCAGGAAATCCTCCTGAGATGTCCCCCGCCACCTCCACCGTTATTATAATCTCCTAATAAACAGGCATGCTCTACTTCCCAGCATATGTCACAACTCCAATTAAATAATTACCTGGAAAGCATTTGTTTAAAGCTTATCTTCCTCTCTGGACTGTTTCTAAAACCCGGTTTCATTTCTAGTACACTAAGCGGCACACAACGTTCACTCATAAAACGTTGTGGAGGGATGAAACTTGTTATTCCTCTCAGCACTCAATCTGCCATTTTTTGCAATTGAATATCCTTGGGTCACCTTTGCTAGTTAATCTCCAGCCTCCTCTTGGTTGAGGATAGAAGGCTCTGTGTGAAGGAACTCCATCTCTAGGTTTTCCTGGCCACCGAGGGCTGAAAGCATGCTAAGAGTCAGAAAAGAGTCTCTAGGCTGCTGAATGTTACAGCTAGAAAGACACTTAGGGTTCAGTGAACCCCTTGGCCACATTTTAAAGACGGGGAAACTGAGGCCAAGAGAAATTGAAAGTTATGCTCAAGAGCAGAGCTAAGGAATGGATTCAGTGACCCTAAGATATTCTTTTCTCAGGCATTAACACACACATAGAAAACATATTTATACACAGTTTGTAGAACATTTTCTAAGTTTCATTTCTGTTGTTCTATTGATCTTTATAGCAGCCTTGAGAAGAAGGTAGGGCAATCGTTCATCCTCATTATACAGACAAGGAAATAAGGACAGGATGTCTGGTGACTTATGCCCACATCCAAGGTCAACCCAACTTACAAGTGCAAGAGCCTGAGTCCCCGAGCTTCAGGTTCTAGGGTGCATGTTTTTTCCACTACATTGCTCTGTTTCTCTTACAAATAAATACTTGTGTGTGTGCTTAGGCGCTCAGTTGTATCCGACTCTGCAACCCCATGGACAGTAGCCCACCAGGCTCCTCTGTCAACAGAATTTTCTAGGCAAGAATACTGAAATAGGTTGCCATGCCCTCCTCCAGGGAATCTTCCTGACCGAGGGACTGAACCCGCATCTCTTGCGTCTGCTGCATTGGCAGGCAGATTCTTTACCATTAGCGCCACCTGGGAAGCCCCAAACAAATACTTGGGCAACTCCATTTCTGGTAAGAAATGCATCAGCCAGAGAGTCTCAGATGGGAGCAGAGAAAAGTTCTGTTTCATTCTCTTCCTTGTTCACTTAGTGACTGTGACGTCTGTGACCCAGGTTTCCCTCTGTCCGGTGACACAGGATAAAGTCAGAGGAGGTGATGGGAGGCGGGGGCGAGGGATGTAGGTGCTAAGAAGTCAAGGCTAAGCCCTCGCTCTGCTACTCACAGCTGGGAACCCTAACCAGCTCATTAGGAGGCTCTCTGAGCCTTAGGTGTCTAGCTGTAAAACAGGTACTTGTTGCCTCTCTCTAGCATTGTTCAGGATTAAATGAGATAGTGCTTATAAGACACAGAGAAAACAGAAGGCACTGCTTAAGCACTATTTATCCTAACACCCAAGGCAGCCTGCAGCAACAGAGTTGAGAAAAAAATGTCAGAAAAGGTCAGCCTTTGGGTCAAAGAGGTATAAGGAGTTCTCAGGAGGGCACCATGAACCCTGAGGTATGGTTGAAAGGGGAGGTTTGCAGCTGATGCAGACTGTATTTTAGCTGCAGTCTCTTTGGCTGCCTCCTGATTTCATCAGTCCCCATGTGTCCTGACTGCTGCTTCAGTGCCTTGCTTGTGGTGAATGGAGGTGGAGTTGGGGGACTAGCTTGTTGAGGGTAGACAGTGTCCTAGCTGCCCCCGTCACCCCAGAAGAATCAACACATTTCCATACAAATTAAAATCCTGTCTCTGCATTTGGAGTGGAGAAGTTAAAAAGGAATGGGAGAAAACGTTTATAAATTCATCTGACTGTCAATCTGAAAATGGTTCCATTCTTAAAGCCATTTGTGAGCTTTTGTTTTCCTAAGCTGCAACTTTACAAAATGCATCCAGAAACCACGCTTTAAAGAAATCTACTCGACCGAGCTGTGAACACTGCTGATTTATGAGTACTTTTCTTCACAGTCTAGAAGTTAAAACAACATCCCTGATGGTGAAACTACAAAACATAAATTGAGAATTTCATTATTGACATTTAAATTAAAATTTCATGGCAGACTCAGGAGCGAGGAGGCGGGGTTGTGGAAAGATGTGGCAGGTGATCAAAGTAGAAATCCAGTTTAAAAAAAAAGAGATCAGGTCATTCCTGGGGAGGGTGGTCCGCTTCTGGAGAAATGATGGCCCTGGGAATTTACCATGTCCCTGGGCTGCGCTTCAGCGCACAGGCTGTCACTTGTCCACAGATCAAGGACAAGTCCAAGGGCAGACCCATCCTCCCGAAGTCCCCAAGACTGAGATGAAAGCAGAAGCTGGAATAATTTCCAGCGTGAAATCACTGTGGCAAAGGTCCGGAATCCTACACAGGCATAGCGAGCTCATTCTCTCCATGTGGGACTCCTTGTCTAATGAGGGGGCAGAGAATGTCTGAGTCTGCCCCCAACCAGGGCCCCAGGGCACCAAGTCCCCAAGCCAAGTCTCCTGTGCCACCATCGCCACCAAACCCCATTTTGAAGGGCACAGCTTCTTTTTCTAAGGAGAAGACAAAGCCTTCTCTCCTTCACAGAGTCATATAGTCATATATTTTTCAAAGATTGAAAATGATGAATCCAAGTTCATAAATGAGATATTCAGCATGGCAAGGAAATTGAGGCATGCACATACATATGCCTGGAAATAGCTTCTATGGTTAAGGAAGTGAGGATGTTACTGTGTGTGTGGGTGGGAAAGGAAGGTGCTCTTGGACTATACTGTCTAGCTTAGCTTAGTTAAATTGTCGAGCATAAGGAACCTAGTAGTAAGTGTCCAGTGGATTGGGAAGACACAGTTGTGATGGTGGGCAATATGATTCCCAGCGTCGTCACTGTGTCTGGCTGCAGGTCCCTGTTCTGCTTTTGCCCACAACCCTGGGCTCTCATCCCCGCCTCCAGGCCATCAGTGATCATGTGGGAGCTGGTGACCCCTAGCTCTTCATCCTCAGGCTCTACTGTCCATCTTCACCTTCACGTCCCACAGGCAGCCTAAGGGCACCACATCCAACGTGGAGAACTGGTCACCAAGCAAGGGCACTTGCTGTGCCCCCCGGTGGCTCCATCGATCCCATCATCCAAACATAAGCCTGGGAAGAGTCACACCCCCAGCTTCTCCCTCTGCCCTGTGTCTAACCTGTTGCCACATTATTTCTTCTTTCTGCTCATCGCACTGGTCTCCTCCTCTCCTTCCCACCCCAGCTATGACTGTCTTGGTTCAGACCTTCAGCTACGTCTTGCTCCTGGGCTGTTGCGGTTGCCTCCAAACTGGTCTCCCTGGCTTCTCTATCTCCTCCAAGCCATGCTCCACACTGTTGCTGCAGGAATCTTTCTGCAGCTCAAATGTAATTTTGATGTGACCCTCAAGGCTTTGGGTCACCTGCAAGATGAAGTCCAAATTCCTCACCGAGGCAGGCGAAGTTCCCCTGGCCCTGCACCCTGTCCATCTCTCCAGCTTCCTCTTTTCTTCAGTTCTCTAACTTCTTCACTCAGCACATGTTTATTACACCTGCTTGGTGCCAGGTACTGTGCAGGTGAAGGGACACGGTGGTGAAAGTAACCATCACCCTGCACCATATAATCTGTCTACACGAAGCACGTGCTGTTCAAGCTTAATGCGTTTGCTCACTCAGTTCTCTCTGCTGCTCCCCTGAGCCCGCACGTCCTTCCCCCACATCTGCGGGCAGGAACACTCATCTTTCAGTCCTTGGCTTAGGGCCCCTTCTTTAACAAAGCCACATCAGAACTCTCCTTTCTCTGCACCCCAGCTACCGTGTGTATACAGGTCTTTCATGAGCTCACAGTATTCCAAGGCTGGCCGTGCTTCATCTGACCTCTGTGGCCTCAGGCAAGTCCTGGGCCTTGGTTTCCTCGTCTGTGAAATGAAGGCATCATGATACTGCAAGGAAGGAAGAACTATACCTCGACCCATCTTAAATGTTCACTTGGGGCCCTTCAAAAAGAAATAACAGGAGAAAAATGGCTTACTAAGATGTGTAGCACACATCATATGGGAGAATCCTGTATAAAAATATAATAACTCAAAGTGGTGGCTTAGAATTTCAGCTTATCTAGCATCTTAAGCAAAGAACAGAAAATTTGGAGAGGAGAAATATCAATAACTTCAGATATGCAGATGACACCACCCTTATGGCAAAAAGTGAAAAGGAACTAAAAAGCCTCTTGATGAAAGTGAAAGAGGAGACTGAAAAAGTTGGCTTAAAGCTCAACATTCAGAAAACGAAGATCATGGCATCCGGTCCCATCACTTCATGGCAAATAGATGTGGAAACTGTCAGACTTTATTTTTTTGGGCTCCAAATCACTGCAGATGGTGACTGCAGCCATGAAATTAAAAGAGGCTTACTCCTTGGAAGAAAAGTTATGACCAACCTAGATAGCATATTCAAAGGCAGAGACATTACTTTGCCGACTAAGGTCCGTCTAGTCAAGGCTATGGTTTTTCCAGTGGTCATGTATGAATGTGAGAGCTGGACTGTGAAGAAGGCAGAGCGCCGAAGAATTGATGCTTTTGAACTGTGGTGTTGGAGAAGACTCTTGAGAGTCCCTTGGACTGCAAGGAGATCCAACCAGTCCATTCTGAAGGAGATCAGCCCTGGGTATTCTTTGGAAGGAATGATGCTAAAGCTGAAACTCCAGTACTCTGGCCACCTCATGCGAAGAGTTGACTCATTGGAAAAGACTCTGATGCTGGGAGGGATTGGGGGCAGGAGGAGAAGGGGACGACAGAGGATGAGATGGCTGGATGGCATCACTGACTCAATGGACGTGAGTCTGGATGAATTCCGGGACTTGGTGATGGACAGGGAGGCCTGGCGTGCTGCAATTCATGGGGTCACAAAGAGTCGGACACGACTGAGCGACTGAACTGAACTGAACTGAATGGGACAAAGGAAAGCAGTTGTAGGCTTCCAAGGGCGCCAAACTGTGGGAAGGTAAATAAAGGGAGGAAACTAATGGACTGAGGTTTGTTTGCAGATCTCTCCCAGGCCATCTCTGGTCTGATAAGAATCTGTCTTCAGAAAAAAGAGAATTTACATCCTGAAAAGGAAACTTTTTCTGACTTTGTTGCTTTTCTTTTTTTTTAAGGCTGCTCCATGTGGGCATGCAGGGATCTTATTCCCTGACCAGGGATTGAACCTGTGACCCCTGCAGCAGGAGCACCAAATCTTAACTACTGGACTGCCAGGGAAGTCCTGAGTTTGTTGCCTCTTAATTGCCTTTAGCTCAAGATGCCAAAGAGGCATATTTTGGGGTGACATATCCTGGTTTCTTTCAATTTCAACATGATGTTTTAAACATAGCCTGGCCCATTGTGTACCCACTGAATATTAGCTGCTATGATGACGATAATGATGTTGGCAACAAGGAAGAGAAAAATGAGGCAGCCGCCATGGAAAACAGTTTGGTGGTTTCTCACAGAGTTTAACATAGAGTCATCACATGACCAAGCAGTTTCATGCCTAGGTATTTACCCAAGGGAAGTGAAAACACATATACACATAGAAACTTGTACACAAATATTTATAACAGAATTATTTGTAATACCCAAACCCTAGAAACAACCCAAATGTCCATTGACAGATGAATGGATAAACAAATTGTGTATATAACACAAAGGAATATTACTCAGTCATGAAAAAGGAAGGTCTGATACAGGCTACAACTTGACTGAGTCTTAAAAACATGATCTGTCAGATTACTAAGGGATGAGTTGCGCCTTGTGGAAAACAGAATTCTAACAGTTTGTTCCAAAGTGACGTCTGTGAACACAGACCTGAAATACTAGGATTTGGATGGAAAAGGAAGGATGCCCCAAACAACAGGGAGCATGAGAGCAGGATCAAGCAAATACCGGGGAACATGGTGGGTGGGCGTGAAAAGGGATTCTTGTCAACACTGGTCAGAGGGTAGCAAGGAGGGAGGCCGGTGGGCAAGGTGCTATGGATGCCATCAAGAGGTGTGGGCTCCATCCTCTGGGAAGGGCCTGCAAAAACCAGGGCAGTGAATGAATAGGGAGACTAGGAGCAAAGGGATGTGGGAGGATTTTGTGGCTATGAGGAGAAGCCTGGGGAGAAGTAAGGCAGCTGTAGAAAAGACTCCATCTGCAGGGAATATATAGGACAGTGTGGCAGGTGAGGCTGAAATCAGACTGTGGGATTCAGTAGCGAATGTCTGCAACTCACAGCAGGCGAGCACTGCCCGTGCAGGTGGAAGTGGCGAATGCTATGATGTCTTGTCCGGCAGAAGGTGGGGCTCTGAGTGGGGCTGCAGGTGCCCTGGCTCCGGGTGTATCTCCCAGGTCTCCAGTTCCTTGAGTCCACTGGACATCACCTCCCTTGTGATCCTGCAGCCTTTGGCACTTGCCTCAATTTCAACTTGTTCTTCTTTCTCAGTAGATGGGGAACATCTTGAGGGCAGATGTCTTGATTGCCACACAGTTCAGACAGGAGGCACTCAGTCTCTGCTCATTTGATTGAAGAGCATCTCATCATCTAGGGAAGAGGACTTCCCTGGTGGTTCAGACAGTAAAGAATCCTCCTGTAATGCAGGAGACCTGGGTTCAATCCCTGAGTCAGGAAGATTCCCTGGGGAAGGGAATGGCTACTCACTCCAGTACTCTTGCCTGGAGAATTCCATGGACAGGGGAGCCTGGCCGGCTATGGTCTATGAGTTCGCAAAGAATCGGACACTACTGAGCAACTAACACTTTTACTTTTCACTGCCTTCCAAATACCCTTAGAAAAAGAAAATGCCTTCCCAATTAATGGTTACAGGTGACATTCCTAACTTGTTGCCTGGTGCGGACAGGAAGAAGGACTTGAGGAATGAATAAATCCCTCAGTTCAGTTCAGTTGCTCAGTCGTATACAGCTCTTTGAGACAGAGGATGAGATGGTTGGATGGCATCACCGACTCAATGGACATGAGTCTGAGTAAACTCCAGGAGTTGGTGATGAACAGGGAGGCCTCGCGTGCTGCAGTCTGTGGGGTCGCAAAGAGTCGGAGTAAGTCTCTAGGAGAGGTCAAAAGTCATCTCTTTTTTCTTTCCTTTTAGCTTCTGCATTTTTGCATGGTGGTTGCATTTTGGTGGGAAGCTTGGAAGGCCTCAAGAAGGATAATGGTGGGTTTGATCTGAGAAGAGATGAAAGAGTATGAAGGAGATTTGGTATGTGATGAAGGAGAAAAGAATCAAGAAAATGCTTGGTTTACCAGACTTTACCATGCAAACAGGCCAGGCCACAGGCCCTGGTTGTCATTGGGCACCTTTACTTGGCTGGGCCTCTGATGCTCCTGGGAGGCTGTGGGCCGTCTGACTGCATTTCAGCACTGTGCTTAGTGGCCTGGCTGTAACAGTCAGCATTACAGAGGCACTGTAGCTTCACTTCTGGGTTTTCTAATTCCACCTTGCAGGATAACTATCTGCTCTTTAAGCCAGTGTTACTTGCCTGATAGTGTTTTTCATACAAAAATTTTAGCTTTCAGCATTAACTCTGCTTGTGACTATTTACCCTTCCACCAAGGCCAGGAAAGTAGTCAGAACTGGCCCAGGCTTGTTGAAAGTGTTCCCGGATCAATATTCTTAAACTACCGTCTTCCCTGTGTCCCTCCACTGTAAACATCGGCCACGGTCTACGTTGTTGCTACTCAAGGCATGGTTTGAGGACCAGCATCAGCGGCATCACCTGGGAACTTGTTAAACTATCCCAGACCTGCTGAATCAGAATCTGCATTTTAGCAAAGTCCCTGGGTGCTTTGTTTGTACACTGAAGTTGGAGGAGGTCTGGTTGACGTAGACTGAGAGACGCACAGCTTCTTAGTTGACACCATATCACTGATGATTGCTCCTCCAAATAAATATTCACTCCAGGATATCTGATCTAAATCAGCTGGTGCCCTTAAAAAGCTCTCTCTTAATGTGTGTGCTTATGGCATTTACTTTTAGACGTCATTACTATTTTTGCCCACAGAAATTTGTCCAGTACTTATTCTTCCATAAGGGATTTCTCTTGAGATGCCACCTGTATTTCCCCAATTGTCCATGTCCCACAATCAATCCCATGTCCACCCCACTTCCATATCAAGCCTGACATTCCAGACGCTACACCATGTGAGAACCCACTGTCCCTTTCTTTGCATGGACAAGAGTTGGGCAGCCTTCAGAACATACCATATTTGTTCATTCACACTTACGTATCTTAGCTTTTTGGGGGGTCACCTATGGAAGTCCTTTTACCCCTTGGGTCATTCTTTCAAGATCTAATTGTAGCTACATGATTTGTTTGAAGCCCTTCCTAGACGCATCAAAAGTATCAAGGCCACACTGCTCCTTCCCTTATCCAAACTCAGATCATATGTCTATACCTATGATTTGGGCACAAAATCCTAGGGACCTTTGCATTGAAGTGTCAATAGTTTTACTTGCTTACAAAGAAACAGCTGGATGATTCTCTTTTTCACTTTAAATTTGGAAATAATTTTAGATAGAAAAGTTGTCAAAATAAAAAGAGGAGAACTCCCATACACCTTTCACTCAGCTTCTGCTAACACTAACATCTTCCATAACCACATACAGTGAGCAAAACCAGGAAATTAACCTTGGTACAACACTATCAATGACACTACAGATCTCACTAAGGGAGATTTCTTCAGTGTTCCTACTAATGTTCTTTTCCTATTCCAGGATCCAATCTGTGGTCTCACCTTGTTTTAGTAGTCATGTCTCCTTAGTCTCTTCCAAACTGGGAATAAATCTTCTCTTTCCTTGTTCCTCCCTCCCGCGCTTGACGCTTTTGAATAGTGCTGGTCAGATATGTTGTAGAACATCGTTCCGTTTGAGTTTGATACTTTCTCAAGGCTAGACTGAGGTTTTGCATTTCTGGTAAAAATTACGAGTGATTTTGCACCCTTCTCAGTGCATCCTTCTATCAGGGACTTGATATTAATACATCTTATTGCTGATGATCTTAGCCTTCCTCACCTTGTTAAGGTGGCTTCCGCTGAGTTTCTCTACTATAAAGTTACCATTTCTCCCTTTACAATTAATAACTATCTGGGGAGAGATATTTTGAAATTATGCAAATACCACTTTCTCCTCAAATATATGCCCACTGATTTTAACATCCATTGTGGATCTGCCTTCAAAATGTATCACTGTGGCACCCACTGTGTGTATATTCATAAACACTCAGTTGTGTGAGAGAAGTCCCTGTTTAAATCATTCCAGTAGGGTTTTCTATTACTTAGACTTTCTTTGAATTGTCTTTCTAAAGAGGTCCATTATAACAGGGTGGCACAATCAAATAAATAATGCAGTCTTGCATGCATCCATCCATCCATCTAATATTTCTTTCCATTTTTTTGTAAAATAAATCGATTGCCAATCTTCATATTTCTCCCAGTTAAGCCCTAACTGGTGTCCCCTACTCCCTGCTGTTCTGTTTGAATTATTACGTGAACTGGCTGTTTTGCCCAAATGAGTAAGCCAAGATAGGACCATTAATTTTTTTGAGCAGATGGTTGTCTAAATCGATGTGAAAAATGAGATGCCAAATTGTTTTCCTGGAATGTGCCATCACAGAGAATGCTGCTGTCGTGGACATCTGCTGCTTTTGCCCGCTCAGTGTCTCTCATCCCTTTCTTTAGGTGACAGCATCCAACTTGCTTTTTGCAGAATCTCCCCTCCTGTGTCTTTAGTCCACGTGGTTTCGTGGAGTTGGCCCACCCGCTGGCCTCGGAGGTGTGCACATGCCCCAGGCCTGCACAGAATTAGCCATCCCTTTGGCCATAGTAGGGTTTCAGTAGGAAAGAACTTGCCTGCCGCCGCAGGAGACTTAAGAGACTCGGGTTCAATCCCTGGGTCAGGAAGATTCCCCTGGAAGAGGGCATGGCAACCTATCCTAGTGTTCTTGCCTGGAGAATCCCACGGACAGAGAAGCCTGACAGGCTCCAGCTCATGGGATTGCAAAGAGTTGGACACAACTGAAGCAGCTTAGCTTGCACGCACACACTGGCCATAGTAAATGACTGAGAAATTGGCATCTGGTTCTAGTTGGCTAATCAGAATCTCTTCTAAAATCCTTGGTGGCATTATTACTGGGTATTTAAGAGAGCGGGGTGGAAGCCTGAAGCTTCACTGGACATCTTTGCCACTGTGTGTGGGGAAAACAGACTTGAGAATACGGTCGACACAGCGAGAGACAGTGAGGTGGGAAGAGTGAAAGGGACCTGTGCCTTGTGATGTCAGTTGATCACCTGGATCTAGCTTTTCCTGAAGCCAGGTCCATCCCAGGACTTTTCAGTTTCATGAGCCTACCTGTTCCCTTTCATTGTATAAGACAGCCTGAGTTGAGTTTCTTCTACTTGTAACTCAAAGTCCCGACAAATAGATACTTTTTAAGTATCCACTCCCCATGAGGACAGATGCTTGGGGCTCTGCAGGATTCAAAGACGGAGCCAGATGTGTGCCTTGCACTCTAGGAGCCCTCAACCTAGCCAAAACACAAGATCAGTGCACTAATATCCACACGAAAAGGGCCCATGTGATCAGCCTGATCCACCCACGAAGAGCTTGGCTGTTGGACTGCAGTGAAGCGAGTGATGAATACCAGCTGGGGGGAAATTGGAGCATTGAGGAGATGAGGGACTTTATTATTCCTGGCAGAGGGAAAGGCTTGGGTGAGGTCCAACTGTGGAAAGTGTAAGCATCTCAGTGAGTATTTTGAGATTTTGAGGTTCTATGGGTCATCCATAGTGACTGAAGGGTAAAGGTTAGGCTTAAAAGGAAGATTCAGGGGACCAAACAAAACAAAACAAAACAACCTAGAGAAAAGATTAGTTTAAAACAAATTGAAAAGCTTTTGATTGGCAGTCTGAGGGTTTGACTGGCAGCAGGAAGGCAGAGCAGGATTCTGAGTAGAGGAGCTAGGTGATTAAGATGTATTTGGCAGCAGTGAGCAGAGTTGGAGAGGGCAGGGCTGGGCAGCAGGTGAGGAAGCCAATGAGACTGGCTGGCTGAACTTCAGGGCAGGGTTGGGGAGGATCAGACAGAAAAAAGAAGGCTGGAGGCGGGTGGAATCCCAGCCTCTGAGAACATGCTGCCCAGAGCCTTTGGCCATATTTGCTCAAGAATCTTCCTTGTCATATCATTTGAAAGCCATACTTTTTATTTCACGCCAAACATTGTCAGAGGGAGCAGGGGCAGATTCATCCTGAACGTGAGCCAGCCAGCCTGGCACGCACACGTTTAATGGCATTCCAGACCTCGGGGCCTGGCAGGCGCCCTCGGAGCCCTGCCCCGGCTCTGGCTCCTGCCTCCCCGGAGTGAGGACCAGTATCCTTCTTCTTATTGGGTGACCTTCTGAGCAGAAAACGTCCAGCCCGAGACTCCGACCCAACCCCACACAAGCTGTGGACAGCTCGGCCCTCTTAGTGATGCCTCTGCTTTGGGAGCCATCCTGTTCACACCCTCTCTCCTCCTGCTCTCGCATTCTCCCCACTTGCCCAGGCTTGAGCAAGTCCCATCGGTACTGCAATCACTAACCCTCGCCCAAGTCACCATCGTTTCTCACCTTGATTCCTGCATCAGCCTGGCTGGTCTCCTGGCTTCCACAGTCTCAGTTCAGTTCAGTCCAGTTGCTCACTCATGTCTGACTCTTTGTGACCCCATGGACTGCAGCATGCCAGGCCTCTCTGTCCATCACCAACTCCCAGAGTTTACTCAAACTCATGTCCATCGAGTCGGTGATGCCATCCAACCATCTCATCCTCTGTTGAACCCTTCTCCTCCTGCCTTCCATGTTTCCCAGCATCGGGGTCTTTTCAAATGAGTCAGTTCTTTGCATCAGGTGGCCAAAGTATTGGAGCTTATTCCTTACAGTGAATATCCATAACTGATTTCCTTTAGGATGGACTGGTTTGATCTCCTTGCAGTCCAAGGGACTCTTAAGAGTCTTCTCTAACACCACAGTTCAAAAGCATCAGTTCTTTGGCTCTCAGCTTTCTTTATGGTCCAACTCTCACATCCATACATGACTACTAGAAAAACCATAGCTTTGACTAGACGGACCTTTGTTGGCAAGATAACGTCTCTGCTTTTTATTATGCTGTCTAGTTTTGTCATAGCTTTTCTTCCAAACAGCAAGTGTCTTTTAATTTCATGGCTGCAGTCACCATCTGCAGTGATTTTGGAGCCCAATAAAATGCAGTGACTTTGGAGCCCAGGAGTTCCGCAGTCTGCAACTCAGCAAAGCAGCTAGAACAACCGTTCTTTAACATCACAAACCAGATCTTGTCACCCGTCTTTTAAAACCCTTCTCATGGCTTTCTGCCTGAGTAAGAATAAAATCCCACATCCCTGTGGTGGCCCCAGGGACTCTGTGCCCTGACTCAGAGCATAACTGAATTTCCTCCTCAACTGGTTACCTCCTCAGCTGAATTTCCTACCCTTCCCTTGGAGCCTTTCTGCTGCTCCTCTGCCGGCCTCTGCTGATGGCTGCCTTTCTCTTCATGACCCATAACGTGCCTCATCATAACAGAGGCATGTATCTGTCAGAATAGGTGCAGGCATGCTTCAGTAACAGATAATTTCCACATTTCGGTGGCTCCCATAACACAAGGCTAGTTCTCAACCATCAGGCCATGTCTGTTGTGGGCTGGCAGAGTGGCCTTGTTCATCAGAGTCATTCCAAGTTGACAGAACAGCGCTTTCTTCACTCTTCCTGGTTGCTGTCCTCTAGAAAATGAAAGAGACTCTCAAGAGTCTCACAAGGGCCATTAAATGTTGGTTCAGAAGAAGCCCATGTCATCTCTGATCACATTCTTTGGCCAGTCACTGGCCTCGGTCAAGCACAAGAGAAGCCAGTTGTGTGATCTAATCACATAGCCAGGAATGGAAGGGGTCTGTCTTTATTTGGTCAACAGCGTGAGAGAGCAGCATAAGAACTCATTTATCTGTGTGTGTAGCATGGATTAGAACCCTTGGTGTGTCTTCCAGTCCAGACGTTATGAATGATGGCAGGGTCGGGGTAGAGACAGTGGAGAATGATGACAGAGAGGAGGGTTAATTACCTCTGCTCAAGCGCAGAGAAATGAGAACACAGCTGAGTTTGAATGCTCACTGGACCAGTAATGCATGTTAAAAAAAAAAAGGGGGGGGTGGTTATTTCTCAGGTCTTTTAGGCCAAGCATGACGGCATACTAGTGGTGAGGTGGAACAGTCCCCTTGCTCAGAAACAACTTACTTCTGGCATCTCCAGTTCTGCCATTAGAGATTCATTCCTTTGGTTCTATAATACCATTTCCCAAGTTGTGTCCGACAACACACTTAGATGTCAGCATGTGCTCCTTGGTCAAATAAGATGGTGAGGTGCTGAGTTAAACAACAGTGAACAGGCCTTGATTGGTATGTAACATGTACTGTCTCTTCCTGAGATGGAATCAAAATTTTCAGCATTTCTCCAGTTTTTAAAATCAAGGAACCCTTTCCTCCCTGAATGCTTCTCTAATGTTAACTAGATGGTTGGGGAAAGGCTGATCTGAGAGCCTTTTCAGTTCTCTGGTGTACGAGAGGCTTTTCGTGGGAGAAGGAAAGCACTGCAGACCAGGCTTTGAGAGGATGGGACAGCAGAGGGGCTGGGGGTCGGGGACAGAGGGTCTGAGAGGGAGAGGTCGGGTGCGAAGATCAAAAGTGACCCTTTCCTCAAGGATGGATACAGGGCAGAGTGCGAGCTCCTGACCCCACCTGCCCCTCCTCACACACCCGCCCTCCCTGCTCCCTCCCGCCTCTTGCCCAACCCATTCAGTCTCCAAAGCTCCACCTTTTCAAGCCAACAGCACACCAGGCCATCTCGAGTCCTGGCTTAGCTCTCCAGTCCTTGCTGCCTGAAACACCCTCTTTTCTTCAACTCCAGTCAGGGAAATTCCTTCTCTCTTTTAACCATCTGTCAGGCATCCACCTCCAGAATGCCATCCTTGATACCTTTATCTACCCCACAGCCTCAGCTGGGTTTATTATTCCTCTAAGCTCCCATAAAATACTCTGTCTCTTCATCGCTGCCCTCATCACTTGATATTTTTAAAAGATATTTGTTTACTTATTTATTTGGTTGTGCTGGGTCTTAGTTGTAGCCTGTGGGATCTAGTTACCTGACCAGGGGTCAAACCCAGGTCTCCTGGTTTGGGAGCTCAGAGTCTTAGTCACTGGACCATCAGGGAAGTCCCACCACTTTGTACTTTAATATTCTTATTTCTGTCCCTCTAATCTGGGATGCTCTTGAGGGCTTTATCTTTATAGCCTTATATCCTCCTCTGCTAGGAGATAGATACTCAGGAATTAATTGAATAAATGAGGCCCACATACAAGAAGTGTGTCAAAATCCCCTACATGTCCCAATTGAAAGAATTCCCCAAGTTAAAAGGATCTATTCCACATATTTGAAAACCTCATCTTGTCTGTCATGCCCACCTCAGCTGGTTCTCCTCTCCTGGGGCCTAAAGTCTTCTCTCTGCCTTCCTCACCATCTGCTCTTCTGTCTGACCCATTCTTACCTCTCTAATCCCCTCATGTCCGATTCATATCTTCTCAAGAAGAGTGAGTGAGTCTTAGAAGGTTAACGGCCATGCTTAGGTTTGTTTCCTGGAACAGGAAGTAAATGCAAATATCCTGAGAAGACAATCTAACTTTAAGGGTGAGAAGAAAGTGTTTTGTTTGTTTATTTTGTAGTTCAAGATTGGCTTTAATGACTGAATAAGATGGGGAAAACTAGAAAAAACCTGTGGGTAGAGGACCTGGACAGGTTGTTGCTGGCAATGCACTCAGAGCTGAATCACAGCTTTTGTGGGTCAGAGGCCCTCAATGAGTAATCATTTTAATAGTCATGTCCCAAATAGCACATGCCCCAAATGTTGCATGAGATATAATTATACTAAGAAATTAGGCCTGTTTATCTGAAATTAAAGTTATCTGGGAACCCTACTGTGTAGTTGTCCCTGACTTTTTTTTTTTTTTCCAGGTTTCTTCCCACCTGCTGCTCTTGGAGGCATTCTGGCACTTTTCAGGCACCTGTCACCGCATATCCTCCACCCCGACTGCACTCCCATCATTGTTATCCTCACCTGCAACGGGGCCGGGACGTGGCAGCATATTAATGATCACATATGAGTAAGTGGATGCTTTCCTCTTGTTTTCCCAACTCTCTATTTATTTTCAGGGATGACGTGGCAACATCTGGATTTGATTTCATTCAGGAGGTTGTGTGGGGAGATGAGAGTCAAGTCAACTATTGCGTGGGATTACAGTAACACCTTTTTAAACATGCATCTCAAGGAGATACTTGGGGCTCAGACACTTCCTTACCTGGTGGAAAAACGCTTGGGGCATGTGGCTGACACTTTCATCCCCTCCCTGCCGCTGTGCTCCGAGAAGTGAAGGTGGATGGTGTGAGGAGCCGACTCCCTCTTCCCTGTGATGCTGAGGTCAGGCAGCAAGTCAGCCGTGGCCCAAGAGGGTCCCTGTATGTGAAGGGGAGGGGGCTTTCTGTTTTTGAGACTTAGGTTAACGGAATTCTGATTTCCCATCTTTACTTTGGGAGTGGACTGGTTCTTTTAAAAGTTCTTTTAAAGTGTTACTTTGGCATCAGATGCATAGGAGAAAACGAGCCTGAGATGATGGTGGCCTGAGATGATGGTGGGCACAAGCTCCATGAGACCATCTGAGCCTGGTGTCCAGGGTTCTGACCCTGTACTCTCACACCATCCTCAGCAGTAGGGACTCCGATGCCCAACAAGAGCTGTACTCCTCTGAGGACCACTGTGAGGGGACATCCACTCCCCTCCTCCAGACTATGGGCCAGCCAAAGCATTGGTGGTTCCTAACAACTTGAGTTGGCTGAGCATGTGTGGTAGGCATCGTGAAAGTTGCTTTTCTCTTTGCTGCTAAGAATTTCCCAGCTTTCAACATACTCTCTCTTTCTTGGTTGCATGGAACGTCCAAAGCTGACCACTGGTTAATCATGCTGAACAAGAAACCCACAATGCTTAAATGTCCAGAATGTGTGTGTGTGTGTGTGTGTGTGTGTGTGTGTGTATACATGTGCACATGGGGAGCTCCCCAGCTGGTTCCCCATGTGTTTTGCCTTTTTACAAATCTCCAGTCCCCCTCTCTGCTCATCCCCATGTTTACAGGAGCAGGCAATATGGCCCAAGGTAGTTTCAAGGGATGGTGAACAGATATTAAGAGAAAGCAAACACAGCCATAGGCGTTTTCATGGTCCATCTGGGGAAATCTGCACGCTCCATGCTACTCCTGGGCCGTCACAGTGTCCATTAGTTTAATAATGGCTCTAATAGGTGCTACATTTCTCTTTTTAAATTTATTTTTGGCTCTGCTGGGTCTTCATCGCTGCACAGGCTTTTCTCTAGCTGTGGCGAGCAAGGGCTACTATGTAGTTGTGTGTAGGGGCTTCTCATTGCAGCTGCTTCTCGTTGTGGAGCTCAGGCTCTAGGGCAGGAGGGCTTCAATAGCTGGATCTTGTGGGCTCAGGAGTTGTGGCTCCTGGGCTTTAGAGCACAGGCTCAATAGCTGGGGTGCACGGCATGTGGGATCTCCTGGTGCTAGGGATCAACTCTGTGTCTGCTGCAATATCAGGTGGATTCTGTACCACTGAGTTCACTAGGGAAGCCCTACACTTCTCTTTTTAACTCCAAAAAGACGTTATATAACTCAATGTTTTCCCAACTTATTTGATCAGAGAACCACTCCATTTTTAAGGAATATCTCACCTGGTCTGTCATCCTGGGAACACACTTTGGGGAAATGGTAAAGGGAGAGGAGATAAGCAAGTGTTTGCATTCCTCTCCGAACTTTGAACCAGAATTTAGCATGGAGAAAGTGCCCTAGCCTAAGCGTTGCCCTGGCGGCAGGACTCCAAGTGCCCAGAGTGGGTACCAGGCACTGTCCTGGCGGGGAGGGGGAGGGCATTTCCGGCACTGTACTGATGCGCTCGGCTGGAAAGCCTAGGCTGGTGGCCACTTAGAAGAGTCTTAAGAGCATCAGTTTTGTTTTGGGCTTGAAACGCTGTACAAGGCCACCTTTTAATAGTCACAAGGCCTCGGGTGACACAGCACGGGGTGTGTGTCATCCGAGGAGGAAGCATGCTCTCCTCCCCCAGCCCCGGGCCATGGCATTTCCTCTCTTCGGTGTGTTTTTCTTGCCACCAGAACAACTAAGCCTGGGGCCACCATTTGCACAATTCCCCGGATCCTGCTACTTTGCCGGCGGAGAACCCACGTGAACCTCAGGCGTCACCCGGGATTGTGCAAAGCAGTGGCGCTGTCCAAGTGCCTGCCTGCCGCAGGGTTTTGCCAGGACACTCCCGTCTATTTCTTAAGTCCTGCCTCAATGTGACCTCCCATTAGAGCAGGCCCGTTATTTTCTATTATGATACCCTATTTGTATCCTTTATAAATGATGACTCATTTATTGACACACAACCCCCTACATACTTTTTTTGAATATTGTCTTTCTCTCTTCAAATGAAGTATCAACTCCACAAAGAGAGAGCAGAGCTCAATCTCTGTTGAGCAGAGATTGTTGTGGCCACTGTTGGATCCTTGGTGCCTTGGACAGTGCCTGGCACAATGACGCATGCCAAGTATCTGTGGAATGAATAAATAAAGAAGAACTTTGTAAGTTCTTCCCCACTTGAGTACTGATTGGTTGTGGAGAGTTGATGGACAAGGTCACTGACCAACCAGTGGCTGAGTGGTGAAAGGGACGGACTTCTAGCCTGAGTCAGCTGTGGTCCCTGGGTCGGTGAGATAGCATAGAAGTAGAGAGAGCAATAGAAATGAGTTTTTATTTGTAAAAAGTTACAAAATAATATTGTACAAAAATAAAGTCTGTAGAGAACTTTGGTTGTATAACACAAACGACTGAGACAGATCAGAGAAGTCAGAACTTCCAAAGAAGTGCACTCCTTACTGGATCAGATGGTAATCACAACAATAAAGAAAAATCACAAACTTTACCCTTTTGTGGCTTTGGCGGAGAGATTTGCTTCAGTGAAAACCTGCTTATGGTGTGTAGGTGATGCTGGGAAGGACCTGTCAGCATCCGTTGAATCCTACCGCCCCTGTGGGCAGAGACTCTCCACAGGGAGCTGGGGCTAAGGCTGACCCCTGGGGACACCAGCCACCAGATCTGCCAGGACTCTCTGAATTGGACAGATGATCTGGGGCTGCATCAAATTGCACTTCATGAACGACCGGTCGGCTCGACCTGTCCCTATTTTGAGCAGGCCACTCCTCAGCAAGTTCCCCGTCTTGGGCCCCAAGAGAGGGTGAGGCAGGCCCTTTTCCTCTATTTTCGAGTCCTGCAAGGGGAGCTGAAAGGACAGAGGGGGCAGAGTGATGGGCAGCTTGGGTCCGTGGGGGTGGGGGTGGGGAAGGGATGTCTGGTAACTGCTGCTTCTTGATTACTTTGTAAAATTAACATTGTTTGAGGGAGGCTAGTAGGCTATTTATTTGCCAAATCTGTACCACTTGAGCTAATAGCCACTAATGTAGTGATGTAGTGATAGATAATCTCTTTGATAAAAATCTTTTATGAGGTACGTCTCAAGCTCTTAAAATAGGGCCCAGTGCACTGAGCATGGGGGCAGTGACCAGACAAATCCATGACCTGGTCGCTGAGATAGTTTTTCTCGCCCTATGTCCCTGCCCCGTCAAAGGCTTTTCAGTATCCATGCGGTGGGGCAGGTGTACTGAGGCTGGGCCAGGGTCCATCTTCCACATCCACCCTTCCCGGCCACCTTCTTCTGAGGAGGAGTCAGGTGTATGGGGGTAGCCCCTGGTGGCTTGTATGGCAACCAGGCTGACCTCACTCCCAGAAGGCCTGCAGCGCTCCTTGGCTCTGCTGGGCCTGGGGAAGAGTCTCCACTATCAGGGCAGAACTCCGGCTACTTGACAGAACTGTTACTGTGAGGTCAACATTGAGTCCAGCACCACCTACTAAAGGGACTTTAACCTTTGACATATGTGGTTATGCGTATCACAGATAGATACATGTGGAGGGGAGGGTGAGAGCTTCAGCACAGCAGGAAAAAGAGCACACGGCCTGTCTGCTGGGACAGGGAACCATGTAGAAATGAGGGCAAATGCCATGGTCTCCACCTGCTGCTCCTGAAAAGGAAGGCCCATCAGAAATGTTCCTTCTGACATGTTCCTCTCTAACATATAAAACCAGGTAAGATGCTGAGACCCAAGGGTAGAGGGGACTGGAATCACACAAGAGCTTTTCTTAAAAAAGGTAAAGTAAGTGATTTTTGCCTAGCGAAAGTCTTTTTAATACTTTGAAAAGCATGGACCCTTGATCCCAATTAAAATTTCCTTTGCCACCTTCCTTTGCATTTTGCGAGCACATATACTTTGGCACCTTTGAAAAGAAACTTTAATAAATAAGGGCAAAAAAGAGAAACTCATTAGTGAACGGTAATAAATAACAATAACTTAAATCTCAATAAATATCTTCTCTATATTTCTGTATCTGAAACAGATGCATTGCATCGAGTAGCTTCTCTGGTCACTGGTGACCACGCATAACGGAGCTGGGGTGTATGTAACATCTGTCTCTCTGTAAACCGACAGCCCAGCGGCCTCCCCGCCCCGGTGCAGCTGGGGGCCTTCCCGCACGCTCTCCTGCAAGAATGCTGCCGAAAAACCACACTGGTTTCCTGTTTCCAAGGGCAAAAAGGAAATACCTTCAGGTTTGGTTTTAGTCATGAGGACAGCCTTTTTGGTTCCTAGCCAACTTCTTCCCACCCCACACACCATGTTCGAAATCAATCACCCACCATTCCCCAAATTGCTGGTTGGAGTAAACGTCAGGCCTGAACCTTCCAAAGCAAAGGTTACTATCTCTCCTGGATCTTTGATTTTTTTTTCTCCCCCTCCTTTCCGGGGTATGTCTCCACTGAGTGAGAGAAAAATAAACCTTTCTTGCTTTCAGCAGTAAAACGTAATGACAAGGAATGACACCAGGAGGACCGTTTCCCTGGTGTCTCTAGACATGTGAAAGCAAACCACAGGAGATACACTGGTTTGGTTTCCAGTGCATCCGCGACTGCGCCCGTGACCCATGGCGGTGGACTGTATCAGATGAAACGAGGGCAACACCCAACCAGGGACACCAGCCCTGAGCTTCCGGTGACGTCAGCTGCCATCCCGGAGAAGGCGGACGGCTGTCTTTTCTCTCCTGTCCAGTCTCCTGTAGCTGGATCTCTCTCCACCAGGCTCCCACAATGGCTGCCTTCCTCCTCCTCTGCCTCCACTTCCTCCTCCTCCGCCTCCTTGGTCCTCATCTTCCACTCTGGGCAAACATTTTCTGGGAACCTTGGTCCCTTTCTTTGCACTGTAGCAGGAATGCAATACACAGCAGTCTCTGGAGCCGGAGTCAGATACATCCACACCTTTTAGCGGAATGCTTTCTTAGAATATGGTAAACCAGGTTATCATCTAAAAAGGACAGGTCGTCATCAAAGGCGATGGGTCTGCAACACGCCTGCCCGACTTTGTCACTCACCAGCCTTCTACTTTTGGATAAGTTTTTTAATATTTTGTCGTACATTGTTTCGGCTGCATCGCAGGAGCCGCTGCAGTACCTAAAAATTAGTTCCTCCTTGGTTTCGTAGCCCAAACCCAAGTCAGTGACGTTTAGATGCACGGCGGTGAGGACGCAGCCGCGATTTCGGCCCCTCTGGCCGCGCCGGCCTTTCCCTCTGGCACTCTCCGGGCTGGTGGCCGCCCCCTGCCGGTGCCGCTCTCTCCTAGGAAGCACGGCCATTTGTTTATCTGGTGACCTTTTCAGTCTTCGAATGGTAGCTTGAATAAAATCCATGACATCATCAAACTGATCAGGGTAGTCCTCTGGCATAGTTGCTGTGCAACAAGAAAACAGAGACGGACACATGAGGCAAGAGCAACGACCATTTCAAGGAGTCTCTAAGCTCGGTCTCTCTGAAGGGCGACCCAGTATGGCCCCCTGCAACCGCCCCCTCCCCACCCGCCCATGGCAAAACGACCCCTTCAGGGACCACTGTACACCCCCAAGGACAAAGGCCAAAAGGCTCCCTCCAAGATTCCCAGGAAGGAAATTCAAGACTAACACGGGCGGGGGATGACACACTTCCTTGTGGAGAACAAATCCTTAGAAATGTTAATTTCCACTTGGATGACGTCTGCCATTTTTAACAAGTCTATGTTGAGATGCTGATGGAGGGTCATTTCTTGTTCTAATAACGGTAACCTGCAGCGGGGTTCTCAAATGTGTGGGTAGGACTGTGCTGGGATACTTGGAGGAAAATGCAGAGACCTGGCCGACCCTTAGGGGGAAGTGTGGGAAGGAGCCCTGGGCGAGTTCTGAGGTAGGTGGTCCCTGGACCACACTTTGAGAAACCCTGTCTTAGAAGGTGAAAGAAAGATTAATCTTGGAAGACACTGCTGCTTTTACCTGGAATGTCAAGTACTTCTCCCTGAACTCCACCCTGACTTAACACCTCTGCCCTGCTGAGTTTTGGAAGGAGAACCATTTGGATAGATCACATGAAAAAGTCCTGAATTCAACTATATTTTAACACTTCCTTAAAATACATTAAGAGACTGAAAAACAGCCCACTGCTCGCTAATAAAGAGACTAATTTACCACTTCCTTGGATTAGCAGGACTTTAAAAATACAAGGTCAGATCATAAGATGATGTTTACATGTATCGCAGCAATACATGGAATGCAATGCTGCCTGTGGACAGGGAAGTGGGGTCCTGCACTGGCTTTGGCTGCAAACAGGACAACAGACACGCGCCTTAGGAAGATCACATGGAGCAGTGACAGGTGATGCTTCCAGGGTGTTGGAGACCTTTGGGCAAATGCATGAATTCAAGGGTTTTTGGCACTTTTGCTGTATTTCAAGCATTTGCTTCAGTTGATCAGTAAGAGAAGAGAAACTATTTGAACAACTGAATACATTTCTAAAAGAGGAAAGTAATTCAAACGTCCATGTGTTCAGTACTAGACCTTTTATGCTCCACTCATCCCTTTTTCAGGGCTTCCCTGGTGGCTCAGATGGTAAAGAATCTGCCTGCAACGTGGGAGATGTGGGTTTGATCCCTGGGGTGGGAAGATCCCTGAAGAAGGAAATGGCAACCTACTCCAGTATTCTTGCCTGGGACATTCCATGGACAGAGGACCTGGTGGGTTCACAAAGAGTCCATGGGGTCACAAAGAGTCGGACATGATCCCATTTTCAGGTAATTAGAATGTTTAGGGTTATACATTGCTTAGAAAAATATACCCCAAAAGAGTTGTTAGCAAGAGTGAACTTTTTTTTTTGCCAAGACCATGGTAAAGCAGAGGATTACATTGTACCTAACCCACGTCAAATTGTTTTGTTATGAACGAATTGCAACTAAGGCAACTTAACCATATCTATCTCTCTTTCTTAGCTGTCTATACAGATAGATACCTAATGTATAATATTATCTATATTAGGGCAAAATATAGGACATATAGTAATGAAAAGAGTGGGGATGGTATGGAATTTCATAATTCTAAATCTAAATCTAAAATCTGGCACTGGGTGGTTCTGTGCACAGAGGTCTCGAAGTTGCTTCCACTGGAGTTCGGCCAGTCGCCCCTTGCCTGGATAATCACACCAGACCCGAGCCCCTGCATTCCCCTCCCCTCCTTCAGTTTGCCTTGCACCTGGCAGCCAGAGTGATGCTCTTGAAACTGTGAATGCAGCTCATGTCCCTCCTCTGCTCCACGCCCTCCAAAGTCCACACTGGCCTAAGGCCCTCTCTGACGCCTCCCTCGCTCCACCCCACTCCCAGCCTTTGTCACTGCTGACCTCGTGTTCGACTTCCCTCCTTACTGCCTCCCCTCCAGCTCCTTTGGCCTCCTCCCTGTTCCTCAAACACAGGATTTCTCAACCTCAGTGCTACTGATACTGGGGCTGGCACACCCTTTGTTGTGGGAGCGTTTAAGGATGTTTAATTACATCCCTGGCCTCTACCCAGGAGACGCCTGTACTAGCCGCCACCCCCATCCCAACGGTGACAAATGGAAGTGTCTCCAGATATGACCAGACGTCCCCTGGGGGCAAAATTGTCATGGCTGAGAACCGCACACATCAGACACAAACAGGCGCTCGGCCTTCTGCTGGCTGTTCCCTCTCTACAGAAACGTTGTTCCTGCAGAGAACCCAGTGATTCACACTCATATCCCCTTCAAGTCTGCTCACAAGTCACCACTACCCAGCCCCACCTTGACCTCCCTGTTTCAAATTCAGTTCCTCCCAACCCCAAATCCAGATCCTCTTGCCCTCTTCCCCCCAGAGCATAATACTTGACCCCCTCCAACACACTGTCGAACTTTTCCCATGGTGATTATTTGCTGTCTGTCTTCTCTGAGCGAATGTCACCTCCAGGAGGCAAGGACCTCTGCTTGGCTTGTTCACCAATGGATCCTGGGAGCTTACAATAGGATCTGGTCCCTGGAGGCCGGCAATGATTTTTTTTTTTTTTTTTTAACAACTCAGGTCACTTTACGAGGGTAGAGAGTCCTTCATTTCTCAACGGGACTTGGGCTTCAGTTCAGCCACACCATGATGAATTGAAAGGCTCCAAAATACACAGTCTCCATCACATGGGCAACCCCAGTGCCCAGAAGTGCAGTCATCTGCTGCTGCTGCTGCTGCTGCTAAGTCGCTTCAGTCATGTCTAACTCTGTGCAATCCCGGAGACGGCAGCCCACCAGGCTCCCCCATCCCTGGGATTCTCTAGGCAAGAACACTGGAGTGGGTTGCCATGTCCTTCTCCAATGCATGAAAGTGAAAAGTGAAAGTGAAGTCGCTCAGTCGTGTCCGACTCTTAGCGACCCCATGGACTGCAGCCTACCAGGCTCCTCCATCCATGGGATTCTCCAGGCAAGAATACTGGAGTGGGGGGCCATTGCCTTCTCCTACCTGAGAGCAAATAACTGTCTCAGAGCTGCCTTCCTTGCCAGCTTCCCCTGAACCTTTACAGTGTCACCTCTCAAAGCCCACCTCATTCCGAGAATTCTGAACAGCTCTGGCTTCCTGGGAGCAATGATTTCTCAAGGAATACTGGGAGAGTGGGAGGGTATTTGAATTCAAAATTTCCTCTGAACCATTTCCTACAGGAGTCCCTTAGGAATCTTCTTTCCTTCCTTCCTTTCCACCTTTCTTTGTTTCTTCCTTCTGCCCTCCCTTTCTCCCTTCCTTTCCTTCTCTTTTCTTTAAAAAAAAAAAAAAAAATTTCTTGGCTGTGTTGTGGGGCTTACTGGATCTTAGTTCCCAGACCAGGGATTGAACCAAGGCCATGGCAGTGAAAGCACCAGGTCCTAATCACTGGATCACCAGGGAATTCCCTAAAAAATTAAAAAAAAAATCACTTGATGTTAAAGACATGAACTACTTATTTTGACAAATGAGTTGCTTCTGCTATTTGTGACTTTTTTTCAACAATAAGCTATAAAAGAGGAAATTAGGTATGCTTGGTTTCAAAAACCTGAACAGAAGTCTGAATTTCTAACTGATAAATTAGTGATTAGTCAAAATACAAAAGAAAAAAAAAAAGCCTTCAAATTTCTGAAAGATTCTTTGTTTTACAAAAGGATTCACATGATGGGGTCCCTAGTTCGTTTTAAGAACTTTTGAATAGGTCATTAAGTTAAGAACCTGGGAACATGGAAGTTAAAACTGATTAAGAATCAACTAAACTGATTAAGACTCAACTAAAGATTAATCAGAAATGAGTAAATGTTAGTTGCTCAGTCATGTCCAACTCTTTGCTACCGCATGGACTGTAGCCTGCCAGGCTCCTCTGTCCATTGGATTCTCTGCCAGGCAAGAATACTGGAGTGGATTACCATTTCCTCCTCCATGGAATCTTCCCAACCCAGGGATCGAACTCAGGTCTCCTGCATTGCAGGCAGACTCTTTACCATCTGAGCCATAAGGTAAGGGAAGAAGCCCCGATAAATTAGCGATTAGTCAAAATACAATAAAAAAGGCTTCAAATTTCTAAGACTCTTTGTTTTACAAAAAAGGATTCACATGATGAAGACCCTGGTTCTCTTTAAGAACTCTTGAATAGATCATTAAGTTAAGAACCTGGGAACATGGAAGTTAAAACTGATTAAGAATCAACTAAAGATTAATCAGAAATGAGGATGAAATATTACTGAAAGTTTAACATAAATGGGAAAACATTCAAGTTCAAAAGTTCAGCTTATACTAGTTTAGACTCATTAATTTATATATCATGATAAATTACATTCTTTTTACTAGAGTTATAATGATTTGAATCAGCATTTATAATGTTTTTTATTAATTGCCCAACAATTTCAAAGTTCCGGAAAAATACTGTCCCTCCTTTTTATGACATTTCGACTGTATGCCTTTGTCCACTGGCTTTGCTTGCCAGATAAAATATAGAATACCAAGTTAAATTTGAATTTCAGATAATTAGCAAATGAATTTTTAGTATAAGCAATCCTCAGTAATGATTGGGACATACTTATCTTTTACTGTGAGAACGTTTAGTTCCTTTTTCTTTAGTTTCTACTTGGCCTTCTGGGGTGATGTGTGTAGCCGTGTGGATGCACTCATTGATCATTTACGCTTTAGGGTGAGGTAGTGAATGGATCATTAAGCTTGAATTAAAAGTCTGACACTGGGGAAGCAGTCAATCCGTGTTCCCTGTGTTAAACTGAAGAGAGCCGCTATGAGAACTTCTCCTTTCATGGGACATCTCCCTCATAACTTGTTGTTAAGGTGGAAATATTTATTTAAGCCTCAAGTTCAGGACATAGGCAATTCTAATTAAACTGAAGGGATTCTGCCCTCCCCATCCTCTTTTCCTTCTTGAAGAATAGAGTAAAAAAATAAATATTTATGCTGAAAGTTGTACATGGATACGAATTTTGGAAACTAGAAAAGGGCAACATGATATTTTCCAAACCACAGAGCAAAGAGGCCTGTCTCTTCCAATGGAAAATTCCTAATCCCAGGCCTTTTGCTGCTGACTGAGTTCATTTCTAGAGAGACCTCCATTTATCAACACGAGGTATTTGTGGGGTGCGTTGGGAGCCATGCACCTCACTGAGCCATTCTTTAGCATCCTGCAGAAGCCCAGTAACCCAGCCCAGGCAAGTAAACTCCCCAGCAGGAACCAAGAAACCCATGGCTGCCTCCATGTTCCTGGAATCCACTGAGCAAAGTGGAAAGAAAGGGGCTTGTGTTTGGATTAGTTCCCCAAATGAAGACTTGATGTCATATCACTTTCTTCATCCTATAAAGGGCTTGGCAGCATGTCAGCTACACAAATGGCCCTTGTTAGTAAGAACTTTGACAGTAAAATACTTGCAAACCACAAAAGAGGAGCATTGTTTTGAAAAAACAGGTCAAACACTTGCTCATTTCCCAGACCCACTTGGAGGCTCGATCTTAGAAAACATGGACATCTAAAAGCTAAAGTTTCTGAAAAATCAGAATGCTCAAATGCATTTAAGTCATCCTTTTAGTGTGCAACTAAATATTTTGGCATTATTCTATTTAAAATATTTAAACTTTGATGTGTCCTTCATATAAACAATGTTATTTAAACAAGTGAAACCTTGTACTGGGCCAGACTCCGGGAACAAACCAAACTATTCACTACCCAGACTTAGCCTTCCTCAATTATGGGAAAAAAACAATAATGCTACCCCAGGAACAAAGGCCTGGGATACTGACTATCTTGTAAAGTTAATTGAGTTTTTATAGGAACAATGGTGAGACCTGGAGTACTCCTTGTAATAGCCCAACTAAAAAGCACATAATTCAAAACATTATCTTGGCTAGGCTGGCATTTAGTGGACAAAGTTTTCTTTTAAATGTTAGATTTATCTTAAAAAAAGAGTACAGGTTAATGATACTTTAATCAAAGAGGTCATTTTATATTCCTATTGGATGGTTGCCCTCCTCTCCCCGGCCGGGTTTCTAAGCCACTTTTCAGCCTGTCTTCCACCCATAGGCCCCAGGAGGAAGCCCACAAGCTCAAAGTTGTGCACAGAGCAGTGAGGATGTGACCCCTTACCTAGAGTGGGAGGGGTCTCTGTGGGGCCCAGAGAAGAGGGGCCTGGACTTTGGTACCCACAGAGGGCCTCTTGTACCGGAGCCGTCTTCCAGGCCAGAGCCAGCCTCAAGGATGCAGGGGTGCTGGAGAGAAGACCCAGATGTTCCTTGTTCTGGGGTTCCTGCCTCTATGCTTCACTGGAAATCACCCAGCTGCTGGGTACTGGATGGGCAAGAGTTAATATGCTGAGGTCCATAGACGTGACCTACGGCCTGAGCCAGGGCCACACAGGTGAGACGCGCATCTTCAACCAGCACCTGGGTGCCCTCGCTCCAGGCAATGCTCAGTTCTGGGGTGGGCTCGACCCGGTATACGAGGCCTAAGATGCTGCGTCTGGGGGCACTGCAGGGCTGGGCAGCCCACCCTCACATGTGGAGCCTCCCCTGAAAGGTGGTCTACAAAAGGAGGCGAGTGGAAACCCCCTTGGCAGTTGAGGACATTTACTCTGATATTCACTGCCCACCTGAAGCCCAGGTAAAGTACAAACTGCTCTGTAGACCAAGTATATGGAAAAGTTCTCTGTGTGTGTACACACGCACATGTATACACTCACGTACGTGCATATATATATACACTTCTAGGTGAGTCTGCATGCTGTGCTTGGTTGTGTCTGACCCTTTGCGACCCCGTGGACTGTAGCCCGTCAGGCTCCTCTGCCCATGGGACTCTCCAGGCAAGAATACTGGAGTGGGTTGCCATTTCCTCCTCCAGGGGATCTTCCCAACCCAGGGATTGAACCTGCATCTCCTGTATCTCCTGAAATGGCAGGTGGATTTTTTACCCCTGAGTCATCCGGGAAAAACCAACACATATACACACGCACGTCTGTATGAAAACAAAGATCAGCCTAAGATTTATATAACCTCTCAAGAGAATTCCCAACTAATGTCATTCTTTAGAATATTATTTTTACTTTTCAATAATGTACAAACATGATTTTCTTTCACTAATATTGAAATAAGAACTACATGGTAGAGCCTCACCTTTAAAATTCCTCATATTACAAATGGCATCATCCTGTATTATGAGCGATAGCTTCCTTTGTGTACTTAATAGTCACAAGAGAAAGGTCCCAACCTGAACTTGAACCCCAGTGACATCCCTGCAAGGTTAAAACAGGGGTCGCATAGTATCTGTACTTTATAGAGCAGGAGATAAATATCTATCTGCCCAAGGTCATGTGGCTCATAAAAGTGGACTCAGTTGGTTTGGTTTCAAAGCTCAGGCTGGTTCCAGTGTTCCTAGCTGCCTATCTGTTTTTAAGTAAAAATTCCACGGTGGTGCAGCTTGTCTGCTCTCAGCCTGTGGCAACTTACTCTGGAAGGAGGGCAAGGACTCCACCTGCATGCATTTACCACATTCAGAACAGGAAGGGAGAAACACACTTCCTATTGGAAAGTTCGGCAGGCATGGAGGTGCATTAAGTAAATTCTGAAGTTAGGCTGCCATGGGCCACAGAATACAGTATATTGTCTCCAAAAAGGGAAAAGCATGCGGGTCAGGGGCACCTCTCCCAGCTCCTGGGTCTTGCATGTCACTCCAAGGCAGAACTGGCAGTTTCCCAGTAAAAACCGGAAAACCGGCAGCCAAGGGCGGCGGCAGATTCAGACAGAGAGGCCCTGTCTCCGGAAGCTCCTCAAACTCACACTGGCGCCAAGTGACAAAGTCTCACTGCAGAGCTGGAGAGGACAGAGCCCGGGATTCCATCTGGGGTCAGTCCCTGCTCAGCCTTGCAACCTTGGACTAGGCAATCCTTCTGAAGTCGCCTATCCCTCTGGGGTGGGAGGGGGGGGTCCCCAGTGCTGACACCCTAAGATGTGGACAGTCGCAAGTCTTGGTGGGAAGCCCCTGCCCGACACTCATCTCTAGTCACCCCCATCAGGGAGAGGACCACCTCTGCTGATGTCCCAGCACCATTCTGCTCAGCCGCCACCGGAGACCCCACAAGAGGTTCTAGCAGCCCTAAACGTTTTTTGTTTGCCTCTTGTCTCAACATCTTGGTTACTTTTGAAATAACCAAGTGCCTCTCGACTCATCAAATCACCTTCCTATGTCGTCTTTAGGAGAGGTGAAGGGATGTGTACGGGGGCCATGTATCTGAGTCTCAAAACATCCAGGTTCTTGCAGGAGGCAGCCTTACATTTCAGTCTTCACCTGGAAAGGCAGCGATGGAGCCCATCATCTCTGAGAGCACAAAGACACCAACAGGCTATGCTCCTCCAGCCCTTCTCACCCAAATGGCCAACAAAATCGGTTTTAGTTTTCAAAATAAAACATGTTCTCAAAATCTCTGTTTTATTCATTTACGATTTTGCTGCTCCTGTCATATGTAGGCCATGCTTTGACCAACGCGACACATACTTATGAGCTATACCATGTCTGGACTGTTTATTCTACAATTTGAGAAAACATGCTTAGATCTTAGAACTCGGAGGCTAGAATCCTCCACGGCAACTGCTGCCAAATGGATTGTGACAGTCCCACAGCTTGTCCTGGAAACTGTTCACCTTGTTTTTAATCTGACCTTCCGTGACCTCTGAAATGTGCAGTGTTGGTCCGGGAGAATGTTCCAGTTCTCCGAAAAATTCAAAGTTCTGTCATCTGCTATTTAAAAGTTTTGATTTTGCCACTCAGTTGAAAGCATTTTTAAAAAGCGTCCTTGGGTCCCTAAGTACTAGATTCCTGAGGTTATCTTGCACTATGTAATGACTGCCCTCGGCTTCTTATTTTGGACAGATATTCACCTAGCATTACATAGGCCATCCGGATCACTTCAAGAAGGGTCCATGGCACCTATTCTATGGACAGTTACCAGCTGAGGCCATTTACTAAGTCATTGTGACCACTGCTGGAGCCACTGGTGTATTCTCTTCGTGACCAGTGGTTGGCTGGCAATAAAACATAAAATGGGTTTATTTGAAAAGTATTTGTGTTATAAAAACACCAGTGTTTTGTCGTTTAAAAAAAGTATTTCTGGATCCTCTCAAGGCAGAAGAAAAGACAAACTAGTTCAAAATTCAGAAAAAGGAGTTCTGGGTATACTGTTAAAGGCCACTTTGCCCAACGAAAATGCCATTTTATTTACCATCTCCACCTACTTTGACCAACATCACACATACTTCTTAGAAATACCATTTCTTGACTATTTATCCTACAATTTAACTAAGAAAACTTATCATCACTATAATTGAAATTACCACATGAATACAAATAGCTCAGAAACTTTCACTTAGGAAAGATGGACTATATTCATTTTGTTATTCAGATTCCAATTGCTCTGATTTCCACCTATGCGGTCCATGCTATTATAGTGATGTTAATAATTTTATGGTAATACAGAAGTGGCTCCCCTGAGGGGAAAAATGTTCATTCTTCTGCTTTTAAGTCAGGAAAACACCCAGTAGGGTGTCCATTTGTCAGCTAATCCATGAATACCTGGTGTGAGCTGAAAGCACTCCACAGCCAGCTGTAATCACCTCACGCTCAAGAGTGCACCCCAGGGGCCCTGTTACTGTCCTTACAAAACACTTTATGGGGAGGGTGAGAAAGTTACCCAATGAAACTAAGCACACACAAAGGGAAAATAATCCCTTGTGGTGTTATCAAAGGTGGGTGGTTTTTCAGGGGAAACCCCAGAGGAACCTGCAAAGCAAAGGAAGCTCACTCCCTCCTTCCCAGAAGGCCCTGTCTGCAGTCCAAGAGGCCTGGCAATTACACTGGGGCCTGCATCCAACTTTCCTGGGCCCTTCCCCACAGGGCCAGCTGAGCACTGCTGTCGTTTAGTCGCTCAGTCATGTCCAGCTCTTTGAGACCCAATGCACTGTAGCCCACCAGGCTCCTCTATCTATGGGATTTTTCAGGCAAGAATACTGGAGTGGGGTGCCATCTCCTTCTCCAGGGGATCTTCCTGACCCAAGGATCGAACCTGGGTCTCCGGCATTGGCAGGAGGATTCTTTACCACTGAGCCACCTGGGAAGCTATTAACTTGGCACTGGGTAGAAGGAACTCGAAGGGCCAGAGAGACCTGGGCAAGAAGAGGAAGGACCGAAAAGCTGAAAGGAGAATAAAGAGGGTGAAAGGGAAGTGTTCTCTATCATTCTAGCCTGCCTGATGGATTCCTGCCATCAGAGTGAGGAGGGACTCTCTACCCCTCAGTGAATGACTTTACTGGACTCTCAAGGACTCTTCAGGTAATTAGCTAGAAATATCATTCAAACCAGTCAATCCTATAGGAAATCAGTTCTGAATATTAATTGGAAGGACTGAATCTGAAGCTGAAGCTCCAAGACTTTGGCCACCTGATGAGAAGAGCCGACTCATTGGAAAAGACCCTGATGCTGGGAAAGATTGAAGGCAGGAGGAGAAGGGGATGACAGAGGATGAGATGGTTAGACAGCATCATTGACACAATGGACATGAGTTTGAGCAAACTCCAGGAGATAGTGAAGGACAGGGAAGTCTAGCGTGCTGCAGTCCATGGGGTTGCAGAGAGTCGGACATGATTTAGCAACTGAACAACAACAATCATTCAAAACCAGCTGCATTCAAAACCTCCACTCCTGACTTTTCTCCTCCCTGACCTTCTGACCCAGCAAGGAGAGGTATGCAGCAGGGCGCTGCACTGGCAGGAAGTGGTCATGTGGTCCCAAGGTAAGTGTTGGGTTAGGCTTTCCCAAGTCCAGTCTGGCTGAGTTGCCTCTAACTTTGTGTAGCCCCGGCCTCCCCCTAAAATGGGGAGCATCACTTGGAATGGGAGAAAAGTTTTTAGCTTAGGGCCTGGAGGCATTTAACAAATGGCCCACACAGTCAGTCCTATAGTTTTCACATCTGATGATGATCCTTCATCAACATTACACTGGAGGAAGCAACATGAAGATCAACTCGGCTGGCTCATGGACAGAGGACCCTGAAGGGGACGCAGACACTGGCTCCTTGCTAATCCACTGTGTCCCACAGAGCAGAAGGGGCCCTGGCATGGTGGTCTGTGGGCAGAAGGAGCAGACCCATCTTGGGAGTCTGGGCTGCCTCTTCCCTCTTCCTAGGAATGCCCTCAAATTAACCACGCAAACCTCAACTGACTCCATGAACAGTATTTTGTGTTCACCAGGGCACTGGTCAGTGTCTTCAGACTGTGGCATGTATCCCTCAGGGGGACAGTACGTGAGGACTTTCTAGAGTCTACGGGGAGTTTTAGAAGAATCCATGTCCAGATCTATAACTTCCACATGTGCTGCATTCTAAGCCCAGTCCACAGACAAATACTCCTGCAGCCAGTTTTACGATCACCCTTGGACTTCCTCAGACAGATGCACTTCTTGCCCATCTCACTCATTTTACCGCAAGACACTGTCTTGTGGATAGATACCTGTAAGGACAGTCCGGGTGTGCAAGGCTCCTTGGGCTAAACTGGTGCTGGTGACTCACGATGTGAAGACACGTCATCATGAACACAGTGTTCCAAAGATGTGAACCTGAATCCAATCAAGTGCCAACAATTCCACAAATGCAACCCAAGGGGCAGTCTGCAGAACCGCAGGCAAGACAGCCTGGACTTCTCAAAATGTTGTCGGGGGAAGAAAGGGTTGGGAGCTAATTCCAGATTAAAGGAGAATAAACAGACACAACAATCAAATGCAATTTGTGACCCCTGATTAAGGAGAAAAACTATGAAGGACATTCTTGCCAGTTGAGGAGATGTGATTATGGACTATCTATTGGATAACAGTATTGTACAAATGTTAAGTTTCCTGAGACTGATAACTGAATTGTAGTTACATAAGGTAATGTCCTTGCTCCTAGAAGGTTCACACTAAACTATTTGTTGTTGGGTTTGAAAGTAATTCTCAAATGAAAAAAAAAAAATGAAGCAAAATGCTAACAAGAAGTCCATCTTGGTGAAAAAGACCCGTGGGTGTTTATTGTACTATGAATATTTTACTAAGGAAAAGTCCCATATGAATAAATCAAGAAACATCAGACTGGGTGGTTCCATATTTCATTCTGGCCAGGCAGTCATGGCAAGGCATGATCTGCTTGTCGGTCCATCCACCCACCCATCTATTCATCTTACAATTAGGATCCAAAAGGGTAGTGGTTGCCATAGATGCAGACTAACGTGTATTTGAAATGAAAATGAAGTTGGACCTTTTCTGACGAAAAAAATCAATGTATTTGAGCTGATACATTTGGATAATTTCCCACAAATTGAATAAGCTAAATTTGCAGCTCCAAAGTTTTGCCAAAAATATTGAAGCACATGTCTAGCTGCCAAATGGGCTGGAAATTACTTCTGTTACAACTATTTAAACTTGTTGGAAAATTACAGATGTTACCTTAGGAGTGTGTGCTAGTTTTTCAACATAATTTTGTAGGTTTGCAAGAAGAAAAGTTTTAAGACTTTCAAAACTAGGCCTTCCAACTCAGTTATCCTATAAAATTATTAAAAAGTGGGTTTTATCTCTACTGAGTTAACCAGTTGATTCTCAGTAGAGACCTAAGATCTGCTTATACAAATCCACTCCCGTTCCCACAGAGGTGGCTGTTCTGGCTGTGTGCTGTTGCCCTTGGCTTCCCATGTGGACACTCCCTGCCCTGGGCAGAACAGAAGCCATCTGAGAACAAGTACCCCCCTGAAGGCCTCAAGTATTTGAGGAGACCTCACTCTGTCCCAAAGAGTTAGGGAGCCTCCCCTCATTGCAAAAAGCATTGATAGTTTAGGAGTGTGTGAAGAAATACACGTTTCTTTCTAAAATGTCCTGATTTGGATTCTGAAGTACCATGAATAAAATAACCCTAGGTCCACTCTGGCCCAAACAGGGATCAAAGAAATGGCCTGGAGGAAATAAAATATTCCTTGCTTCGGCTAATTGATTTTCCTAGAAATACATGTTTCAGAGAGTGAATGTATTTTTAGCAAACCAAGATTTGTGTTTTCTTAATCTACTAATATGAGAGTACAGTCTGTATTAAGCCAAAATTACTGGTTTGGGGACTAGAAGTTTGAGGTTTGAATTCTGGCTTCATCACTTACTAAATTTGTGACCCTGAGAAAATCTCTAGGTCTCATTGCTTCATCTGTACAATAGGGATGCATAACATCTCTTACCCAGTACAGCTCAAACTTACTCGATTTTAGGACAATACATGAAATCTATTTAAAAATAACAAATGCTGGAGAGGGTGTGGAGAAAAGAAAACCCTCCTACACAGTTGGTAAAGGAATGTAAATTGGTACAGCCATTGCGGAAAACAATATGGAGTTTCCTCAAAAAACTAAAAATTGAGTTGCTGTATGATCCAGCGACAAAACTGTAATTCAAAAAGATACATGCATCCCTATTTTCATAGCAGCACTATTCACAATAGCCAAGACATGGAAACAGCCTAAATGTCCATCGACAGATGAGTGGATAAAGAAGACATCGTGTGCACGCGCACACACACACACACACACACACGCACACACACAGGAATACTACTCAGCCATTAAAAAGAATGGAATAATGCCATTTGCAGCAACATGGCTAGACCTAGAGGTAATCATACTAAGTGAACTAAGTCAGAAAGAGAAAGACTAACAACTATGATATTACTTACATGTAGAATCTAAAATATGACATAAATGAACTTATCTATGAAACAGGAACAGACTCACAGATGTAGAGAACAGACTTGTAGTTACCAAGGGGGAGGGGTGTTGGGGAAAGATAGGCTAGGCACTTGGGGTTAGCAGATGCAAACTATTATACATAGAATGGATAAACAACAAAGTCCTATTCGATAGTACAGGGAATTATATTCACTATCCTGTGATAAACCATAAGGGAAAAGAATATAAAAAAAGAATACATATATGTATGTATAATTGAATCACTTTGTTGTATAGCAGAAATTAACACAATATGATAAATCAACTATACTCAATAAAATAAATTTAAAAACCCTATTTGTTAAAAATTGGGTTACTACATGAAAAGCAAAGAGGTGTAATGATACTAACTTTATTTTTTGTTTTTATTTATTTTTAACTGAAGTATAGTTGATATATACATTCTTTATATATCTACTCTTCTTCAGGTTTTCATTATAAGTTATTGCAAGATATTGAATATAGTTCTTTGTGCTATACAGTAGGTCCTTGTTGGTTATCTATTTTATATATAGTAGTGTCCCATGGATGGAGGAGCCTGGAAGGCTGCAGTCCATGGGGTCGCTGAGGGTCAGACACGACTGAGCGACTTCACTTTCATGCATTGGAGAAGGAAATGGCAACCCACTTCAGTGTTCTTGCCTGGAGAATCCCAGGGATGGGGGAGCCTGGTGGGCTGCCGTCTATGGGGTCGCACAGAGTCGGACACGACTGAAGTGACTTAGCAGCAGTGTGTATCTGCCAGTACCAAACTCCTAGTTTACCCCCTCCCATCTTTCCCTTTTGGTAACCATAAGTTTGTTTTCTAAGTCTGTGAGTCTATTTCTGTTTTGTAAATAAGTTCATTTGTATGATACTAACTTTAAGTTTTTATTTGTAGCTTTTCACTTGCTAACAGGTTGATTCAATTATGCCCATGCCTAGACACTTTTAAAAAATAAGGGCACACTTTAAAATGAAAAATATGCCTATGCTATAGATTCATGAAGCCTGGGGCTTGAATAATTTTTGCAGCAAGAAGGCTTAGCAGTGAGATCCCACTTGCTGCCACCTGCCTGCTTGAGATACCCCAGTGGCACCCCGCTGCCATCAGAAACAGAGCAAGCACCTTCTTTTCCTGGATTTTACAGCATCTCATAATCTGGGTATCACCTACAGAGATAGCCTAAATTTCACACCACTTCCCGCCACCTGTTCTCAGTACTTGGCGACTGGTCTGGCCTCCTCCTTGTATCCACCACCTGCGCCTTCCCCATATCGTGATCACAAACTTGCCTGTGCTTCTCCTTGGTCTGGAATGTGCCCTTTTTCCTTTTCCTTCCTTTCTTAATACACATCTTTCAAGTGCTAGCTCAAATCCTCCCTCTCCACCGAATTGTTTCCTGCTCTGATCTCCAAATCCCAGTGACTTCATCCCTAGGAATTCTTACCATGACCATAGCTAATGCACACGCCTCGGTAGACATAGCTATCTGTTGGACTGACAGTCCGCCCACCCACCCACCCATCTGCCTATCCATAGTTTACAACTAGATCATAAGCTATTTAAGTTCACAATTTTGCCTTTTAGATGCCCACGCAGCACCTAGAGCATGAAAGATATTTAATACTTGCTTCCTGATTGAGCTCAAGTGATTAAAGAATACGTTTTAATTGAATAAAGAGGCTATGGACCATTAAGTGCTAAATAAACCAAGAAGAAAGGGACATTTGGAAGGGAAAATGCTAGAGAGCTTTTATTTTTCTATCAGTGAAAGGAGAATCTTCTGAGAATAATTCTTTGGCTGTTGGATCGGCCTGAGGTCCTAAGACTCGCCAATTCATATTAAGCCTGAAATAGATTTCTCTAAACAGCAACAGTTTGAAATAGGTCTTCAGACTGAGGCCAGAAGGAGATGTTGGTCTCAGATCTTGAGTGAGGAATCAGTGTTTCCTAAAAGCCTGATGTGGGATTTCTTGATTCCAAGCACCTCATCCCAAATGGCAGAGCCCCCTTCCAACTTAGGGACTTTATTACAGTATTGCCTGTTCATATAGTCCCTAAAATAATAATTAAAAAAATAGATGGATAGTGCTTATTTATTCTGAACTTTATATCCCACAACATTAGATTTGAAAGCCTAACATTTAACTACCTTGTTGCCTTAGAAGGTTTCTTAGCCAGATAACAACAGGCTGAAAGTTTACTAAATTCACTAACAGTCTTCTGCTGGGGTTTGTGAAACAGCTTGAATTAAATATCCAGGTGGGATCACTTAAAACAGAAATGCTCTATCTCAAGACAGGGAGCCTCGAGCTCATAGCCTCCTTGATCTCTTACATGTAAGGATCTTATGGTGCCCTGGCTCCCTTCTCCCCATAGGGGACGAGGGTCTCCCTAACATGACCATGGGAATCTGGTGGGAAAAATTCCGTAGAACTATGTGGGCTCAGCAAATGGGGAAGGGAAGGAGCTGTGAAACCTGGGAAGAGCCAGGGGGAGCTGACCCGGGGGCAGAATCCCACGCAAGGCTGGCCCAACTGACGGACTGTGGGGCCCAAAATAGCCTCCCCGCAAGGCCTGCATTTCTTCCACTCTCTGTACTTTGTTGAGCTGCTTGAAATTCCACCATTTAGAGCAATGTCTTGGCAGAGGCTGAACTGAAAGCCTGGGACCGGAGAAAAGACGCTCACCGGGTGTGTGTTGGGAGGAGCAGCATGGCTAGTACGATGGTTGTTTATGGGGCATGGGCTTTACAAAGCATTGCCTCATGTAACTGTTCCTAGCAGCCCCGGGAGGCAGGATGAATAGTGTTCCTATTTCACAGATGAGGAAACTGAGGTTTGGGAGCTGTTAAGTAACAGTTAAGTGGCCAGGCTGACTGAACTGATGTGAACTTGAGCTACTGCTTGTTGAAACTCCATGATTTCTCGCTCTGTGTCCCCCTTCTGCAGATTATGGGAAATGACAACCTGGGAAGAGACTCCAGCTTCACAATATTGTGAATCATATCTCAAATTGATCAAGGTTACACAGAGTTTTGTGGGTTAGTCTGAGAACTTGATGGCTTGATTTGCAAGACTGTTCCTCTAGGAAATTTTGTGACTTGCTGCCAAACTGGTAGAATGGATTATATTACAACGCATTGTGGATTACTTGCAATTATAATTTAGCAATGCTCAGTGTTTCTTCTAGTTGATTTCCGGTCACACAAAAAGACCATCTTTTCTGACCAAGGTTTAGTTTTAGTTTACAATGCCACCAAATTGCACCACACCCTGTACCTTTATTAGACAGTACATTTTGTGAGGACAGGGGCTTTTGTCTGTGTACTGAGGATTCCCTAGCCCTAGGACAGTGCCTGGCACACAGAGGCACACATTAATTACTTGTTGAATGAATAAGCGCTTTTAGATCACAAAGTTTTAAAAAGCACGTGCGTTTTGTGCTTTGTGAAACACATTTAGAGTTATCATGCACAGCTGAGATCTGGTATATGACTATGATTAACCTTTAAAAACTTCAAGCAACTCTTTGCAACACAGTTTTATTCATTAGTTGAAAACTTTCCTCCCATATAAAGTATTTTCTCCTAGGTAGCAAGACTAAACACTCTGCAATTCAGTGGTTTAGAGAAACTCAGGTTCTGGCTTTAGCAATCTTCCTCCTGCCATCATGGAACCCTGGCATTTTGGATAAACTGCTTTACATCTTTAGGCCTGGGAATTTTAGGGGCTACCTTTCAGCTCTAAAATGCCATGACATCTGTGCACAAGACCTTCTAGTTTCCCCTTTTACATGCCTCAGGCCTGCTCTAATCACTCGTTAGTGAAGACACAGGTAAAAAGCACAATGATAAAATGAAAACAAAGATGGTGAAACAAAAGTCCTGGATGACCAGAAAGGAAAACCACGTGTCTTTAAGTTTAGACAAGTTTGAAGCTGCTACAAGAAGCAGCCACAGCCCATGAACTTTATCGTCAACCTCTGTGCAGACAAGTGGGCCAGTTACGAATTCTACTTGGTTAGTTCAACACGTGATAATGGTAGGAACAAGATTCTGGCTGCTTCATTTACATCAGAACCAGCAGAATACATGCGATCTCAAGGGGGAATGTGTAGACAGGGTGCAGTCCAGCCCCCTTTGAACAGCACAGAATGACTGACTGAGGTAGCACGAGAGAGCCTTTGCTCAGTCACTAAGTTCCAAGCATTCCAAGAAGAGGGATCAGTATTTATGGCACTTTCTATTTTCAAATGATGAGTGACTTAATGTTTTCTACGTAAGCCTTAACTGCACGGTGTACAGTGCAGGATATAAATGTCAGCACTGTGACGGGGCGTGTTGACACTGGTTGAGTGTTCAGTCTGCACATTGTCTTTATCCTGCCTTCCCCGCACTGACAACTTGCTACCGAATTGAACATACCTGGAAAGAAGTCAATTTGGCTTAGAATGCAGCTCACTTTCTCTTTGGGAACATTTCTCTTTCAAGGATCTATTGGGTCTTCCCATAGATAAAACAGAATCGGGTGTGCTCTGCTGGTTCAAATGTAAATACAGTAGTCAGAATCTTGTCCATTGATACTACTGATACTACTGATGACTTAGTATCAGTTTTGGAAAAAACCTCCCTTCCCCCACAACTCCCCCACCCCAATCAATAAGATTAATGTTACCTTGCTTGCTTTGTGACTGGCTGGACCTTACATGAGGCACAGATTTTCTTAGGGTATTATCAAGGCATAGGGATTCACCTGACTGCACGTTAGACTCACCTGGGGAACACCTAAATCTCTAGTTGCCCAGGCCACACCCTAAGCCAATTAAATCAGAATCTCTCTGGGTGAGGCCAAGCACCAGTGGTCACTAGAGCTCACCAGGTGAGTCCAGTAAGCAGGGGTCTTATGAGTCTCTTCCCAAAGGAAGGTTAGGGTAGAGCGTGAAGGTTGGGGTAGGCCAAATCTCAGTCATTGGCATTTTGGAGTGGCAAGGCCTTCCTTTACTGTACAGCTATAAACTGTTCGTTGAGTTTGGCAGTAAGTAATTTGTCTGAGGTGACAAAATTAGCCAAAAGCAGAGCCAGAAGCAGGAGCCAGCATTAAATAAGCCTAGGTAGACAGGATACTAATATGCTTATTAAATTTCCATGAACTAATCAGCTTCATAATCAGGCACAGTCATTTTTCCTCCAGAGTGCCTTGGTGAGAAAACTATTACCTTTCACTGGGTTCCTGTTCCTCTGACCTAGGCTGTTTGAATGAATGAAAAGCCGTTTAGCCTTCATGGGTACTGTTCTGAAGACTATGGCACTAAAGTGCATTTTAAGTTTCTACTGGAGAAACATTATATACACTAGGATAGAAATTTGTGGCTGAAACCAAAACCTTTAAAAATAGGTTTATACAACTACCTGACATACACTCTTGGAACAGTTACTTCAATTTCAAGGGAATCAAACTGTGTTCTCTAACCCTAAGTCACTCTTGAAGACTTCATTTGTCTTAGAAAAATGCACTTTTTCTTGGGACTTCAGGAAGAAGATGCTTTTATTGTAATCAAGCATAAGATAAGCACATCACATTTCCTGGGCTACTTTTAGCCCAAGGCCACAGGTTTGGGGGACTCCAGCATACAGCTGACTTTGGAGCCCTTTCCAGTGGTGCCTATGATCACAATAATTTTCAAATGCAGAATAGGGTAATAGAAATGGGGAGTAGCCAGCATGGTTATGGCTATGGTTTACTGTTGCTTTAGTTTGGGGTTGTGCAAATTTTCTATTCCTCCCCAGTAATCTCTAAGTTGTGATGAAGCATATTCTGCTTTACGCAATAGATAAACTTCTCAAGAGCAGAGGGTAAATTATATCAAATCATAGTTGACATGCCCTGATAAACTGCTAAGACATTTTGAGAGGCAAATCACAGATTTATTTTCTAATATGAATAATCTAGTCTTAAAGTTAAATTGTCATGTGTGGAGTGAACTACAGGTTTTTGTTTTTTCCCCCCAGCCCCAGCCCACCACTATTTATCATTTTCTTTCTAGAACCGGAACTTTCCTGAACACACTCGACACTGCCCAGATGCTTGTTCTGGAAATCAAGGCCTTTCTGTGTTTTCTCTGACTCTGGCATGGTTTTGTGAAACCTCAGCCTCTTCCCTTGCAAGGGCAGTTTAGGATGGAAAGGCAATTGTTCTCAGAATTCAGCACAGCCAGGCACACCCAAACAGAGACAGAGAGCTTTGGAACAAAACATGGGTGTGAGTGTGTGTGTGAGTGTGAGTGTGTGTGTGTGTGAGATGGGGAGGCAGAGAAAAGAGAACAACTGTGTGTTTTCCTGTGGTGGTGGTAGTGGTGGGGAAAACAGCCGTTGATCGGAATCTAAATGAGCAGCAGAAAAGTGTGTTACCCTCTGTGTTGGGCAAAGCCAGCGCGTGCCATACACAGACTAGGTGTTGCAGCCTTGGGGCACCAGTTGGTGGCGGCGCACCGGGAGGGGGCTTCGGCGCCTGCGCGGCTCTTCCCTGGGAGGCCACTCTACCGTCGGGGCTGACTTGGGGGTGCGTGCGGGCGGCGGGTGGGGTGACCCTTGCGGGGAGGGAACGGTTCTTACAGTCACTGCTCAGCGCGAAGGGCGCGCGGCGGCGGCCGAGGGAGCGGTCTTCGGCGGGCGCCTCGGGAGGCCTCTTACCGGCGGGCAGCGGGAAGGCGGACGCGGTGTGGAGCAGCACCAGGCAGACAGCCACGACATCCCATAACTTCATCTTAGAGTCCCGTCCGGCCGCGGCACCTGTGCGGGCGGGCGGGCGGGGGCGCAGAACCGGGGAGAGCACGTTAGGCCTGGATGCTGGGGCCCGCGCGGGTCCCCGGGGCTCCCCTCCAGACTTGGCACCGCCCTCCTTCCGGACCGCTGCGGCCGGGCGCTTCCCGGGCACCCCCACCCTTCTTTCCTTCCCAGCGCCCTGCCTGTCCCCGCTCCGGGGTGCGCCTCTCCGGCTTCCAACAGACAACTGCTTTTTTCTTCCGCCATCGGATCCCAGGATTTCGGGTCAAGGCTGCTTCCCCCCGCCAGTACCAATACGACGACAGCAATACTGGCGCGCAATCCCATCCCCATTGTGGGAGGCGACCGGGCACCCCTCATCCTGTGCTCCCGCCCCGTCCAGTAGCTCCCACAGACCACCCACCCCCCTCCCCGGAGAACGAGCGCTGAACCCAAGCAAGAGACCAGCCCGCCCGGGGTCCTGATCCTGTCCTCAGCTAGGCGGGGGCAGGCTCAGTGGCACCACGAACCTCGCCCAAGCTTCATTCCTCCCATTTCAATTAGTGTTTTGTCGTCGGAACAAGAAGCCAGTGGGGACTTAAAGACTTTGAGGCTGTCCAGGAATATCTGTGTTAAGCTCCTGAACTTTCCAAAGTTTCAACTCGGTTTAAAATACTACTTCCACTTCTTAAGGTTATGAATATTAACATATGAAAAGGCCTAACCACGCATAACGTAAGGGTTCAATAAATGCTTTAGCGTTACAGTTAGGGAGGGATTGCCTCGGTCTTGAAAATGGTCGTGGTGTACTCGAATACCCTCTTTATTTTTGCATTTTTGCAAGATTCTGGCCTTAAATCCTTTCCCCTCGCAGAGGGGTTTCGAGCTCCCCACGCCGGGTCACAGTCACTCCTGGACGATCGTACCCTGTCGGGGACGCTACACAGGAGCGCGGGGCACCAGAAGGTCTAGACCGGGAAAGGGCGCACGGTGGGGGCTCAGTTCCTCTTAGGGGGCTCCGTTTGGCTTCTCAATCCTCGCACCCCTAGAAAGGAGGGTCACGCAGTTGAGGGCGGGTGAGAAAAAGGTTACTCTTAACTCAGGGCCCAACTCCACGCAATAAGGAGGCGGGGTCGGGGGGAGACCCGGGCACCTTGAGGTGCCTCCCCAATGCCAGCGTTCTAATTTCCAAGGTCATTCTAAAGTGGAAATTACGAGATTCGTGCAGTTGATTATCCCCGTTCCTCCAAGTAAAAGAGATTCTTAGGAAAAGCTCCTTGAACTTTTTCAGTGGAAGAGAGTAAGGCAGTTCCCAGGTAAAAGTAAAAACCTCGACCCCATTCCTCTCCTTCAGTCGCCCGGAGCTCCCGCCTCCCTTCCAGCAACCGCCCCCACCCCCATCTCTACCCAGAACGCCCTCGGGGTTCCCGTGCAGGCCACCCCGGGAAGCGTTTAATTCGACCGCCACCTCCCACCGCTGCGGAGACGAATGCATTTTCCATCCCTTGGGCGTCTGTTTGTTCGCTACGCAGCTGTTAGGCTCGGGGAGTCTGTAGAGACCACGAACTCCTAAACCCTGCTGCTCCCGGCGCTCCATGCCCCCCCTGGCTGGTTTACAAATCCGGGGAAAAGGAAAGGCTCTGGGTTGAGGCGCGGGGGTCCCAGGCAACACCTCACCCAGGCCGTGCAAAAAGAGCCCTGCGAGGCGCTAGAGCAGAGACCACGCGGGAAGGCGAGGCCTCCCGCCCCCTCGCCCGGGTGCCAGATCGCGGGCACGTGCGAACTGTCTGCCCGGAGGGGCAGGGAGGCGCGCGGTTAATGCGCCGTCCCAAATCGCGGTGCCCGCCAGCAGGAAGCGACACAGGCACCAGGTTTCCCTTCCTCACTAAGAGGGTTTTTCCTTTTTTTTTTTTTTTTCTTTTTTTCTGCTTGGCAGGCGGAGGGCTTTTTAAATTGGACGTGGAGATCCTCAATTAGAAGTGTGACGAAGCTGGCAAAAGAGAACACAGAGGAAAACTCCCCTTCTCGTCCAAAGGAGGCTCCCGCCCCCGCCCTCCGCCGGTTGAAAAGAGCTCGCCCACCTCCCGCGGGCGAGGAGGGCGCTTTCTTCCCTGTGAGCACCGCCCGCGCAGGCTGTAGTCAGAGCGGCTTTGTAGTTCCCGGTGTTTGCCGGGCGGAGGGAGTCTGGAGGTTGAGCGTTCACAGCGGTCTACGGGGAGGTTTTTCCCAGATCCCGGTGGGGTCCCCACATCCCCACCCCCAACACACCCAGCGGCTTCCCTGTCGGTCTCTTTATCGCTTTCTCAAAGCACATCTGTCCGACGTGTTTCAGCCGCAACCGGCAGCCTCTGCTACGCGCGCCAACTGCCCAACGCGCTGCCACATGCGGTAATAAACAAGATCTCCTTCTCCGCTAGGTGCCCCCGCACCCGTTCCGGTACCCCACAGGCTGGTCCCTCTCTGCGTCCGGCAGAGCAAAAGGGGAGGTCGCGGGCACCAGCACCTGGTGATCCTCAGGCCTGGGGCGGAAAGGACGGACGCCCCAGGGAGCCGGACTGCGGGACTCGCCACCGGACGCTTCTGAGTTCCCAGCACCAGGGGGCACCAGAAACCGCCGGAGTCCCGAAGCGCCCATGCGGCAGGGCGGCTGCCTTGCCACTTTAAGTATAGAACCGCTGCACGAACGCTCTCCACCACCCCCCAATCCTCTCCGAATCCAAATTACCCCCGGGACTTTTGGATATCCTCACCAGCATCCCTGCTGTTCATCCTCTCCTACCGCTCTTCATCCTCTCTCCCGGATTTTTCTGTACCCGCTTCACTTAGGCTGGTTTCTCGGCAACCTGGTTTTTGAACTCCCCCCCCCTCCCCCGCGTCTCGGTGACAGCCTCACCGCGCGGGTAACCGCTCCCGCCGCCAGTGCCCCCGCAACTTTCCTGTGTCTGGCAGGCTGGGAGGTTTGCCCTCGAGATCCAGGTCTCAGGAGGAGAAAAAGGGAGGCGAGAGTGGACGCGCTGTAACTCGGAGGCTTTCTTTCGGAATACGGACAGAAGTTGCTGAAAGATGTATTGCTTTTTTCAGCTGTGCCTTGTATCCTGAACTGACGGTGGACTTACTCAGTTGGGCCCAAGACCGCAGTAGGGAAAAGAATGAGCCACGCTTTCTGCAGACAGTCTGGGAATGGGTCAAGGGCCCGAGGCTGTGTTTCAGATCCAGAGTGCACCCGAACCCCTTGCGAGAATGGGCTGGGGACGCTGCGGGCTCCTCGGACACCTGACACTTGTAAAGGCGCTACTGTCCCTGAACCCTGCCAAAGCGAAGATATGGCGAAACTCAGTGCAAACCCGGTCGCGGCTGGGCGGAAGCCCAGAAGCTCGCATTGGAGCTTCGCGGGTAGAGGTGCGTGCGCGAGGTTATCAGTAACATCTCTTCCCTGGAGTACTTAAGTGAGCATCGAAAATACTGTTCAAGAGTCGAGTGCGCTCTAACATATCCGCGGCAGCCCCCAGGAGAGTTGTGTTTGCCCCCACCAATGAGCAAAATTCTTGCGAGCACAGGGTTGGGCAGCTCCCCCGGAGTGCGCGCGTCGGGCTCTGCAGACCGGTTTGCCACCGCCGAAACTAGGGAGGCGCCAGAAGGCTGGGGAGGTCCGCGGAAAGTGATTTCCCGCCCCAAGAAGGGCTGGAAACCAAAAGGCGGCGAAATCAGCCCTGAGGTTGTGCAAGGTAGTGGTGGAGAATGTTAACTGGGGAGGTGGCACAGAGTGCAGGAGAAAAGCGGTCATTCAAATCATCACTTAGATGGCGTAGGGAAGAACTTGAGGCTCGAAAGTCTGTTGGAGACGAAGACCCAGGTCCTGGGCTATCCCGGAAGCCCCTCTCTTAACCTCGACGGGAATGGTTAGTTGGAATTGCGGGCTCATGCAAGTAACCGGGTTCAGAAAAGGGCGAGGAATGTAGATTTGCAAGACGGCTCCAGAGGAGGTGAGCGCTCTGTTTTTAGGTCCTCAGCACCTTTAGCAGCAGCCCCTCCCGGGGCCTACACTTTCCCTCGGAACAGACCAAAACAAGTTACACCCCACTAATGGTATCTATGCAGCAGCGCCTCCACAGAGGACCCAACTTTGGCAGTGGTGGTGGGTTCAAAGACGATCCCAGCCCGGCACCTTCCCAGGACTTGACAGAAGAGCGCCCCGCCGAGTCGGGGAGGGAAACTGTCCCTGTCGAATACTCCGGGGTGTAGAGGCATGAGGGACCCCAGAGATCTTTGCCCACGTGGAAAGGCAAACTGCCCCTCTGCAAGGCCAGCCTGTCTCCAGTTTAACTTCTCTTTCTCTGTCCTCTCAGTGTCTCGGTTCCCTCTTAGTCTCTTCTCTTTCTAGACCCACTGCCCGTTCTGAGGTCCAGCCGCGCCCCCCTCTGTCTCCAGCGCCCCGCAGCCCGCCGCGCCCCACAGCCCGCCGCGCCCGCCTCCCCTTAGGCCCTCTCCCCCACTCACCTCGGATCCGGTCTCCGCAGACCCCCAGCAGGACATTAACTCCAGGAGCCCCGAGTCCCAGCCAGGAGACCCATCCGGGCCGAGGGCAGGAGCGCGGAGCCCCGCCCAGCAGGTTAGGGGCACGAGTTCGCAATCCTGGGGCCGTTCCCGGCAGGGAGGGCACGCAGGAGGCGGCGGCCAAGGCTCCAGCCGCCGCCGCCGCCGCCGCCGTGAGAAGGGCGAGGGATGCCGACAGCTCCCCCGCCGGCTCTCCGCACCCCCAGAAGGCAAGGTCCGAGCAGCCGCCGCTGCCTTGGTTGGGGGGTGACAGGGCTGCGCGCGCCGCGCTCTCAGCCGGGGCCGCGCGGGCGCGGGGCGCGGCGGGCGCTTCAGCGGCGGCGGCCGCGCTCTGCGCCTTCTTGGGGCGCCGCGCCGGGGAGCACGAGACGGGCCGGGCTGATGCTGCCGCCGGAGCTGAGGTCTGGCCTGGAAATCCGAACGAGACACCACGTCAACCGGCGCCGAGAGTCCCGCGAAGACATGAGGGCGCCAGGAGCGCAGGCTGGTCCTGGAGAGCCCGGGCCGGGGGCCGGGGTGGGGGAGGGGAGGCGCGGGGCCCCGGGAGGGGAGGGGTCGAGCGGCGGCGTTGGCGGGGAGGGAAAGGAGAACAGCGAGGAGGCGCCCGAGCTCCCGAAGCGGGGGGCTCCGGGTGCGAGTGGGTGACGCGAGGGGCCCCTCCCCGGGGTGCAGGGAGAGAGCGCTCAGCGCGTGGAGACGCGGCCGGGCTCGCGCTTCCTCCTCGCCGGGAAGATCCGGAGGAATGTGCGGAGCTCTGCGCGGACCAACCGAAGGGGGGCAATCCGAACTTGACCGCGGCGCCCGCGCCGGGCTTCGCCCTCGCGCCTAGCTCTCTGAGCCCGGGCTCTGTCGAGTGGAGAGCTGCACTGGGCTTTCCTCGCGCCTATCGAAGGCTTTCCTTCCACTTCGATGTCTAGCTCTCTGGCTTTTCTGCAGGGCAGAAGGCAGTGGCGAGGAGAGCTGCTGCTGGCCGGAGTTCTCCAGCACTACGAAGGAGAGATGCGCAGCGGCCCAGGGAGGGAAGCCGAGTATTTGCCAGGGGACGCTGAGACTGGAGCAGAATTTATAGGGCTCTCACTCCGTGACGTGCCCTCCAGTGGCTTTTCTGATTCGCTTTCTGACCTAAACACACATTAGTTTAGCCCCCATGCTAGGGCCAACGCGGTCTCCACATATCTGCTGGCTGAAGTCAGAGGCTTTGCATATCATGTATTACACGGCAGGCAATGAAGAAGGCTTCTGAGGCTGGCCGCTCCTCGGTCCTAGGCTCCATTTTCATGCTGTTGTAATATAATACCAGACGTGGGGTAGACACATACATTCAGAATCCCAGTTCCAGAGGCCTAAGATCACTTGATTGGGAACAGGTCGGGGAAGGTTGGACTAAACCTGCTTGTATTTTCGAAAATGCAGATGGGAGACCTAAGCAAGCACTGCTTTGGGTGCTGAGTTTCCAGTGAGCAGGGACCCAGCGCCCATTCCTGATCTCTGTGAGACCTTTTAGGCATTCCTTTTGTTGGTTTGCTCACCACCAGACGAGCCAGAGCCTTCTTTTGTAGAGGACGTGAGGAGGGCAAGTCCTTACACACCCTGCACATGACTCTCCCCATAAATCCGTTGCATTCACCCAGGGCATGAAATTAGCTCTACCTTTAAAATAATGTACTGAGTAAGGTATGTCTTTGCTAAGCAGAAACCTGTTTTCCGGAAGCCACTGGACCTGAATTCAGTGGGACCTCTTTTATTTTATTAGCTGGGGCCAGGGAGAGCATAAACAGGCTCAGTTTACATCCATGTACCTCTTATTTTATGACTCATCCGGCTGTTGAGGAGTATGTGTTCGTGGAGTAACTGATACAGACAATAGACAGGGGAATTGTGTGTGGCAGTGTGGGGGGAAGAGCCCATATTACTAAACGTCTTGAAAGACAACTATCAGCTACTTTGGAGGTTTGTCAGTGACGTTAGCGTGGGAAGAAAATTGTTATTAATGTTACCATGATTTAAGGTTAAGTGGAGTGAAAATCAAGTCATCCAGACATACCTTAGCTGAAATTAGGATGCCTACTGGAGTTCTGCAGAATGTGACATATCCTCCTTTGATAGATTACAGTAGAAGTGTAGATGGGTTTGAAAATGGGCTAAGCTTAATATACTTATCCTACTTTAACACTGTTTCTGGAATTCGAAGGCGACCCTCGCCAGTGTTCTTCACTGTGAATGATTTCTTCATTTTCTGAAGGCTTTTCCACTGGGGATGGTCCTGCCTTCCAAACACTTGCAGTGATTTAGTGCTCGCTGTTGTGCCAGGCAAAGTGCTAGACCCTGGGGATTGTGCTGACTGGGATTTTGGGGGCGTTGCAGAGCACAGATACCACTGAGTTTACCCTAAGTAATGGGAGTTGACTGTGGAAGGAAGGCTGACCGGAATCTTCACTGCTCAGCCACGTGTCTCTGAAAAGCCTTCCGGAAAGGCCACCCAGCCAGGCCTCACGAAAACTGGATTGAAGTTCAGGAACTGGAAGGTCATTCAGGATCCGGCTCTGTGACTGGGTTATCTTGCTGCCCCCCTGAGCCACAGGCATCTGCCGTCCCTTCAGCCGCCAACGTGATTCAGCTCCTCTCTTTCTGTTTTTCTCCGGGTGTCTCTTGGCTTCTGCTCCTGCTACCAACTGCTCAGCTCTTTGTTGATCTCACATTTAAACTCCTTCAGTGAGAAGATCTTACTGGCCCCACTGGGCACTAGCTAGGTGCTCGAGATGGACTGAGAGCTTTTCAGTCAGGACATACGGGTTACTGGACACCCTGGAGCACAACAGACCTTAGTCAGGTTCTTATTCCCGGACTAATCACCCATGTCTATGTTGTTGGGTCTCATGTTCCGAGACTGGCCATCTTCACTTAAGACACTTCCTAGAGTTCCTCTTTGCCTTCCCTGCACAGGATTTGGGCACCCAGAAGGAGCTGTGTTAATGGCAGGCACTTGGAAGTTTAACAAACCTCTGTCTACTACAAGACTCAAGGATAGATAAGATATGACTCCTCTTTCTCTGGAAGCTTACCATCTCTAAGGAGAGGGAGGCATGTACACAAGTAATCATAGTATAAAATGATAAATGCTGTAATAGAGGTATATGTGAGGTACTTAGATGTGATTTTTACCTGGCAAGTGGAACCCTGGGGAGATTGCAAACACATACCCATGCCTCGGCCTTGTTCCTGGGCAATTAAATGTGAATTTCTTGGGTGGTGGGGCCCAGGAGTTGGTATTTTGTTTTAAGCTGTTCTAAGTGCAGCCAGGGTTGAGGTACCAGTTAGTTTTCTTTCCCCTAATGATTATAATAATCATTAATATGATGAGTCTTTTTGCGAGCCAAACTAAGAGGCTTACCTATTTTGATAGGTTCCAGGACTCAGACTTTTCCAAAACATTAAATCCTTTTGAAATACTACTAATTATCTTAAATAGTAACATAAAAGAAAGTATAAAATTAACTTAGAGTTAAAGCAAATACTTAGTTTTGAAAGAACATTTTTTAGATGATTACAACATTCTAAAGACTACAGAAGAGGTGAAAAAGTCGAAAAATTTTCAAGATCCCCCACTATAAAGCCCAATATTTAAAAGTACTGTAATTGATATTGACAAAAATCTTAGACCTTCACAGACAATGAGAAACAAAGCTGCTTCCAGAGTGACTGCCAGGAAGCAAGCATTCAGTGTCTTGGGCACAAGGGGATGGCCTGATGTTACCATCTCAAAGTCCCCAGATACTGGAAGTAGAGCCCCCCAATAGCTCTGTGTCTGCCTCTTCTCCTTTCTCCAGGAGACAAAGATATGTTTGATTTGATGTTCCTCAACATCATCCAGACGAGAACAATTTGCCGTCCAGAAGAGAACCACTTTTGTGCTGAATAGATGGATGGTCCCCTGATAAAGTAATAGCAACACACTGCTAAGAAATCTCACAGTGTCCTTAGATCTCAGTCTCTCATCTGGAAAACCCTGCCAGAAACTCAGAAGGAGAGAGGCAAGTATAATTCAAACATCTCATCTTCTCTTTGAGAAAAAAAGAGTTCATCACCTTGCTAATTTCCCATTTCACCATTATCATCATCTTTATCAGAACTCATTGTGGATCTTTAACTGAAAGATGTCAAAATCATGGGTGCTCCCGGTGCCTGAAGTCCAGGGGAAGAGAAAAAGTGAAAGCGGCTCTGTCGTGTCCGACTTTTTGTGACTCCATGGACTATACTGTCCATGGAATTCTCCAGGCCAGAATACTGGAGTGGGTAGCCTTTCCCTTCTCCAGGGGATCTTCCCAACCCAGGGATCAAATCCAGGTCACCCGCATTGAAGGCAGATTCTTGGGAGGAAGAGAAAACACAAACAAAAAATGATAAAGAATACAGGATTTCCTGAGGCTATGGGCCTTGAGTATGACCATATTTGGAACTCAAACTGGGGCTTGAGAGTGGTAGTAGGCGGAGAGGAGGGGGAGCCAAGGGGGAACATTCCAGGCTAGGTGTAGGGGTCCTTGCAGACTCAGTACTGCGAGCTGCAACCTGGAGGGGCAGTGGGGTGGCAGGACAGCCTTTGGCCCTTCACAGAGAGTCCTGGTGAGCTCCCAGGGGAACCTTGCAGCTGCTTTGCCTGTAAGGGCCAGGACCCGGGTCCCTGGACTTCCTCATAACGTGGGTCATGACGGCTGAGACCGAATCCATCACTGGAGCAGGGCAATTTCCTTTTCAAAGTCACCACTTTATTGGGCAGGGATTTCTTTCATGCTCGCTCACTCTTTAACAGTCATTTTCACCAATGATACGATTACTCATAAAAGAAAGATAAATGTTCTATCCTTTAAACCACTTAGAAAAGAGAAGAAAAAAGAACAAGGGAAAAAATGGACTGCGTTGGCCTCTTTGTAAGGACTAAATTGTAAAGTAGATAACTTCTTTGGAGTAAATTGTCTCTCTTAAGAAATTGATTCTGACATTGACACGGTAGATTTATCAGTGATTTCCAGCAGTTTCTTTTATAGGGATCAAATTGCCTAATTACCCATAATTTTGTTTTGGGTTCTTAGGATTACTTTATGGGAGTCTTCTTTCCTGGTAATAAACCTTAATCAGGTAAGAGGGTTCCAGCAGACTCTTACTCTGGTCTAGTGGCTACAAGTTAGGTTTGGCAAACTTTTTCTGTAAAGGGCAGGCTCTTTTGGGTAGATATAGGAAATATTTTAGGCTTTGCAGGCCATACAGTTTCTCTTGCAGCCACTTAACTCTACCCTTTTGTATGGCAAAAGCAGCCATAGATAATATATAAATGAACAGGCACAGCTGTGTTCCCATATAGCTTTATTTATGGACATTGAGATTTGAATTTTATGTAATTTTCACATGTCATGAAATACTGCTCTTTATTTTTTCTCTTCAACCATTTAAAACATGAAAACTATCCTTAGTCCTCAGACCACACAAAAGGAGGTGGTAGGTAGGATTTGGCCTGAGGGCTGTACTTTGCTGATTCCAGTTAGGTTCAAGATGTAACTCTGAGGAACTATATCACCTATAGAATTAGGGAATTCCGGACATGACTGAGGTGACTTAGCAGCAGCAGCAGCAGCAGAGCTGAAAAGCACCTGAAACTTATAGTCTAATCTCAGTTTACCAGGAGAGAAAACTGAGGCAGAGAGGGTTAAGTGACTTATCCAAGGTCACTCTTTGAGTGAGTGACACACTCTTACTATCGAGAAAACATGGGATCAAATGACTTCACTGGTGTCTGTGAGTGCACTGACATTTGCACGTGTGCTTTAAGGACAGCAGTGGGGAGTACATGGGGGGATGTATTGTATCATTTTTCTTTGAAACTGGGACTTAGTATTTTTTGTTGAGGCAAGAAATGAGTCCAAATACAGAGAAATCAGTTCAACTCTTTATTGGTGGTAGAGGTTGATGTCTGGCCAAATGGGGAACAAAGCTTTGAAAAGAAGTCAGTTATCACCTTTCAGAGTAGCAGAGGGCTTCCAGGTGTCTCAGAGGTAAGGAATCCACCTGTTGATACAGGAACCACAGGGACATGGGTTCGATCTCTGGATGGGGAAGATTTCCTGGAGGAGGGCATGGCAACCCACTCCAGTTTTCTTGCCTGGAGAATCCCATGGACAGAGGAGCCTGGAGGGCTACAGTCCGTGGGGTCACAGAGAGTCAGACACGACTGAGTGACTGAACACACATGCATAGAGAATAGCAGAACTTCCAGGCAGAGCACAACACTAAGGACATTTCCCCCACCCTCCTTAGTAGTCCACTATATTTGGCTTTATACAGCGGGTACCCAGCATTTCATCACAAAGGCGCAAAGATGTGTTGAGAGAGATTTGAGTGGGGAATCAAGACCCCTGCATCCTAATCCTTTTTCAACCACATCATGCTTGCTGCAGAGCTTCTGGAGTCTTCCTAAAGATGTAAAACACAGGCGATAGCTGGAGATACTGTCAAAGATGAAGGTTGACGCTAGGGCAAGGACTCAGCATTTGGACCTTCAAGCCAAAACATGCCAGGGGACCACTTTGCCACATATTAATTGCATCACACAGACTTCAACCTGGCTTCTTCTCCTTTGGCCTAAAATAGACCAGCGATTTGACCATTTCCAGTTTTGGCAACAAAACAAGAAGACAGCCTTCTCTGCCATCGTATCCCCTCCCCCATTGCCTTTTCCACTTTTCCTCATTGTGGGAAAACAGCTAATGAATCCTCATCAGTATTTATGGACATAGGGATTTCCCTGGTGGTCCAGTGGCTAAGACTGCAAGCTTGCAATGCAGGGGGGCCCAGGTGCGATCCCTGGTCAGGGAAATAGATTCCTCATACCACAGCTAAGACCTAGCACAGCCAAATAAATAATTTAGAAAATATTTACAGATTTAATAGAAGCTAGCAATGGCACCCCACTCCAGTACTCTTGCCTGGAAAATCCCATGGACGGAGGAGCCTGGTAGGCTGCAGTCCATGGGGTCGCTAAGAGTCAGACAGATGAGTAGGACACTACTGAGTGACTTCACTTTCACTTTTCACTTTCATGTATTGGAGAAGGAAATGGCAATCCACTCCAGGGTTCTTGCCTGGAGAATCCCAGGGACGGGGGAGCCTGGTGGGCTGCCATCTATGGGGTCGCACAGAGTAGGACACGAATGAAGCGACTTAGCAGCAGCAGTAAACGTGTGTGAATTTTGTGGCTGCTTCTAAGCAATTATCCAAGACTCCCTCGTTGAATCAGCAGCAGGGCCAAGACTATGGGAGGAGCTAAGGCTTCTCCTTTAGCATCCTAGGCACCTCATTTGTCTCACCTCCTCCCAGTTAGCAGAAACTTCAAAATGAGAGCCCCAAATCCTGAGACCTGGTTACCAGGAAGTCAGCCCAAGGATCGGGCAGATCAGATTGGAGCTCTGTCCCTGACAAGCTGCAGGAGCTTAGGAAGCTTCTAGCCTCACCTATTCTCTCTTGCTGGTTCTCTCTTTTACGGGGATTCTGTGTGAAGTATCTGTGTGAGTAAGTGAGATAATAAACCAGATTTTCTGAGTTCATAAAGGACTCCCTGGGAATAATTTATGCTGCATGTAATACCTTCTGGCTGCTGAGGTGCTATTTGATAAATGACTGCCCTCCTGCAGGGCTCTAAGTGGAACTCTAGTGACCCAAAAAGAGTTAGTACCTCCACCAAGAAATTCACTGACTCCTGGGGCATAATTTACCCTCCAGCAGGATCTGGCCAACCATATGTGAAGTGCTGGGCGTTCTGTGAGAGAAAGTCAGCTTGAGAAATGTAAAGAATTAAAAGACTACAAAAAGCATATTTGCAGACAATTCTTCGAGGAATCCATCATGTAACTTTTTGCAGAACAACCCCTAAGATAGGTTATTGTTATCCTCTTCAGAGTCATTCTCCAGCCAGTGCAAGATCAGTGCATAAAATACCCAACATAAGTTTAGGGAAGAGCATATTTGTAGAATGACTTCATTATTCAAAAAATAATGGATGAAAGGTTTGACAGTGCATTTTAGACATCTGAGTGAAAAACAAAAGGTAAAAGTAAGGTAAGTGGAATAAACTATGGGCTTTACAATGTTGATAGTAGGAATATGACCTAAATGTGCTGTGCTTAGTCATTCAGTTGTGTTCGACTCTTCGCAACCCCATGGACTGTAGCCCACCAGGCTCCTCTGTCCATGAGGATTTTCCAGACAAGAATACTGGAGTGGGTGGCCATGCCCTGTTCCAGGGGATCTTCCCAACCCAGGGATCAAACCGGGGTCTCCCGCATTGCTCGCGGATTCTTAACCATCTGAGCCACCAGGGAAGCCTGACCTAAATGTAATGGATCACTTTTTTGTACAAACACAGGAACACTGACATGTTAAAATGTGGCATCCATTTCAAAATGGTCACCTGAGGAGACTACATGTCCTAGTATGCAGCTATTGCTCAAAGCACTTTTAGGATGTGGGTATTTGTTCATCCAATATAAATTGTTCAGGCATTTCCCTTCCCAAGGCCTTGTGTTGGCAGTTGTCAAGGGACGTAACAAGGCATGAGCTAGCATTCCCCTATTCAGTGGTGGCAATTAACTGGATTTTGAAGGTGGATTTAATTGGGGACAAAGACCAAGTCATCTGAAATAAATTCTAGTGATAGAGACTAGAGAGACAGATTTAGAGATACTCCTCTGGTATAAACCGGCGGTTAATTGCAGTGATGGGCTCCATTCTTCGCTCTTCTCTGTAGCCATCCATGCTCTTTGTCATGTCACTATAAAAGCAGAGTCCATCTCCCCGTCCCTTGAATCTGAACCAGCATTGTGACTTGTTCTGGCCACTGAAATGCAATGGTACTGAGGGTTGCCACTTTTGAGCGTGGGACCCAAGAGGCCAATATGTTTCCACTGATTCTATCAAACCTCACTGATTCTATCTAACCTTTGCCATTAACCATGAGAACACACTTGGGCAAGCCTAATGAAGAGTGGGAGACAAGTGACAGCCAAGGTCAGCTGATAGCCAGCTGACTCCTACCCTCCCTGTCCCCACCCATGTAAATGGGCCTAGTAAAGATCATCAGAGCTGCCTTTCTGATCACTCCAGAGATGAGCAATAAATACTTCCTTTTGTATATTACTGGGGTTTTGTGGTTATTACACACCATTGTTCTGGCAACAGACAACTGATAGAGCTTGCAAACTGATTCCAAAAGAGGACCTCACAATGTTGAACAGGAACAACAATGTTCCTGGGTTAAACAGTGTCTCAAGATGACTGCAGGAGGCTGAAATACACATTTGAGAATACATGTCGCAGTGTTTATTGAGCATCCTTCTGCTGTCCTGCTGGACTTTGTACCCATTATATACAGTTGCTTGCATGCATTTGACCAATTATTCTGCAAGGGTAGCAACCATATTTTTTATTTTTGTATCCTTACTATCTAGCATAAAAATTGTTGTTCAGTCTCTAAGTTGTGTCCAACTCTTTGTGACTGTGGTAGCTTCCCTGGTAGCTCAGCTGGTAAAGACTCCACGGGCAATGCAGGAGATCGTGGTTCGATTCCTGGGTCGAGAAGATCTGCTGGAGAAGGGATAGGCTAACCACTCCCGTGTTCTTGCGCATCCCTGGTGGCTCAACTGGTAAAGAATCTGCCTACCATATGGGAGACCTGAGTTTGATCCCTGGGTTGGGAAGATCCTCTGGAGAAGGGAAAGGCTACCCACTCCAGTAGTCTGGCCTGGAGAATTCCATGGACTGTATAGTCCATGGGGTCGCAAAGAGCTGGACACGACAGAGCCACTTTCACTTTCACTTTGTGACCCTGGACTGCAGCATGCCAGGCTCCTCTGTTCTCCACTATCTCCCAGAGTTTGCTCAAATTTGAGGCTGTTGAATTGGTGATGCTATCTCACCATCTCATCCTCTGCCACACATAAATGGTATTTGTTAAATGATGGGAAGAATTTCATTTAAAGTCAAAACTTGCATTGTGTGCTTTAGTAACTTTGATCTATTTGTGGCCTGTGTGGTGTGTAGTATGTAATTTTAAAAATGTAATTAAATTATGCAATTATTTGGTTAGATTATACCTGTACATGTTACAACTTTCAAAAGGCACAAAGGCATTTTCATTGATAAGTGACTCTTTCTCCCGTGCCACCTTTAAGCCATCCATTCCCAGGGAAGACAATTATTGGATTCTTATTAGTTCTTCCCATTGTCTCAGTGGTAAAGAATCTGCCTCCAATACAGGAGCCACAGGAGATACAGATTTGATTCTTGGGTCAGGAATATCCCCTGAAGGAGGAAATGGCAACCCACTCCAGTATTCTTGCCTGGAGAATCCCTTGGACAGAGGAGCCTGGCAGGCTACAGTCCATGGGGTCACAAAGGGTCAGACATGACTGAAATGACTTAACTTTTATCAATTCTTCCAGAGAATTTGCAGTCATTACAAAAAAGCTTTTGTCTAGGAAAGAAAGAACACGTTCAACTATTATCATTGAAAAGTCTGCATATTTGACAGCCCCTTTACTTTTGGATGGTTGGTCCTATCGGAGGTAACCTTTAGGTCCTTTGTTAGAATTTTGAAAGACTTATTATCCCTCAGTTTGTTCCTTTATGATTCAGCACTTTCCCTCAGCTTAAGGTTTGAACATTGCTGGAGTGAACACAGCTGTTTGTGTTTACTTCTTTGCTAGTATACTTCTATCACATGAGATGTCAGCCCAGCTCCAAGAGCCTGCTAATTACCATGGAACCAGGCAGCAGAAGGAGCAGATAAACTCAAAACAGTGAGTTCTCTGGGTGACAGGGAGCCTAGAGCTCTAATGTCCTAAAAAGAACCTTTTATCATGGAGAACTCAAGCCTTTACTTGATGATAGTGGGGTGAGTATAATTTTAATTTAAAACTCTTAAAGCATTTTTATAGATTAGCATGCTGTCTCTGTGTTATAACAATGCAAAGGTTTATAAACATGGCAAAACCATGTTGGCTGGAATAGAGCTGGCATTGTATCTTTTAAGGCATGTTTAGGGGTTCTATGAAGTGGTTTAAACCAAAGCCACAAGAGTGAGAAGAAACTTATTTTCAGATGGATTTTAGTAGACTGCTGGTTCCTCAAATTTATGTGCTAAAGATGCATACTTAAAAAAAAATCTATTTTAACAATTAAGTGCTTTAAAAATTTTCCTTCTCATGATTCATGGAATTTCAGGTTCAACTAGTGTTTAAGCACAAACTATGTAGTAGGTATCGTATGACGTTTGTATATATTTTCTCAGTGAACTATATTGATGATTACATGTTATGTTATAAAGATCCAAACAAGAAAAGACTTATGAAATAAAATGATGTATTTGCTTTATATCTGCTTTTTATGATTTGCATAACCTTGATTCACATAACATGGTTGCCCATAATTTTGCCACAGAAGAAGTCTGTATATTTAGCAACAAATTTAGCATGATTCAGTGACACTCATGTGATGGCCATTCTCAGAGAAGAAACACTCCTGCAGCCTGGCATGACTGGGATGTTAGTTTTTTTCTTTATGATTGAGGGACTGTTTCATCAAAATATTGTTTTAAACAGATGTGCTCTGGTGTTTACGGAGGGGAGAATTTAAGCCTGATTAATTAGCAGTTAGTTAAGACATTTCCCTGCTCCTATCTGGGTAGTCTGGGGATTATGAAGCTGTCAGTAGGTTATATTCAGATGATGAAAAAAAAAAAAAGACAAACAGCAAACCAAAGTAAAGCAAACCTCATATCACTGTGGTGGGATGTAAAATATTGTGTCTTAAATGCTTGACACAGTTTTTATTGGAACGTGAGTTTTTTTGAGTGGGCATAATAGTACTAACCCAGGGGTGAGCATACTTTTCCTGTAAAGGGCCAGGTAGTAAATATTTTATCTCTGTGGGCCATAGAGTCTGTTTCAGTGACTCAGCTCTAACTGAAGCACTAAAGCAGGCATAAACAATATGTAAATGAATGAGAATGACTGTTTT